>NC_134691.1:279903711-280254336 GCF_050947455.1 Rhinoderma darwinii | reverse complement strand
CGAAGCGGCATGCACCCGCATCCAGATGATTTACAGTGCATGTAAGCCCAATGTGTGGTCTTTTCAAAGGATTTCCAACTGAAACAATTGCTCAAAAAAGTGATATGTGGTCGGATTAAGGGGTCATTTGCTTATAGAGGGGCAGCTTCCTTAGACAATAATGGGAAAATCGGTTGGGACGTGGGATCTTCTCAAAAGGGCGGTCTTCTGGACAGGTTTCATTGTATATATAGTTAAAGTACTTCACACTGAATAAACACTAAAGCACATTTCTGAAAATTGTATGCAAAAAATACTAAAATTCTAAAAATGAATGGATCAAGAGCATACATAATACACATCTAATAGTGGAACATGCACTCACAAAATAAAAATAAAAAAAACAGTATAATACAGGACATTATTTTAAGTCGTCAATTTTGATAATAATGATTATTTACTTAGAAAGGCACAGGTAGTGCTCTATTCACATCGCATTTAGGGGTGCATGCACCAAACGTATAGCCTTGATTTATGCCATGGTAGGTATATCATACAGTAGCATACATCAGCCATAGGCCTCCAAGCAAAAAAATGTATACCGTGTGGTATACTTTATTGTAGTGGCCCACTGTATAGTAAAGTGAGCAGTCTGTGCTTTCCTATACTGTGAGAAAAAAGTATTTCAGTGTAAACCTGCCCGGTGGATGGTAAAAGGACACTCTTTCGGCATCTGTCGCGTCTATATGGGGTCTATGACCTGTTCAAGAGTATTTCCGAACACAGCGTGAAGAGAGCGATAGATGTTTAATTTATTGTATACACTGAAATAAGACATCATTATTCATTGCTACATTTTATACATCATTAATGACATTACAAGTTTTCCTGGCAAGCGTCCAAATGTAAAAGCACTATATATCATAAACAGAGGAGGAGCTCTGACAGCTCTGACAGCCTCCTAGTGTTTTTAATAGAAATAGACAGTCTCTTAATTTGAGCAGATAGTGAGTCTACACACAGAAGAGTAGATACAAATCTAAAAATCTAATACGGTGAAACGTCGTCGAGATGACCACCCAAAATTGCATTGAAAATGGTCTTCTAGAGTGGTAGTACTCTCAAAGAAGTATGACATTATGCATAGTATGCGATGCCACTGAAATCTCACAGGATGTCTGGTCTAGATAAAGGGGTTGTCTTCTTTAAGAGTTGAACTTTTAGAGAAGTTTCACTGTACATACATAGAAGTAAGCCAAAGATGAACTAAACATAGATAAAGAAATTATGTAACTTACATGTAGTGATATTATAAACTTTATTACTAAACTAATTAGAAATGTTCTCTCTAAAGAATCTACAACAGAGTTAAAGACACAGCAGACTCTACTTCACAGATTTATGTTAATGTGATATTTTTGAACTATCTTAATAAAGCTTACCTTCTTCCATCCCTGCATGAGACAATGCTATATCATAGAGATTATCACAAATTTTAGCAATTTATGCCAAATAAAATTCCAGAATAAAAGTAAGTTGTGTTGCCTTGACATATTCAGATTAAATAAGAGGGGAATTAAACATTTGCTGTATTATTTGCATAAACATTTTTCAGTAATTATGTTTCATTAGGCCTCATTCACACGACAGTGAAAAACGTCCGTGTGATGGCCGTCCTTTTAACGGCTTTCACATGGCCGTTTTCAGAACAATGATATTCTATGGGTGCATTCACACGGCCGTTTCTTTAACGGCCCGTGAATAATGGCCGTCAAAAAATAGGACATGTCCTATTTTTGGCCGTTTTAACGGCCTGACGGCCCCCATAGAAGTCAATGGATCCGTTTTTAACGGCTGTCAATACATGTAACAACCGTTAAAAACGGATCTGTTACATGGGGATTGGCAAGGGAACTACTAGTTCCCTTGCTGGCTATCGTTGGCATACTCACGTTTGCGGCGCTTCTTCAGGTGTGGTCACTCGTCTTCACGGGTTTGAAGGCGCCTCGATGACGTCATCGCCCCGTCGTGCTGCCTTGCCAGATCCCGTGCAGACGAGTGACCACAGGTGAGGGAAGACAAGAGACGGCGCTGCTCTCGTGAGTATGTGGCACGATCTACAGGCAGGCTGGTGTGGCATCTACAGGGAGACTGGTGTGGCATCTACAGGCAGGCTGGTGTGGAATCTACAGGCAGGCTGGTGTGGAATCTACAGGGAGGCTGGTGTGGCATCTACAGGGAGGCTGGTGTGGCATCTACAGGCAGGCTGGTGTGGCATCTACAGGGAGGCTGGTGTGGCATCTACAGGGAGGCTGGTGTGGCATCTACAGGGAGGCTGGTGTGGCATCATCTACAGGGAGGTGTGTGGCATCATCTACAGGGAGGCGTGTGGCATCATCTACAGGGAGGCACGTGGCATCATCTACAGGGAGGCGCGTGGCATCATATACAGGGAGGCGTGTGAGATCATCTACAGGGAGGCGCGTGGCATCATATACAGGGAGGCGCGTGACATCATATACAGGGAGGCGTGTGGCATCATATACAGGGAGGCTGTAAATAGTGTCTAGGTGAACATGTTAAAAACGGACAGATGGACTTGAAATGGATGAAAATTTAGAGACACACGGATGCAAAATGGCCATGAAAAACTGACAGTTGATCAGTTTTAAATGGACATTTTTTTTCACTGTCGTGTGAATAGGGCCTTACAGTATTTTTTCAGTGTATATTTATACAAAGACGCAGGAATTAAATCAAAAGCCTGTTGCCAAACAGAAAACTATTAAGGCTGTGTTCACACTGAGTTTTTTGCAGGAGGAAAATTCCTCCTGCAAAAACTGCTCCAGTAGGTTTTTTGCACAGTGGTTTGACAAAAACTCGTCAAAACACTCGTCAAGGTTTTTTTTTCCTCTTTCTGACTCATTGAATTGGGGTTTTGGAGGCGGAAACCGCCTCAAGATGGGTCATGTTGCTTCTTTTTACCACGACGAGTTTTTTTTACTCGTGGTAAAAAAACTCATCTGCCTCCCATTGAAATCAATGGGAGGCATTTTCGGGCGGTTTTTGAGGAGTTTTTTGGCGCGGTTTCTGCCCCAAAAAACTCGTCAAAAAAACTCTGTGTGAACAGGGCCTTTAGAGATACTGCAATGTATATATAAAAAAACAGCAGAGACATGAACTCAATCTCACCACCCCCTTACCTAGCCAACATTATTACGGTGTTCTTCAAAAGTGTTCTCTAACTTTTTAGAAGGAAATGGTCCACCTTCTGTCCCCATATTGAATGCAGAAATAACTGACCACAGATACTAGCTTTGGTAACTATAGTGCAAAGGATCTGCCAGACGCAGCTTCTGTGTCGACGCCCGTGGTTAATCAGTCAGCACCTGCTCCTAAGTCTGATAGAGTCACTCGATCATCTACCACTCGGGCTGGGAGGCTGAGAAGTGGGAGAGCCTATCACAGCCTGGCCAGACGGAGCTAGCTCCCGCCCTCTGTCTATTTATACCTTCATTTCCTGCTCCTCCTTTGCCTGTGATTCTGCCTGTTTCCTGGCTCTGCTGCTGCTGCTTGTACTATTGACCTCCGCTTCATATTGACCATGGCTTTACTGACTACTCTCCCGCTCTGCGTTTGGTACCTCGTACACTCCTGGTTTGACTCGGCTTGTTCACTACTCTTGTTGCTCACGGTGTTGCCATGGGCAACTGCCCCATTTCCCTTAGCTTCTGTGTACCCTTGTCTGTTTGTCTGTCATGCACATATTGAGCGTAGGGACCGTCGCCCAGTTGTACTCCATCGCCTAGGATGGGCCGTGCAAGTAGGCAGGGACTGAGTGGCGGGTAGATTAGGGCTCACCTGTCTGTCTCCCTACCCCGTCATTACATATAGATTCCATGATGCCCTGCTCAGGTATCACATAAGGAGGTGTGGCCATATGCATGCGCAGAAGAGGCTGCAGAAAGTGTCCTTTGCAGCAGCATGTATGTCACAGGCAGTGTGTCTAGCCCACTTCAAGGAGGACAGAGATAACTTTTTGGAAACAGTTTTACATCACCTACCGTAAACAAAAAGCAGCCAGGAGGACATTAAGTGACAGCAAAAAACTATGCAGGACTGAAAAGATTTGTGGTTTTTGGTTTTTGTCCAGTACATTACTGGATTGTTGTTATGCAACAACCCAGACACATTCTGTCTGATACGCTATTATTCAGAAACCTACAAGAGAAAGCAGCGACATCAGGCATCATGATCAAAACTGAGAACTCACATGGGAAACTATGGATTATACCTTTTAATACTGCCTTGTAATCTGGCACATACTACTAGTGCAATCATTTTTTTTTTTTTTTAACCTGCAGTACACATGCCCTTGCATGTCAGCCCAGCAAAGCCTATAATTACATATCTGAAATATGTGCTGAACTTAAAGGCAAGTTATTTCAAATAAATCTTTGTTTTTGGGCAGCATTTGCCACATTACAATATATATAGTGCAATGTATATTTACTATCAAAACCATTTTGGTCTTAAATGACTGGGTTGACAGCAGAAAACAACTTCTGCCATTCTAGTGAATACCATCAATGTTGTAAAATTTGGACAAAGTAGGACAAAAAGCCTCCCGTTAGACATGAATAAACACACTTCGATGCTTGCAATACATCCAATAGAGTGGTGGGACACATTAATTAGTGCTGGCATTGTTCATGTTATATATTTTTGCAATGTGAAGTACATAGAGTATGAAATATTTTTTATAAATTGCCATGTTTTAAGGGTGTTAGTTGTATAATATTGGTATAGTTTTTTGGTCATTGTCATAACATATTGTTATTGTGCTTTAAAAAAACAATAATAATAATATCATAATAACATTACTATTATAATATTTTTTTTAAGCTACTCTATGGCAGGCTTAAATCTATTTGCACCATTGCAGTAGATGCAAATCCATAACAATAGGATAGGTGCTCAGTTATCTATAGTCCAGTAATGGTAGCATTTAGCTCTCTGTGGTGCAGGTGATAACAATGGTTTCTTCCAGACAATTATGCTCCAAATGTTTAGGGAAGGCAGTTACATCAAAGAGATAGCTAAGAAACCAGATGGTAAAATCCTGCTTTAGCTACATAGAGTTAGGCCTCATGCATATTTGAGAGTCGTATGCACAGATTTTCTATGAAGTCGCCATATGCTGCTCTGTATGGGGTTGTATTATGGAGTTATTCTACCTGTAATACAGTACTCAATGAAGAATGCCATGAAAAATGCCATGAGTATATGACTCCATATAGAACTTTAACCTCCAAAATTAACGGAACTGTAATATGCTTGTATCCTAAGGCCTCATGTATAGTCGCACAAGACGTCCCCACTGTTCCCTCTAAGCTGTGCATTTTGGAAATACATAGTAAAAACTTTCACACCCTGCAAGCAGGTAAAGCTGTTACTGGACTTGTTCAAATATTAATAATGTGTTATATCGTTTAGTGGGCTCAAATATGCATGCAGGCAAATGTATTGGTTCCTGCCCCTGCCCAGAGACATAGTTACATAGTTAAGCCCCATGCACACGAACATAAAAACGCCCGTAATTACGGGCCCATAGACTTCTGTTGGCCACGGGTACCTCCCCGTATGCTTACGGGAAGGTGCCCGTGCCGTTAAAAAATATAGAACATGTCATATTTTAGGTCGTAATTACGGCACGGGCAGGCCCATAGAAGTCTATGGAGCTCCCGTAATTACGGGTGACTATGTGTGTGCACCCGTAATTACGGGAGCGTTGCTAGGCGACGTCAGGGGATAGTCACTGTCCAGGGTGCTGAAAGAGTTAACCGATCGGCAGTAACTCTTTAAGCACCCTGAACAGTGACTAACGATCACAATATAGATCAACCTGTAAAAAAGATAGAAGTTCATACTTACCCAGAACTCCCTGATTGTTCCTCCAGTCCGGACTCCAGGGATGACGTTTGAGCCCATGTCACCGCTGCAGCCAATCACAGGCCAATCACAGGCTGCAGCGGTCACATGGACTGCCGCATCATCCAGGGAGGTCCGGCTGGATGTCAAGAGAGGGACGCGTCACCAAGGCAACGGCCATGTAAGTATGAATTTATTTTACTTTTTCTGCGGAAAGGGCTGTCCCATCTCTCTATCCTGCACTGATAGAGAGAAGGGCTGCCGATTACTGCAGTGCAATTTTGCAGCGAAAACGTGCCCGTAAATACGGGTGGAATACTGGTGACACCGGACCCGTATTTACAGGCACGGGTCCGTAAATACTGGTGCAATACGGGTCGAATACGTGTGACCAAGGACCCGTATTTACGCCAGTATTTACGGGAGGACAAAAATACGTTCGTGTGCATGAGGCCTAACATAGTTAGTACGGTTGAAAAAAAAACAGATGTCCATCAAGTTCAACCAAGGGATGGGAAAAGTGAAGGTAAAAATTTTTACACTTAGGAGCTAATATTTTTTTGTTCTAGGAAATTATCTAAGGAATTTAACCATATGACCAGCTCCTGCGGTAGACTATTCAATAGATTCACAGTTCTCACAGTAAAGAAGGCTTGTCACCTCTGCAGGTTGAACCTTTTTTTCTCCAGACGGAGGGAGTGCCCCCTTGTTTTTTGAGGGGGTTTTACATGGAACAGGATTTCACCATATTTTTTGTATGTGCCATTAATATATTTATATAAGTTAATCATGTCCCCCCTTAGTCGTCTTTTTCCAAGGCTACATAGGTTTAATTATTTTAATCTTTCCTCATAACTTAGATTCTCCATGCCCCTTATTAGGTTTGTTGCTCTTCTTTGTATTTTTTCCAACTCCAGGGCATCCTTTCTATGAACTGGAGCCCAGAACTGAACTGCATATTCTAGATGAGGCCTCACTAATGCTTTGTAAAGTGGTACTATTACATCCCTGTCCCGCGAGTCCATGCCTCTTTTAATACACGACAATATCTTGCTGGCCTTTGAAGCAGCTGATTGACATTGCATGCTGTTCTTTAGTTTATAATTTACAAGTACACCCAGATCCTTCTCAACAAGTGAATCTCCCAGTGTAGCTCCCCCTGGGACATATGATGCATGCAGGTTGTTGGTACCCAGATGCATTACTTTACATTTATCTACATTAAACTTCATTTGCCAACTGGATGCCCAAACACTTAGGGTATGTGCACACGATAGCAGGCTTTTACGTCTGAAATGACAGACTGTTTTCAGGAGAAAACAGCTGCCTCGTTTCAGACGTAAATGCTCCTACTCGCATTATGCGAGGCTTCTCTGACAGACGTACATTTTGAGCTGTGCTTCATTGAGTTCAATGAAGAACGGGTCAAATTACGTCTGAAAGAAGTGTCCTGCACTTCTTTTGACGAGGCTGTATTTTTACGTGTCGTCGTTTGACAGCTGTCAAACGACGGCGCGTAAATGACAGGTCTGCACAGTACGTCGGCAAACCCATTCAAATGAATGGGCAGATGTTTGCCGACGTATTGTAGCCCTATTTTCAGACGTAAAACGAGGCATAATACGCCTCGTTTACGTCTGAAAATAGGTTGTGTGAACCCAGCCTTAGTTTGTTAAAATCCGCTTGAAATTCACGAACATCTTCCATAGACTGAACTATATTACATAGTTTGGTGTCATCTGCAAAAATAGAAATAGTGCTATTAATCCCATCCTCTATATCATTAATAAATAAGTTGAATAATAGTGGTCCCAGCACTGAACCCTGGGGTACACCACTTATAACCGGGGACCATTCAGAGTAGGAATCATTGACCACAGCTCTCTGGATACGGTCCTTGAGCCAATTCTCAATCCAATTACAAACTATACTTTCTAAACCTATAGTCCTTAATTTACCCATTAGACGTCTTTGAGGGACAGTGTCAAATGCCTTTGCAAAGTACAAAAACACTAAATCCACAGCGGCCCCTCTGTCTAGGCTTCTGCTCACCTCTTCATAAAAAGATATCAGGTTAGTTTGACAGCTTCTGTCCTTAGTAAAACCGTGCTGGCTGTCACTTATAATACAATTTTTTGTCACATAATCCTGTATATAGTCCCTCAATAGCCCCTCAAACATTTTCCCCACGATGGATGTTAAGCTTACTGGTCTACATTTACCCGGAGAAGACCTAGAGCCCTTTTTGAAAATAGGCACTACATTTGCCCTGCGCTAGTCCCTTGGCACTATACTAGTCACTAGAGAATCTCTGAATATTATGAAGAGGGGGACTGAAATAACTGAACTAAGCTCTTTAAGAACTCTAGGGAGTAACCCATCTGGTCCCGGGGTCTTGTGCACATTTATTTTATTTAATTTAGCTTGGACCATATCTATATTTATTCAATTCAGTATATCAACTGATATATTAACAGCACTGGCTACATCAGCTGCTCTTTCTTCTGTTGTATATACAGAGCTAAAGAACCCATTTAGTAACTCTGCCTTCTCTTGATCCCATGTGACCAACTCCCCATTACCACTATCTAAGGGTCCTACATGTTCAGACCTTGGCTTTTGGGGGGAATTTATCAATGGCTTTATGCCAGTATTATTGTGTACAAAAAAGAAACAAACTAAGGCGCACCCCATATTTGCGCAATACTTCACAACTTTTTTTGCTGTTTTATGCTGCATCCATAACTTTTAAAAACGCAAGGGGAGCTTAGAGTAAGGGCCATAGCTCGACAAATTTACTAGAATTATAACGGAAACCTACGCCAGCTTGAAGCAGGAATACATTTCTTTTTATGGTGCACGAACACCCAGAAAATGTGCCTAATTAAGAGCCGTATTTATTAAATTAGGCGCATTTGTTTCCAGCATTTTTTTTATATTAAGACTGGCGTCTGAAAAGCCAATTTTAATAATTTCCCCCAATGTACCCAGCCCTACCATCTGGACAAAAAGTTATGAACATACAAAGAAAACCAGTTTATTAGGTATTTCAAAAAGGCAAAACACCATTATGTGTGGTTTAGTTTGTTATTTTTTGATAGCTGTAATAAAGTAACATTGTTTGCTCACAATTTTTTAGAAAGTGCAAACGTTGTTATAGAAATTGGGAAATCAAAATCAAATTTTTTTATATCTTTTTTTTTTTTAAACTATTTAGCATGTTTTCTGTGGCTTGCCATACTTGAACACACAATTCAAAAGCATACATTCTATTTTTTAATATAGATTTTCTTTATTATCATAATATTGCTTAAGATACAAAACAGTAAGCATTCAATACAAGACAACATGTAGTACAACCATTTACATAAGGAATCATTAACATCAATTTCTTTCCTGTAGCTTCCCACTCCATACGAGGGATATGGAAACGGGACTCATAAACAAACCTTTACTTTTTAAACTATTCAAATACACCCTTTCCCCAATAATAAGGATCAATTCAGATCTCTAAACCCTCATTTAAAAATTGTCCGCCCATTTATCTAGGCTATCTTTTCTCTCTATATTAACATCATCCCCTTTTAAATTTAAATCGAGTGAGTCCCATTAGAATATCCCCACTAGAGTAACACACAACAGGAAACAAACATTAAGTGTATATCTCCAAGATGGCATACAGGACCTTAGCCCTCAGCCATGCTATCTTAAAGTAGACTCCCGATTTCAAACCATGTCCAGCACATCTCCCTATCAAAGACCCCACTACAGATACACTACTATATATCGTCTTAGTCTATCTTACCGTATAGTAACCTCAGTTCCCAACCGCCCCCACCCACCAAAAATCAAGCCTCTAAATGTTGTTACGTGGCTAATGCCATCCACAGTGACTCCAATCCCATCCCCAAACAAAAACAAACAAATAACAAAAACAACAAAACAACAAAAAACAACATATCCATCTCTCTCCCCCCCACCCCTCCATGAATGAATACATCTAACATCCTATTGCAGCCAACCTCCCCACAACTCCTCAAACTCTACCTTCCTACCGTTTGCTAGGTAGTCGATTTTTTCGTATTGTAAAATCCTCCTCACAATTTTCCTCCAGCAATTTCCCATAGGTGGATCCTGCTTGATCCATTTAAACATGATGGTCTTACGCGCCCAATATAGCAGTTTCACTAGTACTTCTTTCTTAATATCCTTTGTACCCTTAAGTCCAGCATAACCCAATATGCAAGTAACCAAATCCCAAGGGATTTCATCCCCATATCTCCCTACAATTTCTTTAAGGATGTCCTCCCAGAATCTCTTTATTTGGGGACATGACCACAACATATGGATTAAGTATGCTTCTTCCCCTGCACACTTAGGACAGTTTGCTTTCCGATTTTAAAACATTTTAGCCAACCTATATGATGAATAATGCGCCCCATTAACAGTAAAGAGTCGTGTGACCCTAAGCTGAGGTCCATGAGATAGTTTAGGAATATTTCCAAGTATTCTCTTCCATTGGAGCTCTCCTATCTCCCCCATATCTTGTATCCATCTCACCTGAGCAGGTATTAGAATAGTTTGACTCTTTATATCACTCATTACTTTATATATCTTTGAAAGTCTCCCTTTCCTACCACATTCCTTTAATCCCAACATCAAGGTTACAAATGGGTTCTCCTCCAATCCTCGGTCATTTCGCTCTATTTATGACTAAGTGCATGTCTGAGCTGTAAGAACCATAATCTATCTTTCTCCTCTAGTCCATATTCCCTAGTTAGCTCATGGAACAGTTTTAGTCCTCCTTCTTTAAGGATCTGTCCTAATTTATATAACCCCTTCTGTTTCCGAAATTTATACATTAAAAAAGAATAATAATCTCCCATATTTGTATTCCCCCATATAGGCATGTCACTATAGTAACCATCCGCTTCCAATCTCTTAGCTACTACTTTCCATACCATAGTGTACATATACAAAGAGGGAAACTCAATCCTGTATCTTCTCCCCATTCCAGATTTCGGAATTTCAAGCATGTTAGAATTCTGCCAGATTGGGAATGTATATCCTAGGGCCCTAATCCAAACATTATCAGTTTTTGTATTGATAATCTTATTAACTTGCACAGCCAAAAAGTAGTCTCTCATTGCTGGATTTGCCAAACCACCATTATCAACCAGTTTCTTCAACTGTTCAAGTTTTATTCTAGGACGTTTCCCCCTCCAAATCAACTCTGAGAACAAACTATCAAAAGTTTTGAATATCGCTTCTGCCAACCAAATCGGACTATTCATTAAAACATACAATTTTTGGTAATAAGATCATTTTAATCAGCGCCACCCTTGCAGCCAACCCTATAGCCAGTTTTTCCCATATCTGAACCTTCTCTCTTATGTATTTCAAGAGTGCGGCTACGTTTTTTTGTACTCCTTTATATAAAAAAAAACATACATTCAAATGATTTTTCTTATTTACTTATCCAACACTAAACTCATTCAATCCCATGGGGTTGGTTCCCTAAACAAAGTTTGATTAAATGTCACACACATACAAGGGCGTGAGTAACATAATTCTAAGATTCGCTCAGACTTTGCATTACGTCATGGATATGATTAATTAGTTACTTGTTTTCTTTCTACTTTTTACCCAATCACCTAATAGACACTTCTTATCAAGGTTATTACTGTGGTTTCCTTTGACTGAAAATGACTTTCCTGGCCCACTACAATTTCCTGAGCTATTCAGATTCAGGATTTAGGATGTTTGTATTACAAAATTACTTCAACTTTAACTGCATTAGATTGAGATGTTAGTAATAAATTATGAGATGGGAGAGGGGCATAATGTCTACAGAGCTAGGTTGGAAAACATATTTTTCAGTGCACATACAGAAAAGACATCACAAGGGCCATGGTATTTATATGGAATTGTATAGATTTCGGCCACAAAGTTGTATAAATCGGAAATTAAAATACATTTAGTGCTTACCTTACCCATATGTACATTCTCCTTCAACTCTCTAGTAAACATTCTTAGGCTGAGGTTCTTTGGTTCCAACCTCCCTCTATACAGAATATACTTAAAGAGTCTCTGTCACCACATTATAAGTGGCCTAACTGGTACATGATGTGATCGGCGCTGTAATGTAGATTACAGGCGTGTTTTTTATTTAGAAAAACGATAATTTTTGACGGAGTTATGACCTATATTAGATTTATGCTAATTAGTTTCTCAATGAACAAATGGGCGTGTTTTACCATATGGCAAAGTGGGCGTTGTGGAGAGAAGTGTATGACGCTGACCAATCAGCGTCATACACTTCTCTCCATTCATTTACACAGCACATAGCGATATAGCTATATCACTATGTGCAGAGACATACACACACACACACACACACACACACACACTAACGTTGCTGCAGTGTCCTGACAATGAATATACATTACCTCCAGCCAGGACGTGATGTGTATTCAGAATCCTGACCGCTTCTCTGCACTTCTCTGTGATTTACAGCATAGCAGGCATAGTCTCACGAGATTACGCTGTAAACTGTCATTTACAGCGAGATCTCGCTGTGCTGTGCTGTAGTCTCACACAGACGCTACAGAAGTTGTCAGGATTCTGAATACACATCGCGTCCTGGCTGAAGGTAATGTATATTCATTGTCAGGACACTGCAGTAACGTTACAGTGTGTTTATGTGGCTGCAAATAGCGATATAGCTATATCGCTATGTGCTGTATAAATGAATGTAGAGAAGTGTATGACGCTGATTGATCACTTGGCCATATAGTAAAACACGCCCAGTTGTCCATTGAGAAACTCATTAGCATAAAGCTAAAATAGATCATAACTCCATCAAAAATGATTGTTTTTCTAAATAAAAAATACTGCTGTAATCTACATTAAAGCGCCGATAACATTAGGTAGAAGATAGGCCACTTATAATGTGATGACAGACCCTCTTTAACCATTGATATATCATCAATAAGGTCAAATAGGTTATCAACTCATAAGAAATAGATCCTAGTAGCAAGTGATTGACTCCAAAGTCTGCAAATGTAGTTGTCTTCCGCTGGACATTTGGGGCTCATTATTGTAGCAGAGCCTGATCCCACCAGGGTATTCCCTGATACTATTGTTGGCTACTCCAACCCTGGCAATGTGTATGTATGCTCTTTGCAAGTTTTAGATACTGAATTGTTTTCTGGGCTATATAACACCCATTCCTAGTCAGCATGGACAGAGCGGATGAAACACCCAGACATTTTTCCCACTTAGTAATTTAAAGTCAGACAGTTGGGAGGAATGTTCTTTAATTTATAGCTGTGCCAGCTAAACTTGGGATTCAGACCAGAAAAACTGCATTGATTCACAGGGGTGCTAGCTACACCCTCTCACCATGAATCAAGTGTCCTACAATACACAAAGATTAATCTTCAGGTTTAAACATACTTTTCTAGTCATTTTGAAACAAACAGGCAAAGGAAAGAATAATGTTTAATGAATAACTAAGGGTAACATATACTCACAGTACAAGGTAGCATCATTTTAGCTCAGTAAACTAAGTACTTTTACAGTAGACGGAATTATCATAACAAAGAGCAATAAATATTCATTCGGTTACATATTTGTATGCTGCTGTGACTGTATAAACACAGTTTCTGGCTTATATTTCTGTTTAGATTGTTGATTAAAAGCATAATGAAGCAATGTGTTTGCAGCCGAATGCCTGTGCCAACTAAAGGCCGTAAGCAAACAGACGAATGTGGATGAATACTGAATGTGGGCGTGTAGCAGGAATCTATTAGTGGTACAACATGCTCAGTTTAATCGTAGCCTCTAGAAACACATGGAAAAGTGAGTGTAACGGTGTATGTGATTTGACCTCAGAATGATAGCACAAAGAATAACACACAAAAACACTAAGATGGAACTAGCTGCTTTATAGTGATACAAAAGATCAAGTAAGTGCAGTTAAAGGGGTATTTCGGTTAGAACAAGTTACCCACTATCTATAGGATGGGGGTAACTTGCTGATCGGTGGGTTCTCTGATAGCTGGGACCCCCACCAATCACGAGAACAGGGGTCCCGTTCCCCCCGTTTGAACAGAGACTCAGGTCGCTCAGGCGCATTGATGCTCCATTCATTCTCTATGGGAGCGCCGGAGCTAGCCGAGTACAGTGTTCATCTATTTCTGGCACCCCCATAGAGAATGAATGGTGCGGCAGTGCTCATGAACGACCTGTCGCTCCGTTCAAACAAACAGGGCGTATGGAACCCACGTTCTCGTCATCGGTGGGGGTCCCAGCTGTAGGACACCCACCGAACAGGAAGTAACTCCTTATCCTACGGATAGGGGTAACTTGTTCTAACCAGAATACCCCTTTAACATATTAGGTGCTCTGTTTCTTTAAGCTGCCATTGGTGAAGCACCTGGACAACAGTTGCTTCATTCATACAGTACTCTCTCCCATCTTAGCAATTGTAGCTTGTAATTCTTTCAGAGTTGTCATAAGTCCCTTGGTTGCCACCCCCCCCCCCCAAACGTGTTTGAGGAAAGCCTGATCTACACAGATTTATTACTCTGTCATATTCTTTCCTTTTTTGATGATTGACCTAACTGTGCTCGAAAGGGATATTCCATGGATATTCAACTTTTTGATAGACTTGTCATGAACGTTTGGCGTGTTGGTCATAATAATGGTAATTTTGAAATAAACTAGCTCCTTGGCATGGAACCTTCCAGATGTTGGTATATGTTTAATGTACTTGCTTGAAAGTTCTTTAAATCCACTGTGATTCAGTATTGCTCCAAAATAAGACATGGTATGACGGTATGTTGGGGGGGGGGGGGGGGGGGTAAATACTTTCATATGCACTGGATGTGTTCCTTTACTTTATGTTTTCTACAGGTTTCTGCATTGCAATTGACAAATGAGATGCATGACTATAGACAACTAGGTATATATTATTTGCATACATAGCAAAGATGTTGTGTTAAAATCCCCTTAAATTTCAGGAAAGAAAAGTTTAAATCATTAACATACATATAGAATATACTGCAAACGCATTGAATAATGTCTACTGATGTCTGAATAACAAACTATTGTTTGTACATTTTCTCTGCAGAGACAATGTAAAAATATTCTTGGAAAGAGTCATGAAGAATATTACCACATCCTTAAATGAATAACAACACAGTCATTAATCAAAATCGCCCCGTTTCACTGCTATATTAAACTACAGTTATATCAGAGGAACTGGCGGACTATTAAATTACTTATTGCTGGTACAGCTTCATCACATGATACATGCTCCTGCCAAATGAAAAATGGCAGAGACTGCTATTTCATCAAAAGGAAGAGGTACACAGCCACCTGGTCAATAGCAAATTAAAAGCAACCTTGTAATTGGAAACTCTCTAGGCAGTTCGTTTAATAATGATTTCCTAACATATTCCAACCAAAATACTGCCGGAAAATCCCAAACTACATGTTCTGGAAACTGTTTAGTAGACATAAATAAATATGAGATTAACTGACCTATATCCTAGGAGAAATAGAAGCAGTTTTAAACCAATGGTTTTTCATAGTTGTATTGTCAGTATACAGTGTCGTCTAAGCAAAAATACAGTGCTTCATGTAGTTAACATATGAGGGCACAGAGTGCCCACCTGTTTTTAATTTGGACTTTATGGAAAATGGGGCCCTGGGCAGCAAGTAAAGTAGGTCCCCCTGCTCGACATTTTTAGACTGATGTTCTCATAATTTCCATATATACATATAAAACATAAATGTCATATATATGTGGGTCCAACCTATGGGACCCGCACCTATCTCTAGAACGGGGTCCCCTAAACCCTATTCTAGCTTTTTGTGCTCACACTGACTCCTGCCTATTTTCTGATTATATGGTCGGAACATGGTCGGGAGATGCGGAAACAGCATAACCCGCTGAGATACGCTGTTTCCGTAACTCCCATAGTAGTGAATGTCAGTTACGGAAGCAACGTAGCTTGCGAGCTATGATGTTTCCATAACTACTATTCGGTTCTATGGGAATTATGGAAACAGCGTAGCTCGGCGAGTTACGCTGTTTCCGTAACTCCCGGCCATGTAATCAATAAGTGGCCGGGAGGTAGGGTGAGCACAAAAAGCTAGAAAGGGGTTTAGGGGACCCCGTTCTAGAGATAGGTCTGGGTCCCAAAGGTGGGACACGCATCTATCTGACATTTATGATATATCCTGTGGATATGTCATTAATGCCTCTAATGGAATAACCCCTTTAACTTTTCATGAATTGTGTTAAGAAATTTAATTTATCATGATACCAATTCAATACAATCTCACGCCACCGAGTAAAAAAACAAAACATATATACGTTAACGTATATGTTTTTCTAACATTAAAACAGATAGATGGTATCCTTAGAAAGTAAACGTTTTTTTATATGTTTGTTTGGCAACTCGTGCCCCACATCTCGATATATGTCAAGTTCAGACATAAGTTGAGGGAGAACACATCTTTTTCGTGAATACTGCCATATATGCTGCTAAATAACACTTCCATACACTCCCCAGACAGTACAGACATGCAGTACCTGAATAATACCACCAGATACTGCCTAAATAATATCTTAATACATTGCCTAATTAAATGGGGGCCCTGGGCAATTGCCTAGTTTGCCATCCCCTAAAACTAGCCATGCATGAGCACTTACAATTTATCATATTTGGTATTTCCCCAATATACAGTTGCAAGAATTACTTGGATTTCTGCATTGATTTCTAATAAAATTTGGTCTGATTGTTATTTAAAATGGCTCTGTCACCAGATTATAAATGCCCTATCTCCTACATAATCTGATTGGTGCTGTAATGTAGATAACATTTAGACCTTAATGACCAAGCCATTTTTTAAGTTTTTCCATCTCATTCAAAGAGCTATAACTTTTTTATTTTTGCACCCATATAGCTGTATAAGGTCTTGTTTTTTGTGGGACAAGTTGTAATTTGTAATAGCACCATGTTGGGGTACATAGAATTTATTGATTAACTTTTATGAACTTTTTTTTTTTAATAGAAAAAAAACCTGCAATTTTGCCACATTTTTTTGCGTCCTAAATTTACGCCGTTTACCATGTAGTATAAATAACACAATAACTTTATTCAGTGGGTTGTTGCGATTGCAACGATACCAAATTTGTACCGACCACAAAGAAAAAAGACAAGCTTATAGCCAGATATTATATAAAAGGTAGAATTTTATTTAACATGTATAAGCACCTTTAGCGAAACGCGCGTTGGGGTTCATGTGCTGGAGCGTGCACTGACTATTACCTTGTCCTGCACCAATGGGTAAGCTATCGCTGTCTGTTTTAAACATTACATTTATGCACTAGCACTTTATTTGAACCATCGGTCTCTCCTGTTTTCCTATCGTACTACTGATTGACTATACTTTTCAAATGGTCCATTAATTATTAAACAGGGGAGCCTACCCTATGTGCATTTGCATATAATCTTTAGTATGTATACAGATACCCAATACTTTGCATTGTCAGTGTCAGTAATCGCACCTATGGTTATACTAGGGTCTTGTCCTTTCATCTAATTTTAAAGTTTGTTTGTTATACATGTTAAATAAAATTCTACCTTTTATATAATATCTGGCTATAAGCTCGTCTTTTTTCTTTGTGGTCGGTGTATAATATGGAGCTGCCTATGTGGTAACTTATGGGGGGACGCTTCTGGTCTGAACCGTGACTAGCCAATAGTACTAATGCTTTTGGAGTGCATATATTGATGATACCAAATTTGTAAAGTTTTTGTATGTTTTACTACTTTTACACAGTGAAAACACTTTTTTTTCAAAATTATTTGTTTTTGTGTCTCCATATTTGAAGAGCCATAACTTTTTTATTTTTTCGCCGATGCAGTTGTATGAGGGTTTTTTTTTGCGGGACGACTTGTAGTTTTTATCAGTACCATTTTGGATTAGATGCGACTTTTTGATCACTATTTATCACATTTTTTTTAAGGATGGTTCAAAGAAAACAGCAATTTTTGCAAGGTTTTTTATTTGATTTTTTACGACTTTCACCATGCGGGTTAAATGATGTAATAAGTTTATAGTCGGGGTCGTTATGGACGTGGCGATACAAAATGTGTGTAACTTTTTTACTTTATTTTGTTTTTTAATAATAAAGCAGTTTTAAGGGGGAAAAGTGGGTTTTTCCTATTTTTTTCACTTTTTATTAAACTTTTTTTTAAACTTTTTTACCAGTCCCACTAGGGGAGTTCACTATGCGATTACCCGATCACATTTATAATACACTGCAATACTTCTGTATTGCAGTGTATTATGCCTGTCCGTGTAAAATGGACAGGCATCTGCTAGGCCATGCCTCTGACATGCCCTAGCAGGCATACACTACACGCAGACCTGGGGGTTTTTATTAGGTCCCCGGCTGCCATCGGAGACACAGACACTCGGCGATCTTATCGCCGGGTGTCAGTTGGATGAGAGGGAGCTCCCTTCCTCTCTCCATAACTCAGATTAGGCGCTCGCTATTGTGCGCCGCATCTGAGGGGTTAAACGTGTGAGGTCGATACAAATATCGATCTCACCCATTAGAGCAGGGATGCCCCCAGCCCTCAGCTACCTCTGGCAGCTGAGAGCAGGGAGATTTGACAGCTCCCTGCTCTGTTTACTTATTCCGATGCAGCACCGTAAAAAGGCTATTGCATCGGAATAAAGCCCGTTAGTGGCCGTCGTAAAAACACTATGGGGCGGTCACTAACGGGTTAATGATTCCTCCAAGAGCTAATTGGCAAAAGGTGTTTCAATTAAGTAGATAAGATTGCAAGTGTAGGTTTCACAGGTGCTTTGCCCATTAAATAAAGGCACACAAATACTGGTTACTGACAAGTCTTTTTTATCTCAAGAAAGATTGGTTAGTGTGAAAAATGCCTCGATACAAGCAACCTTCAGAAGACCTCAGAAGTCGTGTTATAGAGACGCATAAAGCTGGAAAAAGCTACAAAAGCGTTGCTAAAGACCTTGGGGTACATCAATGCACAGTTAGACAAATTGTCTACAAATGGGGAAAAATCACTGCTGGACTGTTACTCTCCCTCGGAGTTGGCGTCCTGTTAAGATCACTTCAAGAGCACAATGGGCAATCCTAAAAGAGGTGAGAAAGAACCCAAGGGTTGCAAAAAATAGACCTACTAAAGACTCTATAAACTGCAAAAACCTCTGTTCATGTATTCACTATTAGAAAAACACTGAACAAGAATGGTGTTCATAGAAAAAACACCATGAAGGAAGCCATTGCTGTCCAAAAAAAACATTGTGGCCCATCTCAAGTTTGCCCAAGACCACATGGATGTTTCACAATGCTTCTGGGAAAATGTTTTACGGACAGATGAGACAAAAGTGGAAGTGTTTAGCACAAATGCTCTCTATGTTTGGAGTAAAAATAAGGGTATGTTCACACAGGCTATTTTCGGCCTTTTTTTGCGCAGTCGTTTTGAAAAATGGCCGCGTAAAAAAACGGCTGCGAAAAAGAAGTGCAGGTCAATTCTTGGGATGTTTTTGGAAAAAACGCTGCGAAAAACTTAAAAGGCTTAAAAACGTCTGAAAATCAGGAGCTGTTTTCCCTTGAAAACAGCTCCATATTTTCAGACTTTTTTGAGTTTGCGTGTGAACCCTTACACTGCAGATCAACATCAAAACCTCATCCCAACTGTGAAGCATAGTGGAGGGAGCATCATGGTTTGGGGCTGCGTTGCTGTCTCAAGACCTGGGCGCCTTGCGATCATTGAGGGAACAATGAATTCTAAAGGTGTATCAAAACATTTTACAGGAGATTGTAAGAGCAGCAATCCATAACCTCAAGCTGAAGAGACATTAGGTAAAACGACAAGACAATGACCTAAAGCACACAAGTAAATCAACTAAAGAATGGTTGAAAAATAAGTGGATTTGTATTTTGTACTGAAGCAGTCAGAATCTTGACATTAATCCTATTGAGATGCTGTGGCATGATCTAAAGAGGAACTGCAAGGCAAGGCATCCCAGAAATATTGAGAAACTAACGATGGCATTAGATGTATGTCAGTCGAACCCGGCGATTTCTGTGGCACCAGGCGACCATATAATGTGCATTGTCCCGACTGTCCCCCGACAGCAGATGTCAGGGGAGAGGAGAGTCAGGCGTGTTTAATTGCAACATGCCCGATCCTTTTGTTTGCAAGTAGATAAGCCGCTACTGGCTTTCTCCCTATTGAAAGCACATGTCGAGCCGAGTGTGCATAAGTGTGGGGTAGTCGGGAGGAAAAGATGTCAGTCGAACGATCTCTCAAGTGTATGGCTAGCTTTAGGGTGCAGTCACATTTGCCATAATTTTTGTAGCGGACAAATCAGCTGCGGAAATTGACACCATGTATTCTAATGGGTGGAAACAAAATCTGCAACCCATACATGGTTTAAATTTCCATGCACAACGTTTCCCCTGCGGAAATACATTCCACAGCGTTTTCTGAATGTGTTGTTGATTTTGGATGCAGAATTTTATCATAGACTACAATGTACATTTTACAAAGTAAAATTCTGAACAGAAACCCGCAACACAAATATGCAACAAATATGCCACAAAATCAACTACTGTAATTCTGCTGCAGAGTTTGTTGTCAAAAGTCTGTTGCGAATTTTAAGTTGTATTTTTCCGCCACGTGTGAATCCATTCTAAAGCGGAGAATTGTCATTTCTTCATACTGGTTTCTAACATAGCCATATTTATATATATATATATTTATATATATATGCTCTTGTAAAGCTACAGATGATAAGAAAACTTGGCAACTGTAATAGTAAGACATTTCTCTAAACAAACTTAAAGTGCAAAACTAAGATAGCAACGCAATAAAATATAAATTTGTCCTCCTCTGCCAGAAAGATATATAATACAATTCAGAACTTGCTGCCATATATTTAATTTATGGTTCAAGATATCAAAACATGTGTTTGTACAGTAAGTCATGACTGAGTGAACTGATACTGTAGAGTGAAGTGAGCAGCGTTAAGTAGACATAAACATGCATTTACTGCAATTTTCCCCTTTTAACATGCATACTTATCTATACAAATCCATAATTCATATGGCGGCTGGAGGAATAAGATGCAGTAAGACCCCTTACAGAGGACTTGTTTAATAATCTCCCAGGGAATGGATATCTCAGAGGCCTGAAATCCCATTTAGACATTTAAAGGATCTTCAGGTTTTATGTAAATAAAGCTTCATTATTACATCATGAAAAAAGTTCTGCAACTTTCTAATATACTTTGTGTTTCAGTTCCTCACCATTGTCAAGATATCTGCTTGCTTTCAGAGAATGTTTATATCAATAGGCCAAGAAAACTCCTGTCTTGATCATATTCAACTGACACAGCTTTATAGCTCTGATACACTTAAAAGCGTTGTGCAAACTACACAGCCCTATCTCTAAAAGCAGCCATCTGGCGATCGGCTGTTATCAACTGATGGCCACTCAATTATCCCGCAGCAAAATTGGCTTCCATGTCAATGGAATGTTTCCACCCAAATAAGAATAATAGGTTAGGTTTCTAAGGTTGAGCTTACATGGGCCCTTAGTGAGCTGCGCAGACAAAACCCGTATTACATTACCGCAAATTTTACAATGCGATTTTTGGTCACACAGCTTTTCCAGGTGATAAACATGTGACTGCACAGCACGCTAATGCCTGTGTAAAAAAAAAAAAAACGAATAAAGAATTATATACACCAATTTAGTGAAAAATAGTGGAAGACTATTGCATACACATGGGGCATTTCCTCATGGTGATTCATTAATGAAAATGATATAACTTTTTTAACTGGGTACCTCAAGATAGGGCTAACTTTAATCCTGGATTTGAAATGCATATTTTAGGGGGTTGTCCCAGAATCGACACTTTTCATCTATCCCCAGGATAGGTGATAATTGTCTGATCGATAGGGCCGCAACCCTGGGACCCTCACCGATCGCGAGAATTGGAGTCTTGAAACCCCAGTTTCTCCTTACTGCTCGATCACAGTGAGGAAGACTTTAAATGGAGCAGCGGTCGAAAAGTCACAGTCTATAGGAATGACGGAAACAGCCGTGTACAGCGCTTGTCTGTTTCTGTCAGTCCCACAGACATTGAATGGAGCGGACGGGCGCATGTCTGACCGCCGCTCCATTCAAGCTCCTCCTCACTTCGAGGAATGCAGTGAGGAGGGCCTGGGGGTTCGTGGGGCCCGTTCTTCTCAGCGATCAGACGAATATCCCCTATTCTTTGTATAGATGATAATTGTTGATTCTGGGATAACACCTTTAACTGATAATTTAAAGAGGCTCTGTCACCAGATTTTGCAACCCCTATCTGCTATTGCAGCAGATAGGCGCTGCAATGTAGATTACAGTAACGTTTTTATTTTAAAAAAACGAGCATTTTTGGCCAAGTTATGACCATTTTTGTAGTTATGCAAATGAGGCTTGCAAAAGTCCAAGTGGGTGTGTTTAAAAGTAAAAGTCCAAGTGGGTGTGTATTATGTGCGTACATCGGGGAGTTTTTAATACTTTTACTAGCTGGGCGCTGTGAAGAGAAGTAACATCCTCTTCTCTTCAGAACGCCCAGCTTCTGACAGTGCAGATCTGTGACGTCACTCACAGGTCCTGCATCGTGACAGCCACATCGGCACCAGAGGCTACAGTTGATTCTGCAGCAGCATCAGCGTTTGCAGGTAAGTCGATCTTACCTGCAAACGCTGATGCTGCTGCAGAATCAACTGTAGCCTCTGCTGCCGATGTGGCCGTCACGATGCAGGACCTGTGAGTGACGTCACAGATCTGCACTGTCAGAAGCTGGGCGTTCTGAAGAGAAGAGGATGTTACTTCTCTTCACAGCGCCCAGCTAGTAAAAGTATTAAAAACGCCCCGATGTACGCACCTAATACACGCCCACTTGGACTTTTACTTTTAAACACACCCACTTGGACTTTTGCAAGCCTCATTTGCATAATTACAAAAATGGTCATAACTTGGCCAAAAATGCTCGTTTTTTAAAAATAAAAACGTTACTGTAATCTACATTGCAGCGCCTATCTGCTGCAATAGCAGATAGGGGTTGCAAAATCTGGTGACAGAGCCTCTTTAAGTGCCAGTTTCTTCCAGTATTATCCAAGGGCTACTGTATGTTACAGCAGCAGTATCGATCAAAATAGAGGACAGTGTTCTAGAATTATGTGAGGATATCATGTCAGGGCAGCATCTTCAGCAAGATTATGTGGAACTGCTCATTTTCTATAAGAAAAATGTAATCTGCTACAATATTAGAAGAGTTCTCACATCCTATATGGGCATGTGGACGTCAAAGAGAGGGATTCCCCGCTCATGATGTCCCTGTATAAGCCAGAGAAGACAGCCGCTGCTTAGAGATAGGCCCCATGCACACGACTGTAAAAAAATATCTCCATAATTCCGGACCGTAATACGTACCCGTTCAGTTCTATTGGACACGAACACCTTTCCGTATCCGCTACAGATAGGTGTACGTGCCATAGAACTGTGCCGGGAATTATGGAGAATGTCCTACTTTTCATATTTTACGGGCCGTGCTCCCATACTTTGTATGGGAGAACGGCCCGAAAATGCGGGCTCCCTGCCCGCAATCGCAGGCCATGATTACAGGCATGGCCGTGTGCATGAGGCCTTACTCCCGGTCATGGAATCAGGATGACTATATAGTACATGGTTAACCATTCATATGAATGGGTAACATGTAATATTAGCTGCCACATGGAGCTTCTCTGGGTGAGAACAGCTGATAGCCGAGGGGCTAAAGAAGCTGGACCCAGATCGATCAGTTGATCGCAAGTGCAGCTTCATTTTAAGCAGAGGTTATCCAGATTGTACATATGTTGCTGAATTTATTCTTTAACTCACTTGGGGCTGGAATATTTCTGCATAGTCATAACTCTCTAAATTAAGCTGATACAGTAGGTCTGCCTGTAGTCCCATGTAAAATCCCAGTAGTAGGTACTGTAATACCCTATTTTAATTATTTTGTGTTTGCAGTTTGAATTATGTGGCCTTCAATTTTAAAGCAGCATCTGTCTTCCAAAAAAATCCTTTGGATTCTGTGTTTAAATTGGTTGGGGCAAAGTTCCATTTCCAAAAAAAGTACAGCCAGGGGGACTTTATAATGTTTCATAAATCTGAGGATGCAGTGTTTAATCAAGAAGTTCATTGGCAGACGTCTTAAAAAACTAACCAAGTTGGCTACTAGTGAACCAAAATCATGTACATATTTCTGTATGAAAAGTTACTCTGTTCATAAAGTCATGCCGAAGGCTACTGTACATTTAGGAGAATCAAATAAAAAGCAAACAGAACTGAATGAACTTTACACAAGTTCATTATTCTTTGCTGTTTCCATTTGGAGATTGCACGACTTAACACTATGTTGACAGTTTAATAGAGAGTTTAGTAAGCAACATATATAGGAGGATGAAAGATTAGTGCTTCAGAGAAAGTGGTGTCTATGGTTCATATGTGGTGGAGTAGTACAGTTGTCAAGAACTTTTGGGGTAAAGTCTTAGATTTAGTGTTTTGTGTGTTCAACACAAAATCAGACATAACACCAATTTAGTTTTTATTTGGAGGTAAAAGTGAGGGGGGGGGGGGTCTAACATGAACCACAACCTTTACTAATTTATTTTATTGGCATTTAAGGTTTATTTAGACCAAAACTGCACTAATAATGTCTTGAAGATAAAACTAGGGATAAGCAGAATTGAAAACATTCTTTCTGGTAAAAAAAAAATGAAAGCTATAAGAGATATATGAACCTTATCTTATGGTCATCAATAATCCAGAGTACAGAAGTATTTCAGTATTTTAATTGCATTTTATCCAGCCAAAATATATATATTTATCTATTTTTTTCCTTTTTTTATATTTTATTTTGTTATTATCTGTGATCATTTTTGTTTTATTTGTTTGATAGAAAAATATTAATAATTTGACAAGAATTTGTCAATTGTGACAAAGGAGCTGATGTTGAAATTGAAACCCTAACTATTATAGTGGACAAATATCAAGTCAATTTTGAAAATAGAAAAAAGATTGATAAAGTCAGAGGCTATATGACTGCACACAGCTACCCCTGCGGCTCCATAGTACAAAGTCGCATGGACTTTGTGTTCTACAGTATGTTGCTTCGTATGGGGCTTTATGCTGTAGCTATTTTGTCCTAGGAGCAATGCTGTTAATGGAAAATAGCTCTGTAATAAGTCCTCTGATAGAGAATGCCACAATTATTTTTTTCCAACAGAAGACAACTCTGTTAGAAATCAGAGACATGGACTGATACAGTAGAGCCCTAAAGACTTTTATGGGTATCCAATTACGGCTCCATACCAAAAAGGCTGTACAAAGCCATAATAGGGCCACATTCATGAGGCCTAAATATAACTGCTGCGCACGTTCCGGGAAGTGCTCCTGGTCCATATACTCAACGGGTCCATACACCCCTATTGGACCAATGGATGCTAAAAGAATGTCCTTTTGACATCAACCGGGAAGGTGTACATTGGTATTGTATAGGAAAGTATAGCCTGCTATGCTTTCTTCTGTAGTTGACCACCGCAAAAAAAAAAAAACACCAGATGGTTTCAATTTATTTACAGTGGTGGCCTATGTATGATATAAGCAATTGTATAGTAATAGACCTAAAAACACCTCAAAACAGAAGAAACAGGTAGTCCCCACTATATACAGAACAACCAAAAAACAAAGGGGACATAGCACCCAATATATATACCTATGAATATAGAACTGACACGTATCTATATGAAATATAAAGATCTTTATTGGTACATAATAAATAACGATACGTGATAGCAGAAATATTAACAATGGTAAAATAAGTCAGATTCCAAGAACAACATCAGAGTGGTATAGATGTAAAAATACCTGAGGGTGTACAGAGTAACCTATCTAGAAAAAATGATGCCAAATTCACATAAACACCATGTAATAAAGAGGACATGTGCAGCTGTAACAGAACAGCATGCATGCACAGCCCAAGCAAAATAGTGACTATAGGTAAGTATATGAATGTATAGACAGCCCTAAACAGAAAGCTATCGAATAGGGAGAAGGCATATCACCAAAAAGAATAAAGCATACCTATAGGCATGGTGCAAGGAGATGGACATCAACCTAGATATGGCACAGAAACAAAAAGGACATCGACGCGCGTTTCGCCTGGGACAGGCTTCGTCGAGGTGCTTTTTGCCTCTTCCTCCCATTGAAATCAATGGGGGGGGGGGGCGATTTATTCGCTGATTACGAAGCGGTTTCCGTGTCAAAACCAGCTCCAAAAAACTCTGTGTGAACTGACCCTTAGGGAGTAGATGATAGAGATTATGATATCTGCCTGTTTATATTTGTTGTATGCCCTGCATACATAGAGGTTTGTTAAAGGGGTTGTCTCGATTAGTTGTTATTGCAGGAAGAACCGTATCTAGTTATACATTTTAGCAGAAATGTAGCATTAGATGGCAGCCAGTCAAATAAATGGTCTTCCATGTACTGCAGGTATAGACAATCTTACAGTGGTGGAGATCTACTGTTGTAACATGGATATTCATTTCTTTAATCAAATTCAGTTCTACAAAACATACATGAGAGTACACCACTGATATGACGCAGCCATGGGCAAAATACACAACAATTACATTCAGTGACTCATAGGTGATAACTTCACTGATGTAGACATTATCTTTCTTCATCATTCCTCCCTTTTTCATCATTCTCCCCACCATCTTGGAACAAACTTACCATCCAGGTGTCTGAAAAACAGTGTCATCCTGCTGCTATCCCCTAATACTGTGCCTGCTGTGCTGGGCAGTGCCCCTAAATTTTAGTACTGCAGAGATAATAGTGGTATAACTATAGTCACCCCACAAATAATATTGCCATACAGATTATGCCCAAAAATAATATTGCCACACACAGGGTTCCCCCTAATTAATTGTGAACAGAGTGCCCCTACTATAATTACTGCCACAAATAGCGTCCCTGAAAAGAATTGAATACAGAGAATGCCCCTGACAGTAATCAGTGCCACACACAATACCCCAACAATAATGATGCTAAGCAAATTGTGCCCCGACATTATTAGTGCCCCAAACAATAACACTACTATAGCATCCCAGACAGTTAGGGTATGTTCACACGGCCTGTTTTCGGCCGTTTTTCGGGCCGTAAACGCCCGAAAAACGGCTGAAAAATTGGAAGCAGAACGCCTCCAAACATCTGCCCATTGATTTCAATACGAAAACGTCGTTCTGTTCCGGCGGAGCATTTTTCGCGGCAGGACACTTCTTGCGGCGTTTTTGGAGACGTTTTCCATAGACTCTATTGAAAAAAGCTCCAAAAACGGCCGTAAAAAAATGCTGCGAAAAACGCAGCGAAAATCACGAGTGGCACAAAAAACGTCTGAAAATCAGGAGCTGTTTTCTCTTGAAAACAGCTCCGTATTTTGACATGTTTTTGACTCTGCGTATGAACATACCCTAATTGTGCAACACAATGCTAACCAAAATTAATTGCAGTCAGAAGATATTTCACTTAATCTGTAACAGTGCTTACAAAGTAATTGTACCAGTCAGTGCCCCTATAGTGTTCAGAAGCGTGCCCCAACTAATAATAGTGCCAACATTGTCACCCAAGCACAGTACTCCAGTGCCAATCACAGTGCTCCCATAGTGCTCCCCCAAATAATTGTGCCAAAGCAGAGCTCCTCAATTAATAGTGGCTCCATATGTTTCCCAAAGTGCCCCCAAAAAGTGATAGTGCACCCAAACTAAGTGCTAGACCCCATTTACCAATAAAAACAAAAAATAAAAATAAAGTAAAAATACTCACCTGAACTGATCTCAGGTCGTACACAGAAGTGCAAGCTACATGCCTCTTCTGGCCTGTAGCCTAAGTGGTTTGCATGACTGCGCAGGTGCGTTGACGTCATCGCACCTGCCTGCTCTCGATACCTGCTCTCTCTTAGGCCACAAGCCTAATGAGGTCTGTGTTCTATAAGGGTGAATGTTGGGGCACGGAGTCCTGGGTTCCACCACAGTTCTCAACTTCATACGTGTCCTGATGATGTGCAAAATTTAAAAGTGGGGTAGAATATACTTGCAAACCCATAGGCGATCAACAGGTTGCTGACCCTTGAAAAAATGCATTGATACACCATGATTGGTTAATAGGATGGGGTCCTGAGTGGGGGACCCCCATCTATGATGTCCATATGCCCTAATAGGGCACGGGGGACATAATGGTGAAAAAACCCTTTTAAGACTGTGGACATTTACTTATTCTACTCCATAAAGGAACCACTCAAGTAGTTTTAGATATTTACATTCTATGACCTTTTTATAACCTCTTGACAAAATGGAATATGGTTTGGTATATATTAGTATTATATTATCAATTCCACCACTTCCAAATTCGAATGTTGGATCATTCAGCTGATTCTTGATTTATTTACCAGTGAAAGTTCTGTAACATACCATATATGATTCACAAAAAGCCTTCTGTTTGCTAGAGAATGCTGGGGCTTAAAGTGCCAAGACAGCTGAAGTGTCAGTTCTAAGCCTTGTCTAGGACTAGCAGCTCTTGCAAATGTCTACATTGTATACTTAACATAAAGTACAGTAAATCTGACTAAAAACCCAGACTGAAAATAAGAATGCTTAGCCATTAAAGGGGTTTTCCTATCCAAGACATTTATGATATACCCACGGGATATGTCATAAATGTCAGATAGATGTAGGTCTCCTATCTCTAGAACCCTAAAGCCTGTTCTACTGCTCTGTGTTGTGGCTGAAGCGTGTGATTTCCGACCATGAATTACGGAAACAGCGTAACACCACGTGCTTTTCTGTTTACAAACATACACACAGAGTGTCATAATGACGGCGGCTGCGCGAAAATCACGCAGCCACGCATCATACGCGGCTGGCACATGGAGCTGTTAAGTACCTTTTGCGCTCGCAAAACACAGCATTTTTTGCGCGCGCAAAAGGCACACGCTCGTGTAAATCCGGCCTTAGCCTATTTTTTTCACTGATACTAGTGTCTACAATTCGCACGCATGCTTAAAATGTCCACTTTTTGCTAAGTGTCGGCAGTGGCGTAAATGCATCAAAAGTTGCATGTTTTTTCCCCTCAAATTATGACTATACATACAGGATGGACCACGAAAAACAGGACCCCATTTCCCCTGTGTGGTTTGCACAGGATAATGCTTTTGTGGGCTCATTCTTTAAAACTGTCATGCAGTAAAACTGTCTTTGTTTACCATAGCAACCGATCAGAGCTCAGCTTTCATTTTACCAGAGAAGTTTAACAATTTAATAAGGGCCTTCGTATCCTTCCCTGCCAGTCTAGTGGTACTCTTGCGGACAGAAGTTGTGTTTTGCGTGAGTGTATCCAACATGCTGTATTCGATTCAGCAAAGAATTGCGATAGTGGAGGCCTATGTACGCACCGGCTCATTTAAAAAAACACACGACTATTTTGCTTGTCATTTTCCAGAACCTGCCCGTTCCAGCAAAGAGTAGTATGCATGGTTTGGTGGCGAAGTGGCGTAACACAGGATCCATGGCTGATGCTAAAAAAAATATACACCCATCGTTATTGCAGGCATCCAGGGGAAGATTATGAGAAGTCCAAGGAAATCAAAGCAAAGATTATCCGAGCAGATGCATGTCAGCAGAAAAACATGTCAACGTGTACTGAACGGGCTTCACCTGAAGCCATACTGAGTGTCAGTTGTGCAAGATTTAAAGGAGGGGGATAAACAGAAGTGAATGGTGTATTGCAATTGGCTACCTAATATGATGGCAAACAGCCATTTGGACCCGTTGAAAAACATCATGTTCTATGAAGCGTGGTTCCATCTAACCGCGTGTGTTAATTCACAGAACAATAGGTACAGACACAGAAAATTCACAAGAGCTGCACTAACAGCCACTTCATGATCCAAAAATCAGCGTTTGGTGTTCGGTTTTGGGTTCGTACATTTTTTCATGAAAATGTAAACAGCCATGTACATGGAAACCTTTGAGCAATTCTATGAACAGTTAACTCCTTAGCTAGATCCAACGTACTATAAGGGCATGGCCCCACGTGGCGGTTTTCTTCCGCAACTGTCCGCATCAATGCCGCACAGAATCTGCGTTGCAGATTCTGTGGCGGATCTGCCCAAAATGTGCAGTAAATTGATGCGGACTAGCTGCTGCGTACTGCGGTGAAAGTACTTCCCTTCTCTCTATAGTGCAGGATAGAGAGAAGGGACAGCACTTTCCCTAGTGAAAGTAAAAGAATTTCATACTTACCGGCCGTTGTCTTGGTGACGCGTCCCTCTTTCGGCATCCAGCCCGACCTCCCTGGATGACGCGGCAGTCCATGTGACGGCTGCAGCCTGTGATTGGCTGCAGCCGTCACTTAGACTGAAACGTCATCCTGGGAAGCCGGACTGGAGAAAGAAGCAGGGAGTTCTCGGTAAGTATGAACTTCTATTTTTTTTACATGTTGCTGTATATTGGGATCGGTAGTCACTGTCCAGGGTGCTGAAACAGTAACTGCCGATCGCTTAACTCTTTCAGCACCCTGGACAGTGACTATTTACTGACGTCGCCTAGCAACGCTCCCGTAATTACGGGTGCACACACATAGTCACCCGTAATTACGGGAGCCCCATTGACTTCCTCAGTCTTGCTGTAGACCTAGAAATACATAGGTCCAGCCAGAATGAAGAAATGTCATGTTAAAAAAGCAATACGCATCCGCAGCACACATAACATGTACATGACATCTGCGGACTTCATTGCGGAATTTAGAATCTCCATTGAAGTCAATGGAGAACTTCCGTAATGAGTCCGCAACCAGTCCGCCACTGGTCCGCAACATCCATTGTATGCTGCGGACACCAAATTCCGCACCGCAGCCTATGCTCCGCAGCGGAATTTTCCGCCTCGTCTAAACGAAGCCTACTAAAAAGAAGTGGAAGGCAATGGAGAAACGGGTCCGCTGCGGATTAACGCTGCGGAGTGTCCGCAGCGGAATTCCAGAGAAATTCCGCCACGTGGGGCTTTGCCCTTAGGTTGGATGTGCACTACAATATGACGCGGACTCCATGCACGGCGGGTGTCGGCTGTTTCAAACAGCTGACACCCGCCTGCATTGGCCAGGACCGGAGATAACTCTGAACACGACCGTTTAACCCTCAAATTTCACAGTCAACAGCATAGAGCACAGATAAAGTCAATAACCTATAATACATAAATATTGAAGCATATTGCATGATCGATTTAACGATCGCATATTAAAATCCCCTAGGGGGACTTAAAAAATAAAAGTGTTTAATAAAAAAAAATCAAATATAAAAAATAAAACTAATAAATAATAGTTGAGGAAAAAAAACCTTTTACACATTTTTTACAAAAAAACTTAGTAATCAATAAAAAAGTAATTTGGTATCATTTATATAATTTGTTCTCAGTATCCCTCCATTTAGTGCTAGGTCCATATTTTAGATAAAAGGCCCCTTCTTGCAATGTTGTTTGGGACAAGTGTTTAGATATTGAGAGATGAATCTGCAGAGTTTTGTGTGGTATAGAGTGAGTTAATTCGGGGGATTCCAATAAGGCTTCCACTTCGTTATCTTCTATGTTACTTAAGTTATGCGGCTGCATGATTTGAGTTCTAAGGACCAAGGCACGAGATGTATAAATAAGAAAATTGTAGAAAATGGAGACCAATCCTCTAGTCATCCTAGAAAACACCTCCTCCCACCTTGATTGGTATTGGGTCATGTTCTTGTTGAACAGCCTCTCTTCACCCAACCCGAGAATTGAAAGAGGTAAAATTAATTTATTTAACTGTTAAAAGGTTTTTTCCTCCCCTCCTGTAAATTCTCTCTCCCATTTATATGAATCAATTATTGTGAAGACCAGCCATTAGCACATCTTTGTAAATGGGCCTTTAGTTCTGTTCATTATGCTACGTTAACACCGGTGTCAGGGGTTTCCATTGTTCCCCTCAGTCAGAGGAGCAGAACAAGGTAAAACTGGAAGCGACAGGTCCGTTGCACAACGGATATCATAGGTGGTCGACAGAAACCATTAACTTTAATGGGTTTCGTCTGCTTTCCATCAAGATACCCGTGGTTATACCGGAAATAATAACGCAGCATGCTGCGCTATTGTTTCCGGTAATCTTAGCTACACAATCGCAGTGAGAAAGATTTTGAATGGAGCGGCCCCATAGACATTGAATGGAGCGGCAGTGCACATGCACTACCTCTGCTCCATTCAAAATCCTTCTCACTTCGATTGTGTAGCTAAGAGGAATGTGGGTCCGGTCCCCTGTTCTAGAAGTCAGTAGGAATCCCAGTGTGGGGACCACCAGCAATCATACATTTATAACCTATCCTGTGGATAGCTGACAAATATTAATTGTGGGAAAACCCCTTTAATTATTAATCATTGTTTCAATAACCCCAAAAATGTTTTGCAGCTCTACACCATTGGGACAGATTTACTAAGAATGGTGTTTCATCTACCATTATTAGTATGAAGCCCGCAAGATAAATGCACGCCTCTTAATAAATTTGTCACATCTTCTGATGTCTGTGCACCAAAAAGGGAAATCTTCGTGAAGTGGAATGGAGATCGCAATCGGTGGGGATCCCAGTGGTGAGGCCACCAGTGATCATACATTTATTAAATATCTGTGGATAGGTGATAAATGTTAATTGTTGTAAAACCCCTTTAAGAGAAATATTGTAATATTTGTGATGGACTATGATTGTAGTGAATTCTAAAATGTCTACATTTGATGGTGATACAGCAATAACATTTCCTAACAGCACTAAACAGTCAGAAACATAGCAATATATTTACAGTTAAACAACTAATAGGGAAATGAATCAAAATTAGTAGCTAAAGGGTCGGTTATGAAAACAAATGAGCAATCATTTTATTGTTTTATCATTACAACATTAAGAGCTTCATTCTGATGGGCTGCAATGGTCAGACCATGGGGGGGGGGTGTTACTTAATTTAATAACAGGGACATATAATATGTTGGCAGCAGACTCAGTTTGCTTGGTAGAATAGTAGAGGAGAAAGGTTAGCACTATTTTATGGGCACTGCACTGGCAGAAAAAAAACTGAGACCACTTCTATGTAATTGGATCAACGCTGCTTCGTGACTGATCATTTACTCATGATCTTGTTACGCCTTCTGGTCATGCAGAAAAAAAAGTGTAAAGTTATGTTTTACTTTGTGGGAAGGGGCACTAAACAGTATCTTTGCTTTGGGTGAAAGAAAGCCCGGCTTCATCCCTGCCAATGGTCAGCATCTCTGTACTCAATATTATCACTTTTTTCCCACTAATCTTCATAAAAATTGTCTTTATGGGCTCTTGATGCTGATTTTGTTACAGTAATAAAAGACAGCTTTGTACTGTCATACAGATGTTTCCCCTTATGCAAATATATGATCCATATAGGATGCCTATACAGACACTAGTTTAACCCTTGTGCCGCTCATTTATCATAACTTAGTTTGAGGTCCGATAATGATAGGATTTCCTGCAGCAGAGCCGGGGAAAACAGTCTTGTGTTTTGTTAAACACATACAGACTAGACCGACTATTTAATTTGGCTTATGTGTTTTCTATGTGCATAGGTTATTAGTATGGCAGCCTCTACGTGTTGATTTTGTGGCATGAAGCTTGGTTAGTCAGCTTTTGATTCCTGTGATACTCTATCTATTTATAAAAGTAGTGTGTTTAGGTTTCCATAAAATGAAAGGCAACACCATTACCGCAAAGTACTGAATGAATATACAGGAGTTCTCCAGTATTGTGGTCAGTTTGTGGTTTTCTGTCGGAGAAGCAGGCCTGCATGTTTAAGAACTGAAGGTAAAGAATGATGAATATGTGGACTTGCTTCAGAAAACAAAATCTGCAATGTCTTGAAATACAAACATGTAATAGCAATCTGGCATCCTTCAATCATGGACCAAACTAAAACCCCATCCAGAACAAGGTGTTGGTTTATATATAAAAGTGTGTACGTTTCATTAAAATTCTATCTATCTATCTATCTATCTATCTATCTATCTATCTATCTATCTATCTATCTATCTATCTATCTATCTATCTATCTATCTATCTATCTATCTATCTATCTATCTATCTATCTATCTATTCATCTATCTATCTATCTATCTATCTATCTATCTATCTATCTATCTATCTATCTATCTATCTATCTATCTATCTATCTATCTATCTATCTATCTATCTATCTATCTATCTATCTATCTATCTATATATCTATCTATCTATTTATCTACGGATGTAGCCATCTTTAAAGAGGCTCTGTCCCCACATTATAAGTGCCCTATCTCCTACATAAGGAGATCGGCGCTATAATGTAGATGACAGCACTGCTTTTTATTTAAAAAAAACGATCTATTTTCACCAGTTTATTAGCGATTTTGGCTTTATGCTAATGAGTTTCTCAATGGACAACTGGGCGTGTTTTACTATTGACCAAGTGTGCGTTGTACAGAGGGGTGTATGACGCTGACCAATCAGCGTCATACACGTCTCTCCATTCATTTAGTCAGCTCAAAGGGATCCTTTTAGATCAGTATGTGCTGTCTTATACTAACACGTTAACAATACTGAAGTGTTTAGACAGTGAATAGACATTCCACGGGAAGTCTATTCACAATCCCTGCACTTCGTTAATGTTTCTATGGTAGTTACAGAAGAGCAAGCGTAATCTCGTTGTAACTTGTCATTTACAGTGTGATCTCGCGAAATTACGCTTGCTCTGCTGTAACTACCACAGAAACATTAACGAAGTGCAGGGATTGTGAACAGACATCCCGTGGAATGTCTATTCGCTGGCTGAACACTTCAGTATCGTTAATGTGTTAGTATAAGACAGCACATACTGATCTAAAAGGATCCCTATGTGCTGACTAAATGAATGGAGAGAAGTGTATGACGCTGATTGGTCTCTGATTGGTCAGCGTCATACACTCCTCTGTACAACGCCCACTTGGTCAATAGTAAAACACGCCCAGTTGTCCATTGAGAAACTCATTAGCATAAAGCTAAAATCGCTCATAAAGTGGTAAAAATAGATCGTTTTTTTTCAATTAAAAGCACTGCTGTCACCTGCATTATAGCGCCGATCTCCTTATGTAGGAGATAGGACACTTATAATGTGGTGACAGAGCCTCTTTAACTAAACTCTGATAACTTGCTGCAGCGTAATATCACACAACAAAAGCCATTGAAAAGTAATTGAAAAAGTCAAGATAAAGGATCTTGCCTCTGTGTATTTAATTTGTTAAAAGTCATGATAAAGACGGCTACATCTGTATCTATCCAAATACATAAATATATATATATATATATACATATATATATATATATATATATACACACACGTGTTTAAGTGGGTGTGTGTGTGTGTGTGTGTGTGTGTGTGTGTTTGTCTGTGTGGATGATACATTTATTCAAATACTGTTATTCTAGTTTTTGTTTCTGTCACATAATTGCAAAGCATCAAAAAGCAGTATAAAGTGCTAGCAGTGTATTTTATGTTAAAATTAAAAAAGTAGTTATTTAAATACATATCAATCCTAAATTATAGGCGCTGCCATTCTAAATATGTACATACCAGACGGGTTATGTATACCAAGCGTACCGCCCACCCAGCTCATCCACTTCTTCCCTAGGACAACCTTCTCTTCTTAGATGTGCATATATATTTGATGACATGTAATTATTTTAGATTATTAGAATATTTATTCTAGAAGTTTGAAAATAGTAACAAGGACTGAAGACTAGGTATTCTAACTAGTTAATCAATCTGTCCAGTCTTATTTTCCTTCATCTTGATTGGTTGAAAATAAATGTATGTTCTTTAATCCAGAAAATCTGCCAGTCCTATTGAATTTTATATTATTATATTGTATATTTTATTATTATATTGTATTTTGTATTATTAGATTATTTATTAAAGATGTTTTAAAATGGTAACGAGGACTGAAGACTAGGTATTCTAACTAGTTAATCAATCTGTCCAGTCTTATTTTCCTTATTCTTGATTGGTTGAAAATAAAAGTATGTTCGTTAATCCAGAAAATCTGCCAGTCCTATTGAATTTTATTGTATTTTATATTAAAGGGGTATTCCCAGAATCCACATTTCTAACTTTGGAACAGCGGACAAGCATGTGCGGTACCGCTATATTCAAAGTCTATGTGACTGGTGGAGATAACCAAGTGCACCTAAATACTGTAAAAGTGGGACTATGAGTTAATAAATACAATGGCAACATTTGCCAATAGTCTACATCAGGCAAATTGCATGTCTAGAAAATTGGATAAAAAACAAGACTGTTATGTACAGGATAAACCTTTGTATTTCTGTGTAAAGGATTCTGTCTCCCAGACTGAAAAGACACAGACAGACCTTAAAAGTTTTTGCTGTTGCTTTTCTAGGATCTTTTTCTTTTTTTTACCATTTTCTTTTACAAATTGCATTTTCTATTTAGAATTATTGGACCCTTTTGTTTGTGAAAAATAGGTTTTGAAATATTGTTTACAGAGGTTTTAACAGGCTAATATTTTTAATAGTGTACACCATTTTTTTTAAAGGGAAGGTGTCACGAAAATTTTTTTTTTTAATATATTATTGCTTTTAGTATGTCATTAAAATAAATTTTATTTATTTGTGTTTTTGTGTTGTACTTTTTTCTTTCTTTTAGTTCTCTATGGGGGCTGCCATTTTGTTTTTCATCTCTGTATGTGTCGATTAACGACACATACAGAGATGGAATATGGCACATACATCCCCATAGAGAATGCGAACGGGAGCCATTCCATTCACTATAGTGTACGGCGTCTCTGTGGGAACGGCGCATGCGCCGCTCCCACATAGACCAAAAGGAAGGTTTTTGGCAGAGCGACATCCGGCGCCATCTTCATGAGGACTGGAAGCCGCGGCCGGACAGTAAGATGACGACTTCCGGTCACGGCTTCCGGCCATATGTTCAGACGCAAGGACTAGGAGCGGAGGCAGCGGCGGCGGCAGGAGCAGGTAAGTTATGTTTGTGTATGTGATGTGTGTGTATGTTCATGTTATACTGTCTGATTACCACTGTATCTAATCCTCCTACACTGTGCATTTGCTCAAAAAATGGCGGCACACAGTGTAGGAGGTTTGAACATTCAACCCCCTCCTTTCTCCTGGCGCTAGCCAGGAGAAAGGTGGGGGGATTGTTTGAGGACACTAGAGCGAGTGTGTCTTCTCTGATTTTGCAGCATAAAGCAATGAGGTTGCTTTATCACATGTCAATGCTGCAATTTTGGGAATTGCTCCCTCTAGTGACCAGCACATGGAAATGTTATAAATTAGAATCTAATTTATAATATTTCCTGACTTGTGAAAAAATTTTAAAAATTAAAACAATGTGTAATCATTTATATACTAACTGTTTAACTAAAAAAAAATAAAAAAATATTTCTAGCGACACATTCCCTTTAAAGTCTAGTCAAGAACAGTCAGCTATTAAAAAGGTCCAAACAGTGCAAGCAGGTTCCACACTAAGAAGTAAGTCAACTAAACTGAATGCTCTCTAATGAAGTCTTGAGTTTGTAACCTGAAAAGGAACCTACACCTTAATAGGGGTATTATCTGGTGATGTAGTGTGGCTTGGCCAAACGTTGGTAATACTTAATACGAATAATTTGAATTGGAATTATGTTTGTCATCTATTAGAGCATGCTGATCTTACCATTTGTATGATCTACAAAAATGAACATGACTAGCATCATAAGTACCATTTTTTTTAAAAACAAATTTAAGATCCATGGTGGATATGTTGTATATGTTTTTAACCGTTTTGTAAGAGATCCTAAAGCATCTCATTGATTTATTATGGGCACGTCAGATTTTTACCATGTAAATTATAGCTGCAAGTTACGCTTTTCTGTTCATTGGCAGTGATGGAAACTTGACGGCATGAAAACATGATACTAGTGTTGTCAGATCCTAACTCTGCTGGCTACATGGTAATATTTCTTACTTTTATCGAAGGATCATCGTCCATCTACAAAGACAAAATACATTGCCATTCCCAATTAAGCCCCGTGATGGAAACTTGACGGCATGAAAATATGATACTAGTGTTGTCAGATCCTAACTCTGCTGGCTACATGGTAATATTTCTTACTTTTATCGAAGGATCATCGTCCATCTACAAAGACAAAATACATTGCCATTCCCAATTAAGCCCCATACCTTGAATTTTAAACGTTTTTATATTGTATCATTTAAAAATTGTACATTTGCACGTTATTTAAAATGCTGCTTGTTTGAATACAATAGTTGTAACATAAAATTAACTGAAGTGAACTATGTGAGAAAGTAAACTAAAATGTAAGCATAAAAACTGCATAAATTGTACTGACCACATTTACATATGTAAATTACCTAAATTTGCAGATGTAATTACATTATCCATCACATTTTAAATACAAAATAAAACATTTATGATGAGCAAATACACATTAAATTACCGTTGGTCATATGTCCTTAAGCCCGTACTAACTTTACATATCTTGTGTTAAATATAACCTGCTTCACATATAACAATTTGATTGCTAAACCCACATTTACTGATCAAATATTCTATATGTGTATAGTGAAAAGTTTGTTTTAGTAGACGTTAGTTGAGTGAATGAAGTCCTTGTAGATATGCATCTAATTTTGCTATGAACAACGTTATGTCTTTTTTACCACACAGACTTCATAATGCCTGAATTGAAATCCCCAGCACATTCATTAAATGTAAATGTGATATAAGGATAGACGTTGAATCAGCAATGGCCAAAAACATCAAGCCATATAACACCCAATCCTCCATCTTGAAAAATTTAAGATGTGTTAGATGACTGGAAATCTGGACCTAAAGCCTCACTGGAGAAACCACAGAAATAATGTTCCAAGATTATATATTACATTCTGCTTTCATAAACTTCTTAAAGGAGAAGGAAAATGATTCACTAGAAATTTTAATGCCACGGTGGTTAGGATGAATTTAAATAAATAAAAAATTAACTTTTTCAGCACCTTTTTTTAATTAGAAAGCATTGCAGCTACAACCCTATATAAATAAATAGAAAAATAATTTCCATCATCTCAACATAATTATTACAAAAATAATAATTGTTTTGCTCTCTACATTTATTTGATACTCTAGGGAAATTCAGCTCTCAAAGATATCAGAAATTTGATGAAGTACTTGAAATGCTTGTGACTAGTCCAATTATGTATACAGCATCACACCAAATGCGTAGATACTATAGAGGCAGACCTATGCGATAGGGCCCTTGGAGAGAAGGAGGGCAAGCTTGGTAGGTCCCATCCTCTTAATAACTTGATGGCAAGAACCTGTGCAGAGAGGAATAGCATTGTTAAAAAGCAAAGAGGTGGGATTTGACCCAAGGGGAAAACAAACAAATGACACTTTTAGCCTAAGTGTCAAAACCCAGCTCCAATATGGGGGGTGGGGTACATATTGGCTATGAAGCCCCTCTCTATGTATTCTGTATGGATGCTATTGGCTGAATTATATCTTCTGTGCCACCTTGGGCCAAGCCATTAGAACTAATAGCTGTGTAAGATTAAAGCAGTGTCTACACAAGACTGATTTTGTTTAATTTGCAGCAAAGTAAATGACTATAGTTCCTTTACTTTCCTGATACCGTAAGTACCTATCAGATGTGCTTATACAAATGCTATGTGTATTCTTTATCCATCTAAATAGTTAATTTCTTTTCCTTTCCTCAATCCAGACAGAGCCAGAAATATAATTCCTTTGGCAAGATCCCCTTCCAGCATTCTTTTTGGTCTGAGGCCACTATAATAATATAATTCCACACTAGTCAGGACTGTGAGTATATAATCCAGTTCAGGCATCAATACGTTGTAGAAGTATCAATGCACAGGTATGCAAAAGTTAAAAGCTATATAAACCTTTGAAAGTGAAATATAATTTTTTTAATAAAAATGTCAGTCAATGCGTTTTGTGCAACTTTCAAATTACTTTTTATTAAAAGTTATTTTTACTTTTTGAGATACAGCTGCTCTGTATTCTCTATACACCTGCATCTTTCGCAAAGACCTAAATCCGTCAGTCCACGGACCTGACGGGTTCAGTGTCCGCGGGTCCTGCGTGTCTCTGACATGCAGGATCCACCTGTAATCTATCACATCTAAGTTATGAACTTAGATGTGATGAATACAAGGTAGATCCTGCGTGTCAGGGACACGCAGGACCCCCTGTCACTGAACCCGTCAGTCCCGCGGGTACAGGAATCAGCGAATGATACAGCTGCTCTGTATAGAGAATACAGAGCAGCTGTATCTCAATAATTTAAAATTATTTTTAATAAAAACTCATTTGAAAGTTGCAGAAAAACATTTTTATATAAAAAAAATCACTTTCAAAGGTTTACATAGCCTTAAAGATGCCCACATAAACTGAACTACGGGTGCATAAGGATGATGTGATATGCCAAAATTTGTAGCTGAAAATAATCATAAAATAATCTGAGAGAATAATTATGACTGGATAAGCCATTGTGTGGTCACCTTTACAAACTGGTCCACCCTCAGAATTCTTGATTTGCAGCACAAAATTAATAGCCAATGTGGTTCAATGTCCCCTCTTATTTAAAGAAGCTTGCAAGCTGGAAAAGGTTGGGGACCTTTTCTTTAGGCCTATAAGAATGTTACATACAGTTTTAATTTTTGCTACCAACTAGCATTTTTACCACTATGTCACATGGGCACATTTCACTCCCTAACTTACTTACTATGCAGGAGCCCCCATCAGTATACTTGCAGAATATAGGTAAAGTAAACGCTGTATTGCTGTCACATTAGAGATAACAAAATTTAACACTGCAGTTCCTGCATAGTAGTACAATTGTTTGTTACTTTACCCATTTGATATAACCATAAACTGCAAAAGATAACCATGCAATACTAATACATACATGGGACAAGTGATCATATATCCATCGTATGTATTTAAGGACAACTATACTTTCAAAAAACTTCTAACATGTCATAGTGACATTTGTACAAGAGGTTCCACAGCACTCACTGCAAAAGCAGCTTCCCACTCAAAGAAAGGTGAATGCAAATTCCATATCCAAAAATCCCATTTAGATATTCGTTAAATGGTAAAAGACTTAAGGACAGAATCCATGTGACAAAAAGTTGGTGTTCAATAACACATCCCAATAATACAAAAAGCTAAGTTTTGACCCCACTGGAGTCTTTCTCAAGCATGATTGAGAGATTCCAGTGGGGTCGAAACGTAGCTTTTGTATTATTGGGATGTGTTATTGAACACCAACTTTTTGCAACAATGTATTCTGTCCTCAAGTCTTTTACCATGTTATAGTGACATGTCAGAAGTTTTGCTCGGTGGGGCCCCGAGCACTGAGATCCCCACCGATCGCTTGTTTCTAAACAGCTTCTCTCAGAAAGCCGAGCAATTGGTGCGACTTTCTATTGAGCCCGTACACCAATTGCTCACCCGAGCGCTTCTGCTGCTTTGTTTTAGCAATCGGTGGGGGTCTCAGTGCTCGGACCCCATCGATCAAAACTTCTGACAAGTCACTATGGCATGTCAGGAGGTTTTTTGAAAGCTTAGTTACCCTTTAATATACACTAATATATAAACCAATGAGAAAATCCTATCAAGATAAAAAAAAGAATGACCATAGATAAAGTCAAACCAATACCAAATAAATATATGGGCCAAAGAACCAACAAATTTGTCCACTGAGAGTGAAGTCAGATACATAGTGATCTTAGAGCCATACATTGCAGCCGATACAAATGTCAGAATCCTCTTGTTTTCCATTATGTGGGATAAGATTATTAAAAAGTATATGCCAATATTTAAGTTTTTGTGTAAACATTTTGTTCTTATAACAATTTAAATATATTTGTGATTTTAAACATGGCAATTCATGGAAAATAATTTTTAACTACTCTATTGGGGTACCCTCCCGTAATGTCATCCATAATCTGGTATATGAGTAACTGTGAGGACTCAGGCTAAATATTAATTTAGTTAGCTCTCCTTACTTACTAGTTTATTTATTTATACCACAGTGTAGTAACAAAATGTTCTAAACCACAGATTTGCCTCCCAGTGGAATGTCCAACCTCTTCTTCAACTTTCTTTACAGAAGAGGATGTACAATTATTCACAGATTAATCCTCACAAGTACAACATTTGACTAGCTGAGAAAGAACAAAATGATTCCTAGTTTACTAAGCTAAATGCGAACCCTCTGTTGTCACAGTGCTTCATAAATCTCACACTGAACTAAAGAATATTTCCCATTAAAAAAATATATTTAAATATTTAGTCTAAAAATCCTGCAAAATCCTTTACTTTAAATCCCATTTGTAAAAAGCCAAATAATAAATGGTGGCAATAGAGATGATCACTTTCTGCTCTTGCCCCATAAAAAGCATTTCTCTGTGGTGCAGTCTTACTTTTCTGCCCAGCGTGTGGGTAACATTAAGTTATACGATTAGATAGGGGCTACAGTTTTACTAGCCCCATCCTTCTGAGCAGCCATTGTGCTAGATGGAGTAATAGATTACTAACCACCACTTACCATCAGTGATTGTGAAAGAATAGACCACTGATCACGGGTGCCGGAGTCAGATAATACCATTGAACATCAGGAATCACATGCATTTATTACTGACCACTGATACATCTGGAATATTTCCATGTAGATCACTGTAATCTGTGGGGATGCTGGAGAAGGCTAAAGGGTCACATGTCCTTTTAGGGTGGACATTATAAAGTGTGATCCCCTGATTGGGCCCCCTTATAAAATGATTATATTGGCCTCGTGTGGCTGATCTCCTGGAAGAATTGCTTCAGAGAAGAGTTTGCTCTGGTGGGACAACTCCTTTAACTAACAGCTGTTCCTGTACAAATTTAGGATTGTGTGCACTGTGGGACAATATGATCTATAACACTACAATTGGGAAATACGTTGGTACTACAGTTTGCACACTAATGGCACCAGAGTGCATTGAGATAAATTGTAAGTGACATAATAGTGATGATAATAATAATAATAATAATAATAATAATAATAATAATAATAATTATAACAAAAACATTTTATACTCAGAGGTGTAACTTGAAGCTCCTGGGCACTTATGCAAAATCTGGAACAGGACACCCCAACATTCATGTGTCATTTATAGTACTGATCTCCTCATATGGTGCCTACCACAGGCTACAGGGCCCATGTGCGACCACAACATCTGCACCCCCTATAGGTACTCTTATGTATATTCAAATACTGCAGCCTGAAATGGGAAATGACATTGCGAGATTGCTGCCAAATTAGCTTCCTCTCCTCTGCTATTAGCACACTACCAAACCAGCTTTCAGCAGAAAATCTGAGTTATGTAAGACAAACTGGTTGCTAGGAAAACAGTCATCAAGCAGATTGTCTCCAGCAACCAGTTTGTCGCAGATTATTCAAATCTCAGCTGAATGCAAAATTGACACCAGAGGCATAACTTGAAGCTCCTGTGCCCTAACTCTAAATCTGTGACGGGCCTCCCACTACCCTGTGCCATTTATAATACTGGTGTCTCACGTGGCAGAAAGGCATTTGGGGCACAGGTGCGACTGCTACATCTGAACCCCCTTAGCTATAACTGATTGTCACTGATCTAATAATACTGAAATGTTGAGAGCCTATCTACTCCTTTCTTTATCTTGTACTCTCTAATTTACCATATTTTTTTAAATAATAAATGAGTTTCAAAAGTTTGAGCAAAAGTTTTGTTGTTCGCTAATTGCCTGTAAAATGGCCATAGACATGAAAACATTCTGACAATCCATAATCTTTGCATCCCATGTCACTATCTAAATGTTTTGGACAAATGGAAATCCATACCATTGGTTTAAAAATGTAGAAGGGATTCTAAAAAAGCTTTCCTAGACATTCCCCCTATCTCAGAATATGGCTTGTAATATTCTGTTCTTCGTTGTCTTGGCTCAAAAAAGAAATCAAACAGCAACATCTTCGATCATCATTTTCACATGTCAACTCTGCCTCGAGTTTATAAACTGAGCAGCTTCCCTTTCCTGTTCAGTGAATTCTGGTTGAAGACATCGGGCTGGTTAAACTGTATATTGTAATGATTAGTTTAGGGTACTCGAGGATGTCAGTTGAGGAACACTATTCCAGACACGATAACTTCAGATTCTACCAGTTCTATTTGTGCATAACACAAAAATGAAAATCTGAATGTCTGTTGGCGCCTTTCATAAAGGTCCGACAATAATTCACAGAATATATACATATTAAGGCTGCAACAAATCACAACCATCTGTAATGCCCGCTCTCTGCGCTAGTTGGCGTACTACCGCTCCCAGCAAGCACAACAGCCAGGTTACCTGTGATACACACTGTACGATTCCGTACTACCGCTCCCAGCAAGCACAACAGCCAGGTTACCTGTGATACACACTGTACGATTCCTGGATCTGCACACTGCTGTGCACGTGCACTTCCTTCCCTGCCAATCACCAGGTATATTAGTGTGCTTCACTGGACACACCCTGCCTGAGAAATATTGGAAAAACCTAGATTTATCCGGCAAAGGTTCCTGTATGCACCTGATCTTATCTGCTATTGCTACCAGTTAACAGCCTGTATCCAGTGGTCTGTTACCAACCTGTATTCTGTTTGCTAGTGCAATCCGCTATCAGCTTTTATCCAGTAATCCGTTACTAGCCTGTATCCAGTTACCTTCTGTCTGCCTGTGTCCTGCTACCTGCCTGTGACCAGTAACCCGCTACCTGCCTGTGTCCTGCTATATGCTGCCAGACACCACTCTTATCGGTGGAGTAGCCCAGTGGGTCCATGGACCTGGCCTGAGCAATCCCAAACCTATGGTACAGGCGTTTTATGGCGCCATCAAGGAGATCAGTGATCGTCAAGATCAAATCCTGCAGTTTATGAACACTTTGGCTGCGCAACAAGTGGTTAATCCTCAGCAAATCCTCAGCCTGTACAACAACTTGCACCTTGTTTACACTGCAGCAGTTCTGGTATTCATTTGCCTCTGCCTACTCGTTATGATGGGAACACCAAATCCTGCTGATGTTTCCTGAACCAGTGTATAATCTGCTGGAACAATGAAGCCCAGGTAGCTGCTTTCTGCGAGGATCTGGCTGGTCAAATTAAAGATAAACTTGCAGGCAGAGAAATTCTCGCTATCCTGGATGCCCTCATTGTCCTAGCTACCGTATTAACCAACGTCTCAAAGAGACCTCCCATAAAAGAAGAGTACCACGGGTGGCATTCTCACTTCAAGAATCTTTTCTGGACCCGTCTCCTAAAGTCCCTGTGGAACCCATGCAGGTTGAGCCTCTGAATCTCTCTCCTGTGGATTGCCAGCATAGACGCAACAACAACCTGTGTCTTTAATATGGTGGCAAGAAACACGCTGTCCGCAATTGTCCACTTAAGCTGGGTTCCCAGCAGCTGGAAGTTGTCTCGGTTTTATCTCTAGGCAGAGAAGATCCCTCTCCATAGCCTTCTGTTCCTGTAACCCTGTCTTCTGTTAAAACCCATATTCCTGTAAAGGCTTACCTGGACTCAGGTTCTGATGGTAAATTTATACACCAGGCTGTAGTTCATAGTCACCAGATTTCTACTGTGCATTTGCAGAGACCTGTACTAGTGGCCTCTGTCAATGTACGACTTCTCCCTGAACCAGTCCAATTTGTCAAGGCATCCCTAGAACTCCAAGTAGGGGCTTCGCATTCGGAGGGGATCTCCCTGTACATCCTTCCTGATTCTGTCTATCTTCTGCTCTTAGGCTTACCCTGGCTTAATATGCACGCCCCACTTATCAATTGGGACTTAGGACAAATTCTCCAGTAGGGCCAGCGCGCACACCCAAATCTATCCCTAGCCTATACCTGTCAATCACCAGGTATATAAGTTTGATTCACTGGACACACCCTGCCTGAGCAATATTGCAAAAACCTAGAGTTATCCATCTCCGGTTCCTGTATGCACCTGATCCCGTCTGATATTGCTGCCAGTTATCAGCCTGTATCCAGTTGTCTGTTACCAGCCTGTATCCTGTCTGCTATTGCTATCAGTTATCAGCCTGTATCCATTATTCCGTTACCAGCCTGTATCCTGTTTGCTATTGCAATCCGCTACCAGCCTGCATCCAGTAATCCGCTGCCAGCCTGCATCCAGTAATCCGTTACAAGCCTGCATTCGCTAATCCGCTACCCGCCTGCATCCAGTTACCTGCTGTCCACCTGTCCTGCTACCTGCCTGTGACCAGCTACCCGCTACCTGCCTGTGTCCTGTTATCCGCTGCCAGACACCACTCTCATCAGTGGAGTAGCCATGTACACCTTCTCAGATGTCCAGTTGCTACTTCTTCCAGTTCAATATAGATAGTGAATAATTGGACCAATGTTAAATCTGGAAAGGTGTTATAGACTTTTATTCTAAGTAGTAATGTTACATCTAAGGATAATCACAGACTGAAAATTCAGTGCTGCAGCTGCTTGACACAGTTTCTTGATGTGGTAGTGTTGGTAGATACAACCACAACTCAGGAAGCATGACTTTTCACAATTAGTATATACACAGACTTTACGTAACCAATTACACATGACACTGTTCCAGCTGTCTCTGACCCTGCATGATACTGCCAACTAAAAGCTTCCAAAGCAAATTCTCTCAGTGGTGTTACTATTATTTATGTTATCAATGTAAGCTTGTACAGAAAAAATTGGAAACAATATAATTTTTCAGTAAGTCATGTCATAATTTTTCTATTTTTATCAGGAAATATTGAGTTTTTGTTTGTCTTCACGGTAACCAGGATGGGTTTTAAGAGCATGGCACACAAATACTGTATATTTATTTTTAATATATAGTTATTAAACATATATAAACAATTATTACATCATGCCTTTGGATTACAATTCAGTCGATTTTAAACTGAAATCTGATACATTTTTCACTACTTTTAACTGGTGAGAGTGTACATTCATACTCTTATCTGTTCGAGGTCTTTCTGTCCTAATGTAGAGGTTCCAACCATGCATGAGTAACTATTGTTATAACAGGTTGGATTTAACCCAACAGTGTCCAGATATTGCACACAATACTATAATAAAGATACTGACACCTATTGAATAAATACTGTTCTGCGAAAGCTGAGAGTCTTTCTGAATTTATAGAATAAGGTCCGTACCGTCCGTGCACACAAAAGTTCTCAAAGAATGTCCATACACTGTTGAATAAGAGGAAAGGAGCCCCTTACCTTTAACCATCCCCCTTTTTCATCTTCCTATCACTTTAATCTCCCCTCTCTTTTCTCCAGAATCTCTATAAATCTATTCCAACATAGTGTTAAATCAATCCTCAATAATACAAATTCAGATTCATATTCAAACCCTACTATAGTCGTCATAATCAATGAGAGTTAGTCCAGTTGGGTTTCAGTCCCATCTCTCCTTTGCAATCAGCATCGCATATATTTGTCTTCTATTAAAATCACATCAATATATTTTTTCTAGTTTATCTCAGACAAACCTATCAAACCAAGCCCCATCCATCACTTTCATTCAGTATATTTACTATGCACTCCAACCATCTATGTTATAAATATTTCAGTACATTCTAACTTCATCTTCCTAATATAAGCTCTCCCTAATATTTAACATCCAACCATACTATTAACTTTATTCATGAGAGCAATGAACATTTTAATGTATATTAAATAGTTCTTCTTCATGCCCTTGCGCAGGCACATAAGTCAATCACCATATTTGAAGTGCGCGTATCCTATCCTAGTGTCATCTCACATTATACATAAGAGTAATCTCTAGGGGAGATTTATTAAGACTGGCACTTCATGCACCAGTGTTAATATAAAGAGTGCTGGAGTAAGATGTGCCTACTATTTTAAAAAGAAGAGTACGCCTCTTATTAAATTAAGTGCATCTCTGGCAACAAGCTGGTATTGATTTTCTCTTGAATTTGCGACAGCTTTTTGTGTAAATTATAGTAAATTTGTCTGCGGACGGCCACGGAAAACCATACATTTGCTTTTTTTCTACGTCAGAAAACTGCCATAGAAAAGTAAAAAAATGACTGTTTTTTTCCCTTTTTTTCAGCACATTTTCACGTCCAAGTGTTACTGCAGCCCTAGTCACTTTGAAGATTGGAAGTGAAGCAAGATCTGTACCAAAAAGGGGAAAGAATTATGTTGATACTGTACACTTATTTTTACAACTTCTTATGAATTAGTTTTTACTCATTTTCCAAAGTGCATTTGCAATTCCTACACTGGAGGGAGAACAAAAAGAGAGACTTATGCATTAAAAAATATGTATACCCTAACCTACTAAATAAATGTTAGCAAGAAGTAGGAAAGAGATGGAAGGGATATAACTGCAGGAGCAGACTACACAGGGTTTGTTTGTAGTCTGTAACCATAGAAATACCAATACCATAGAAATACATAGGTTTGCATAGGAGCTGTAGAAACAAACAGTAGGATATTTTTTAAACATGTCTATTTTCAAATTGCCTTTTTATTTTATATGCATTCGAGCAAACATGGACATACAATACTACAGGAGGCACTGTGAAGATCCCTGGGATCACTGTTATGGGTACACGGGGACGCATTCATATATATAGTATTACATTAAAAATGTTCCCACATCTAGGCGCCTTACAATATACAGAGTGGGCCATTTATATGGATACACCTAAATAAAATGGGAATGGTTGGTGATATTAACTTCCTGTTTGTGGCACATTAGTATATGGGAGGGGGGAAACTTTTCAAGCTGGGTGTTAACCATGGCGGCCATTTTGAAGTCGGCCATTTTGTATCCAACTTTAGTTTTTTCAATGGGAAGAGGGTCATGTGACACATCAAACTTATCGAGAATTTCACAAGAAAAACAATGGTGTGCCTGGTTTTAACATTACTTTATTCTTTCATGAGTTATTTACAAGTTTCTGACCACTTATAAAATGTGTTCAAAGTGCTGCCCATTGTGTTGGATTGTCAATGCAACCCTCTTCTCCCACTCTTCACACACTGATAGCAACACCGGAGAAGAAATGCTAGCACAGGCTTCCAGTATCCGTAGTTTCAGTTGCTGCACATCTCGTATCTTCACAGCATAGACAATTGCCTTCAGATGACCACAAAGATAAAAGTCTAAGGGGGTCAGATCGGGAGGCATTTCTTCTGCGGTGTTGCTATCAGTGTGTGAAGAGTGGGAGAAGAGGGTTGCATTGACAATCCAACACAATGGGCAGCACTTTGAACACATTTTATAAGTGGTTAGAAACTTGTAAATAACTCATGAAAGAATAAAGTAACGTTAAAACCAAGCACACCATTGTTTTTCTTGTGAAATTCTCGATAAGCTTGATGTGCCACATGACCCTCTTCCCATTGAAAAAACTAAAGTTGGATACAAAATGGCCAACTTCAAAATGGCCGCCATGGTCAACACCCAGCTTGAAAAGTTTCCCCCCTCCCATATACTAATGTGCCACAAACAGGAAGTTAATATCACCAACCATTCCCATTTTATTTAGGTGTATCCATATAAATGGCCCACCCTGTACATTCCATAGTATGTATTTATTCCCCATTGTTGTATTCACTATGCCATGTCTTTAATCATTTTCTTTGATCTGTGGGGGCAGCGTCCTCTCTTATTCCTTTGCATGATGCATGAAGAGTATTGCCTTGTGTATCTTATTTGAAGTGCTATAATATGCAATATTCAGTATGTTATTCACTCACTTATACACAATTTATTTTTCTAAGCCTTTTTTGTCTATTAGCAGCTGGAGTCACTCAAACAGTTTCTGCAGTCGAATTCTTTTCTGACAATACTCATTCCAGAACACCATAAAGCTAGATTCTGACGAGCATTTCCGTTTTGCATCCGCAAACAATGGACACGTTTTTCATGCGTTGCGGTTTCCATGTACCAGTGTTTGTTCCATGTGGCATCAGTTGTTTATGTCAGTGTTGGTTCACATTTTTTTTTCTCTGCATTTTAAGGAACTGGTGCGTGAATCACGAATGTGCATCTGTGTGCTGTCCGTGATTTTCACGCACCCATTGACTTCAATGGGCGCGTGATCCGCAAAAAATGCACAAGAACAGGACATGCAGTGAGATTCACACAACGCTGCATGAAAAACATTGCATGTCTCAATGGCCCCATTGAATTGCATAGGTCTGTGTGACGACCGTTGTTTTAACAGCCGTCACACAGACGTATTCAACGTTCGTGTGAATAAGGCCTAATAGACATTTTTCAGCTGGCTCTGTAAACTTTTACAGGACAAGCTAAGCTAAGTATTAGGCACCATGCACACGACCGTGCCCGTAAACAAGAACCGCGATTGCGGGCACGGCCGGCCGCCGTCGGCTGCGGACAACTGCCCACATTTTCGGGCCTCACTCCCATACAATATATACAGTGAAGGAAATAAGTATTTGAGCCCTTGCTGATTTTGTAAGTTTGCCCACTGTCAAAGACATGAACAGTCTAGAATTTTTAGGCTAGGTTAATTTTACCAGTGAGAGATAGATTATATTTAAAAAAAAAACAGAAAATCACATTGTCAAAATTATATATATTTATTTGCATTGTGCTCAGAGAAATAAGTATTTGATCCTGTAATGACGGGGGTGGGGAGACAGACAAGTGAGCCCTAATCTACCCACCACTCAGTCCCTGCCTACTTGCAACGACCCACCCTAGGCGACGGGGTACAACTGGGCGACGGTCCCTACGCTCAATAAGTGCACGACAGACAAACAGACAAGGGTACACAGAGCTAGGGGGAGAAAGGGGCAGTTGCCCATGGCAACACCGTGAGCAACAAGAGAAGAGTACGAGGTGCCAAACGCAGAGCAGAAGAGTAGTAAACAAGCCGAGTCAAACCAGGAGTGTACGAGGTACCAAACGCAGAGCAGGAGAGTAGTCAGCAAGCCGGGGTCAATATGAAGCAAGGACAATGGTACAAGAAGCTGCAGCAGGGCCAGGAAACCAAACGAGAGGAATCACAAGCAAAGGAGGAACAGGAAAGGCAGGTATAAATAGACAGAGGGCGGGAGCTAGCTCCGTCTGGCCAGGCTGTGATAGGTTCTCCCACTCCTAAGCCTGCCACCCTGAGTGGTGGAAGATGGAGTCAGTCTCACAGACATAGAAGCAGGTGCAGACTAATTATCTATGGGCGTTAACCCCGAAGCTGTGCCTGGCAGATCCTTTACAGATTCCCTACCAACCATTAAGAGTTCAGCCTCCTCCAGACCAGTTACACGCTCCAAATCAACTTGGTGCCTGCATTAAAGACAGCTGTCTTAAATTGTCACCTGTATAAAAGACTCCTGTCCACAGACTCAATTAATCAGTCTGACTCTAACCTCTACAACATGGGCAAGACCAAAGAGCTTTCTAAGGATGTCAGGGACAAGATCATAGACCTGCACAAGGCTGGAATGGGCTACAAAACCATAAGTAAGACGCTGGGTGAGAAGGAGACAACAGTTGGTGCAATAGTAAGAAAATGGAAGACATACAAAATGACTGTCAATCGACATCGATCTGGGGCTCCATGCAAAATCTCACCTCGTGGGGTATCCTTGATCCTGAGGAAGGTGAGAGCTCAGCTGAAAACTACACGGGGGGAACTTGTTAATGATCTCAAGGCAGCTGGGACCACAGTCACCAAGAAAACCATTTGTAACACATTACGCCATAATGGATTAAAATCCTGCAGTGCCCGCAAGGTCCCCCTGCTCAAGAAGGCACATGTACAGGCCCGTCTGAAGTTTGCAAATGAACATCTGGATGATTCTGAGAGTGATTGGGAGAAGATGCTGTGGTCAGATGAGACCAAAATTGAGCTCTTTGGCATTAACTCAACTCGCCGTGTTTGGAGGAACAGAAATGCTGCCTATGACCCAAAGAACACCGTCCCCACTGTCAAGCATGGAGGTGGAAACATTATGTTTTGGGGGTGTTTCTCTGCTAAGGGCACAGGACTACTTCACCGCATCAATGGGAGAATGGATGGAGCCATGTATCGTCAAATCCTGAGTGACAACCTCCTTCCCTCCACCAGGACATTAAAAATGGCTCGTGGCTGGGTCTTCCAGCACGACAATGACCCGAAACATACAGCCAAGGCAACAAAGGAGTGGCTCAAAAAGAAGCACATTAAGGTCATGGAGTGGCCTAGCCAGTCTCCAGACCTTAATCCCATCGAAAACTTATGGAGGGAGCTGAAGATCCGAGTTGCCAAGCGACGCCTTAATAATTTACAGATGATCTGCAAAGAGGAGTGGGCCAAAATTCCATCTAACATGTGTGCAAACCTCATCATCAACTACAAAAAACGTCTGACTGCTGTGCTTGCCAACAAGGGGTTTGCCACCAAGTATTAAGTCTTGTTTGCCAAAGGGATCAAATACTTATTTCTCTGTGCACAATGCAAATAAATATATATAATTTTGACAATGTGATTTTCTGTTTTTTTTAAATATAATCTATATCTCACTGGTAAAATTAACCTAGCCTAAAAATTCTAGACTGTTCATGTCTTTGACAGTGGGCAAACTTACAAAATCAGCAAGGGATCAAATACTTATTTCCTTCACTGTGTATACACACACTATACTGCAATGTTAGTACACCTTTTAATAATGGGCCTATTACAAAGGGTCATTTTATCTCGTGTGGGTATCAGTTATTACACACCAAAAAGAGAAGATACACAGGTCAAATATTGTACGAAATAATCATGTTTCTTTATTAATATATCCAAATATATAAAAAGTACATAAATAATATATAAATTGGGATACACTACCACAAAGTGGTGCTGCCTTGCTTACACAAAAACTTGAAACACCAGGTATACAGACCAGGAGACACACCACACCCCAAGTCAGTAGCATCACAGATTCCCAGCCAGTGTCCCATGCTGATACATACTTGCGAGGCCTTAAAGAATACCAAACATTTTAGATGACTTTTCAGAGTAAGCCGTCATATGTGTGTACCTGACGAATAACACTATCTCTGGCCATTATATGGCATTTTTTTTAGGGGCTTTCTCCTCTGCAGGTTCTCTCTCTAATTCTCAGTTTTCTCTGAGCTAGTGAGTGGAGCCTAACTGCTATTATGTGTTCTGTTCTCCTATCTTTATCTATCACATGTATAGAAGCAGCAGCATGGAGTAGATGTTACAGAAGTTATGACCAGTGTATCTGTGATTCCAGCACTAGGGTGGGACAGTAAAACTTAACATAAGCTGCAGCATGTCTGTGTCTATCTTTCTCATTCTGCTCCCGCTCCCTCCTCCCCTCTCCATAGACTTTTATGGGTAGTGTGTCAGTGTATGACTTACTCTACTCCTGTTCCATCCTCCTACTACCCTTTCCTTCTACATAGACTTCTATAGGCAGAGTGTCCGTGTCTCTGTCTCTCCCTGCTTCCTCCTCCTGCTCCACCTCCCCTATTCATAGACTTGTATAGGCAGCGTGTCTGTGTCTCTATCTCTTCCTGCTCCCTCCTCCAATAACCATAGACTTGTATAGCATGGCAGTAAAGTGTCACACCCCCACTTCCTGCAGTCCGTATCCTCTGCTCTGTAACTAGAGGCAGATTTGTATTGACAACAGGGGATGGACAGCAGATTAGAAGAAGGGACACCAAGTAGCAGTAGCTTCATACAAAATTTGCATTGATAAAACAACTACATTTTAACAGTAAGTAAGTTGATATATATCAGGTATAATATTAGATTAGCATAAACAGTTTGAAAAGTTAGTGTCCGTTTAAGCTGTGTAACGTCTGCAATCTGACGAGGGCAGACACATTCAGCTTATAGTGTGGTGTCTCTCCTGGTCGGTATACCTGCCGTGTTTACCTTGTTATGTGCTATTTCCTTCTCTGACTCCAGTCTGTGTCATGAGATTTTTTACAGCTACTTCTGAGGGCTTTTTTTTTTTGCACATTATTACATTATTAGTAATATGTTTATATGTACAGGCCATGGAGCAACACATTATGGTATTGTATCCCCATTTATATGTCTATTATGTTCTTTCTATATATTTGGATATATTAATAAAGATGCATGATTATTTCTTAGAATTTCTGTCCTGTGTATTTTCTTATTTCGTTTTGTATCTGTAATGTTAGAGTAGAGGCACGGAATAATATAGTAATTTATACAATCCACTGAGAGCTCCTGAAAATTGAAAGGTATAAATCCATACAGTTGTAAGCAGATGATTTGTCTTAATTCTTTCTCCCACTTCAAAAGCTTTAATTCATCTTTTGCATACGTTGATTTTGTAGATGTCAGGATTCAGGTTTTCATTTTTTTTAAAGTCGATTGTGGTCCAGAAAGCCACAAATTTACATTTGATAATATAAGGTACCTAATTCATGGAGCTGAATCAAAGACTAAAAAAATTAAAACATTTAAATTATTTTGATTGCAAAGAACATTTTTAAAATTAAATAAAAATGTAAATGATGTCAATCATATATTTGAAAAATAATCATACATTTTTTAATGTAAGCAGAAAATAGGAGTTCTTGGGATGACCTGCAAAAAAAATGTAATGGCTAGGAGTTAGTGCTATGGAAATAGCTTAAAGTGAGCAGCATTTTGTTTTCTTAATATAAAAGGGTCCAACATTCTGTGCTGAGTAATTCCATAATATATCTTTAGAGCCATCAGCGCTCCGACAGAATTTTTCTGATACAGACTGCCAAATCCCCTGCATAACTATAGTCAATAACAAAATTTTGTGTGCCTTCAGCCACCGTTAGGTGGAGCTTACTGTATACGATTTATACATTCAACGCAATAATAAAAGCATTTAACTCCTAAACTCCCAGTTGTAGTGGCTGAAAGCAGCCAGTTAACTCTAAGGGCTCATTCAGACGAGCGTGTTCTGCATCTGTGTGCTGTCCGTTGAAATAACGGACAGCACACGGATCCATGCAAGTCAATAGGGCTGTTCAGACATGAGTAATTTTACATGCAGCGAGTGTCCTTTGCGTGAAACTCACTGCATGTCCTATATTGGTCCGTTTTTGCGGGACGCTATCGCTCATTGAAGTCTATAGGTGCGTGGAAAACACAGACAGCACACGGACGACATCGATGTGCTGTCCGTGTTTCACGCATCAGTTGCTAAAGAAATGCAGAGAAAACAAAATAAAAAAACAGGAAGTGTTTGCAGAGGGTAATAGTGGACGTGAAAAACGTATTCCACATACTAAGCACACTGATGCCAAGTGGAACGCACACTAATTGAATACGGACATGAAGTGCACACAAATCGGATACGCTCGTGTGAATGTAACCTTAGGCCCCATGCACACGGACGTATTTTTGCGGGAGAATTGCGTCCCCATTCATTTCAATGGGCCCATACAAACGACCGTGGTTTCCACGGTCTGTGCATTGGCCAGGAGCCAGGACCGCAAAAAGATAGGACATGTCTTATTACGGCCGTATTTTGCGGGCCAGGCTCAAAGAAATTAATGCACGTGGCCATGTGCACGGCCCACGATTTGCGGGCGGCCCGCGGGTGACACTCCATGGCCGTCTGGGCCGCAAATCACGGCCGTGCACGCCACTACGGTCGTGTGCATGAGGCCTTAGACTGTGTGAAGGTAAGCATCAGATTTGAAGCTCTGTATGAGAAAAACAGAGTTTCAACACGTATATAGAGATATGTTAGAACATTAATCAGTACCTTATGTTGGAACTAAAAACAACATAGTGTTAAGGTGAACAGTGATCTAAGCATTTTTATAAGTGAGTTAGACAGTTTTGTTTTGCAGAATACCTCATACACAAATATTAATTTAGTATAATTTAGTGTAGTTAATTTAGTGTAAAAATAAAAATCAAGAAAACTTCAAGGGGTTATAGTGACAGTGAAGTAAGTGCATGGGATTTCCCAAAAGTACATAGAACTCTTAGTTCTGGCAGTGTAGAAGTAATCTAGAGCCATCTCCAATATTTAGCTAACTAAAGGCATACATATGCCAGGAAGCCTGCTACACAGCTGAACACACCTACTAAATCCCAATATAGATACCTGTAGATGCTAAAGACCCCTACAAGCAAACCACTGGTCTACAGCAGAGATGAGTCAATGATTCCAGTTGGTATGCTGCTGTTGCAGGCTTGTTAGCCTCTATGTAAGCAGCCAAGTCAAGGTATTCCTGACTAAGATCTGAAATACTGCATAGTCAAGTTTATCCCTACATGTATATCATGTATGCCCATAGGCGGTGTCTGGCAGTGAATGGGATTGAGCTGCAGTGCCAGACGTGTGATGCTGTTTCAAAAACAAAAAAAAGTCCTTTATTTCTAATCTCACACAATCCTTTTAAGAAAATGTTTTGTATGTAAATAGAAAAACATCTTTGTTTTAGCTGTAGCTGTACCTATTGCTCATTCCTGACGCCATTATGCAGAATCACCATAATATAACATTGGTACCATAAACAGAATTCCAAAAGGAAATCCAACTTTCTGTATAAAACTAGAACAAAAGAAAAATGACGCTTTTGCGTATGGCAAATCACTGCTTTTCCTAAATGGAAGTAGAAAATAGAAATGGGGTTTATAATAGTATTTATAAATAAGCCTTGATGTCAGAGTTGGAGACAGTATTTACTATACAAAAATTATTAAAATACAGTACATTATATTATCAACAGTATGTACATCTCACTCCAAAACAAAATGAATATGGGAATTAATATGGAGTTGGTAAAATCGTTCCTGCTTTCTTCTGGGAAGGCTTTCTCCTACATGTCTAAGGGGATTGACATCAATTCGGTGAGGTGGAGGCTTAATGTTGGGCAATAAGACTAGGCTCACAGTCAATTAATTCTAAGGAATTCACTGCAGACAAGACTCAGTCAAGTTCTTCTACACCAGACTCAGAAAAACAGTTTTTATAGACCTCATTTCGTGCTCAGACGCAATGTCATACTAAAACAAAGAAGAGCCTTATGAACTGGAAACCCACTGAACACTGACACAAATCTGAAATATACTTTATTCAAAAATGTGTTCCTCAGCCAAAATCTAGGGAATCCCCACTGTATGGGACTGTTTTTGTAAACGATCTATGTTCCAAAGCAACTTCAATTTTAGAGTTCTGTTCACTCAAGAAAGTATACTGATGTCATAGACCCACTATTTAGATTTCCCTTCATTGGAACTGAGGGACAAGAGAACAGTTTCTTCTCCATCAGACTTTTTTGGCATCTTCCAAAGACAGATTCCTCCATAAGGATATGATAAATACTAAGAACAAACAGCATATCTAGAGGAGATGAACGGAGCAGGTGAAAGAAAAAACTTTTAAGTCCTCACAACTTTAAGAAATGAGTCCATATACATATTTACTTCACCGCTCAGACGCTCACTGGACATGAGACTCAGCTGGTTCTGTGTGCACATGGGGAAACTGGACAATGTTCTGTGTGTACAATCTTCTGTAGAAGGTATTCTGAGTCCAGTGGTTCTACCTCCAACCACGTGTGCAGAGTGGAAAAAAGGCCCTATTTCAGACTAATAGAAAATTGGGATATTCTGGTATTGCCATGCACTATTTGAAAGCAAAAAGGTACTTTATTATACTAACAATAAGTATGATAAAAATGTGCAAATAAAATATCGAGCAGCACACCAAACAGAAGCCCAACCCTGGGTTTCACCCTATTTTGCCTTCTTCCAGGGCATGTTAGGTGTGTCTTTCGCATGTCTTAAATAGCCATCAATGACAGAATGCATTACAGAGGGCTCTACTACGAGCTATAGACATTACACATTTTTTGCCAAAGCAATAAAAAACTTCAACAATGTACATAAAAACTGCAATTCATGCAGGAAGTGTAAAATATATATATATATATATAAAGGACTCATGATACCTAAAATTACAATATACAGCTTGAAAACAACATATATACAAAAAATGTTCCCCTCCCTATAAATACCATCATCTGAGCATATAGGTTTTATACAGGGACTTAAATTCATTGAGATTTTTTACCATGAGCAAAAATATATAATTACGTTTTTAATTTTTATAGATATATTATATATAGCAGAGAGATCTGTGAATAAAGCAAGGAAACATTTTTAGGGCAGAAAAGCAAAAAACTTTTAAAACTATTAAAAAATAAAAATGTTGTTAGAAAAAGTTCAACCTGGGAGGGTTAGACATGAAGGGAAATACTACTTTTTGGATCAGGACAACAATTACCTATCAGATCCAAAGTGAATATTACTGATGTGATCACAAATTAACCATATTCTTCCAAAAATGAATGTCCCTATTTGGATAATATCACATTTCATAATACTATGTCCCTATCTTTAATAATTTGTGTGGAATTATGTAAGACAATAAATGAAGGTGAAAGTTTGAAATTAAATAGTATATATATATATATATATATATATATATATATATATATATATATATATATTATATTATATTATATAATTTAGGGAAGCATTTTAATTCAAGTCAATATTTAACCCATAAGGTGCTAAAATATTGAAACTAAAAATCCCAAAAACTTCCCTTTTACTGATTTTTTTAAAATTAAACTCATCTTTCCTTCAGTCTGGTGTTACCACCTCAACTACAAAAAAATGTGTACCCTCTGGGTTTTTATTATGTTTTAATGCATAATGTGCCCAGACACTATGATCCATTTTGCCTTTTATTATATTATTAAAATGCTCATACGTAATACTTTCCCCAACACTGGATCTTTTTGGGGTTATGCCAATTCCTTCTAAAAATCTTTTTAATCATATATGAATCTGTCGAATAATTCGGGTTGAAGGTTATATTCAGAGTATTCTCTTTTATCCTACTTTCTACTTGAGCCTCCATTTTTCCTTCATTTTCTACAGCACAAAAAGCATTATCAATTGATCTCCTATCATAGTCCCTTTCAATGAACCTTTATTTCAATATGTGAAACAAAGTCATGTTTCTCTGTGCAATTCCTTTTTATTCTCTTAAATTGCCCCTTAGGGTTATTATCCAGCCACGGTTTATAGTGGCAACTATTATGTTGGCTATAGCTATTTCTATCTGTGGGTTTGAAATAGGTTTTTGTAAATACTTTTGTATTTTTCTAATAAACCTGCAGATCTAGGAAATTGACAGCATCGATATTGCAATCTGAAGCTAATACACTTTCTTTTGAGCCTGAACACCAATTGCTAGGCTTTCTGCGAAAAGCCGATCAGAAATGAAACGGCTCAGTGCTCACCCGAGAGCTTCTGCAGCTTCGTTTTAGCGATCAGTAGGGGTCTCAGTGCAAGGACCCTCACCAATCAAAATTTCTGTCACTATGGAATGTCAGAAGTTTTTTGAAAGTTTAGTTACCCATGAAGACGTTGCCTACATTTTGATGCCTGCATTTTAGAATTGTAGCTTTGCTCTTAAAGTTCAAAGTAATAGCCTCAAATTCTTACACAGCTTCCTAGCATCAAGATTTTGTTAAGAGGCTGCCTAAAAGTACATTTTTGGAGGCGTGAGCGAGGAAAGAATATGACCAAATAAAATAAGTTGTTTGATTTTAATGTAACTCCGTTGAAGGGCATTCCATTTTTAGCAAATAAATGGACTCACTAATGAATTCACCTAAAAAAGGAAAATAAAAGTAAAATATATATTTATTTTATAAATAATAGTAATGCAATCATTATTCAAGCTTAATGGAGTTTTCAGGTTTTTAATAATCAACTTATGCTAAAAATTGAAAAATATCAAACTTTGCAATATACTGACTTTACTGATTTAGCACCACTGATGTGGCTGGCGATTGGCTGCCGTGGGACAACAGAATAGTTGGCAGACCCTCCTCAGAATACAGGGAATTGGGGCAGAATTGGTAAGGTAAGTCTTTTTTAATACAAATAGATAGATTTTTATTTTTTTCGGAAAACCCCTTTAATCTAGTAGTTTAAATATAGTTTGAAAAATGTATAAATGGGCTCAATCTTCAAAGCATCTTAATAAGTAATTTTGCTTGTCAATGTAGATGAATATATTTGTGTAAAAAAAAAAGTCATAATTTTACATTAAAAAACCAATGAATTATATAGCATTTTAGCCCACACTTAAAGCACCAGACTTTTCAGCTGAACTAGAAAGCATTCCGTATTTTTATTCTTATGAACAGAAGTGATAGAACAGTGTGTGGAGGTTAGCTTCCTATTCATGTATGTCTAATTGCAGACAAACATGATTCTTGGCAAGGCTGGGATGGGATAAACCACTGCATTATGTACTTGGCTTCAAATAATTTGGTTTAATATGATACGCTGCAGCCAACATGAGCTTGCTGATTTGTATATATTACTATATTACTTTTTTATTATGTTTATAATGTTCCTTTATGTACTATAAAAGAAACTACTAGTAAAGGTTTTGGAATTTATGTGGCAGAAAGTAATCCACTTTCAATTAAAGGTCCATTGACCTCATCTAAGTTATTAAAAATACAGTTACTGTATGTAATACTGTATAACATGAGCGGCCACCATGTGGCTCGGGGGTCACATGCGGCTCTAGGACCTCTTTCCTGCAGCTCCTGATTCTCCGACCCCATGACAAACAAGTATTCAGAATTCAGTGAGGCAGTCAAGGATTCCTGGCACTGCACTGAATTACCATACTTTGGCTAATAATATACATCACTCATCGATCACTTGTGCCTGATAGACCTCTCCAGTCTCAGACTACAGTTTGGCACAGTTTTAAGGGATAAATACATTCGAGGGACTAACAATTGACTGCTCAAATGTAAGTTCCTGTACTATTTTGCCTAGACTACTGTATAAATATTACAATGTAGAATATTTGCAGGGTGGCCCTACTGTGTATGTTGCATCTGTGTAGTGTTTTCAAAACAATTCAGGAGTCATTGGCATCACTATAAATGTGGGTTCTCAGCGCATAAAATATTGAAATTACAATTAGGACAGGTTTTGGAAGGGTTTGACAAGAGTGGGACTTACATCTGAAATATTGCTGTGGTGCGTACGACTATGGTACCATGACTGAGGCTCCTGAACAGCAGCTAGTCTTATTGTAATGGTTTGTTCACACGGCAACGCAAAATACGTCTGAATTACAGAGCTGTTTTCAGGAGAAAACAGCTCCTGAATTTCAGACATTTTTGCAAATACTCGCGTTTTTCGCTGTTCTTCATTGGAGTCAATGAAAAATGGCTCCAAATACGCCCCAAGAAGTGTCCTGCACTTCTTTGACGCAAGCGTAATTTTACACGCCGTCTTTTGACAGCGACGCATAAAATTACAGCTCGTCTGCACAGAACATCGTAAGACCCATTGCAAGCAATGGGCAGATGTTTGGCGACGTATTGGAGCCATCTTTTCAGGCGTAATTCGAGGCGTAAAACGCCTTCATTACGTCTGAAAATTGGTCGTGTGCACATAACCTTACTCTCAAAAAGCAGTTATCTGTCCACCCCTGCAGAATAAAAATGCATGTGTGCACTGTTGTTCCTGCTTGGGATCCACCTATACAAAACAATGCTCTGTTACTATTACACCATTGTTACCAGTGATATGATCCCATTATGTAATATTTTTGGGTGTCACTACTGTGTGATATACTGCTACTCAAAGAGGTCGAGCCCCAATTAAATTAAAATTTCAAGGAAAAATGTGTGAATGGCAAAAATCTACAGTAAATCCAATAAATGCCAAATTTGAGAGCAACAAGGCACCGCTAACTATTTTTACAGGACTAGTAGACATACATGAAAACCAACAGTAAGGCCCCCTAGTCACGGCTGTAGCCATAATCCCGGTGCGTGATTATGGCTACGGCCGGCCACAGTCACCCGCGTTTGCGGGCCGTGTTACCATTATAAAGTATAGGAGTACAGTCCGTAAAATAAAAAAAGAGGACATGTCCTATTTTTTGTGGAGCTTTTCTATGGCCCGGACACCTTCTCTTAAATATACGGGAAGGTGTCCGTGGGCAACAGAAATGAATGAGTCCGTACTTCGATCAAATTTTTGGCCGTGTGCATGGGGCCTAAGAAATATTATAACATATATACACTGTCTCAGACAGCTCCTACTTTACAAATTTTTCGACAGCTATCAGTCTTGTTGCTCACCCAATTGCATTCCTCACGTTAAGGCTACTCTCACACGAGCGTGTCCGATTTGTGTGCATAAAAAATGGAGCATACAGTTAGGTCCAGAATTATTTCAACAGTGACACAAGTTTTGGCATTTTAGCTGTTTGCCAAAACATATTGAATATACAGTTATATAATCAATATGGGCTTAAAGAGCAGACTCAGCTTTAATTCGAGAGTATTCACATCCTAATTTGAGGAAGGGTTTAGGAATTACAGCTCTTTAATATGTAGCTGCCTCTTTTTCAAAGGACCAAATGTAATTGGAAAATTATCTCTAAGCTATTTAATGGACTGCATGAGCTATTCCATCATTAATCCACCATCAATTAAGCAGTTGAAAGGTCTGGAGTTGATTCTAGGTGTGGCATTTGCATTTGGAAGCTGTTGCTGTGAACCCACAACATGAGGTCAAAGGAGCTCTCAATGCAAGTGAAACAGACCATCATTAGGCTGAGAAAAATGAAGAAATCCATCAGAGAGATAGTACAAATGTTGGGAGTGGCCAAATCAACAGTTTGGTACATTCTTGAAAAAAAAAAAGAGCGCACTGGTGACCTCCTGAACTCCAAAAGGCCTGGACATCCTCGGAAGACAACAGTGGTAGATGACCGCAGAATCCTTTCCATGGTGAAGAAAAACCCCTTCACAACATCTACCCAAGTGAAGAACACTCTCCTGTAAGTAGGTGTATCAGTACCTAAGTCTACCATGAAGAGAAGACTTCATGAGAGCAAACACAGAGGGTTCACCACAAGGTGCAAACCATTAATCCGCCTCAAAAAAAGAATGGCCAGATTAGACTTTGCCAAACAACATCTAAAGAAGCCAGCCCAGTTCTGGAACAGCATTCTTTGGACAGATGAAACTAAGATCAACCTGTACCAGAATGATTAAAGGAAGAAAGTATGGAGAAGACTTGGAACGGCCCATGATCCTAAGCACATCACATACTCTGTAAAAAATTCTGGGGCAGTGAGATGGCATGGGCATGCATGGCTGCCAAAGGCACTGGATCACTAGTGTTTATTGATGATGTGACTGAAGACAGAAGAAGCCGGATGAATTCTGAAGTGTTCAGGGATATACTTTCTGCTCAGATTCAACCAAATGCAGCAAGGTTGATTGGACGTCGCTTCACAATACAGATGGACAATGCCCCAAAACATACTGTGAAAGCAACCCAGGAGTTTTTTTTTAAGGCAAAGAAGTGGAATATTCTGCAATGACCAAGTCAATCACCAGATCTCAACCTGATAGAGCATGCATTTCACTAGCTTAACCCCTTAATGACCAGGCTTTTTTTTTTATTCCGTGGACATAGCCGTATAAGGGCTTGTTTTTTGCGGGACGAGTTGTATTTTGTAATTGTACCATTTTTAGATGCTTGTAATATATCAATTAACTTTTATTAACTTTATTTTAGGAGAGAATTGAAAATAAGCCGCTATTCCAGCATTGATTTTCATGTTATAAATTTATGCCGTTTACTATGCAGCGTAAATAACATGTTAACTTTATTCTATGGGTCGGCACGATTAAGGGGATACCAAATATGTAAAGGTTATATATGTTTTCCTACGTTTGCACAATAAAAACCCTTTAACCCCTTAATGACCGGGCCTGAAAAGACCTTAATTACCAGCTAAATTTTTCTGTTTTTGCCTCTCTGCGTTTCAGCAGCCATAACTTTTTTATTTTTTCATTGACGTGGCTGTATGAGGCCTTGTTTTATGCTGGAGAAATAGTATTTTATTTTTCACACAGTTTGGGGGTAAAAAAATTTTTTTTTTACGGCGTGAATATAGGAAAAAGCGATTCTCGGAATAGTTTTTTTTGTTTATTTTTTATCCCGTTCACGTTTCACACTAAATAACCCGTTAGATTAATTCTTCAGGTTATTACGGTCGTGTAGATACCTAATATGCGTAGGTTTTTTGTTTTTATTTAGTGTAGGGGCAATAAAATGTATTTAATGCAAAATAAAGACTCTTTTTGGCACTTTTTTTATTTATTTATTTGTTTTGTTACTTTTTTTTTTTTTAATCCCATCAAGGGATAACTTTATTTGTAACTTTATTTTTTACTTGTAATGTATTAGCATACTCCTGTACGCTAATACATTACACTGTGTCACTATGACACAGGCTGCTGATCGGGCAGCACATAGTGTGCCCGAACAGCAGGCACACGGAACAGACAGCCCTGGGGTCCTTTGTAGGTCCCAAGGACTGACTGCAGAGGGATTCCCCGGTGTTTGATCGCATCACTGGAATCCCGGTGATGCGATTAAAGAGGGAAATTCCCTTTGATCATGCCGCGGTCACGGACCGCGGTAATCAAAGGGTTACACAGCTGGGGTCCGAATGTTTGCCGACCCCAGCTGTGTTCAGGAGGCTGCTCTAAGATCAGGAGCTGTTAGTAACAGCTCCTGCTTAGAGGATGAGTGCTCACACGAGCGCTCATCAGCCTGATCTGCAGCGACGCCAAAAGACGTCTCTGTAGATTAAGCACCCGCACCGCCTGACGTCAAAAGACAGTGGGCGGTCGGGAAGGTGTTAAGAAAAAAATTACTTGTTTTTGCATCGCCGCATTCCAAGAGCCGTAACGTTTTTATTTTTCCGTCAATGTGGCCGTATGTGGGCTTGATTTTTGCGTGTCAAGGTGTAGTTTTCATTAGTACTATTTTGGGGTACATAGAACTTATAGATGAACTTTTATTTAATTGTTAATGGGAGGAATGGGAGAAAAGAGAGAATTTTGTCGTTGTTTTTTTGCGTTTTTTTTGGACACCATTCATCCGGCGGTTTAATTAATGTGTTCATTTTATTGTTCAAGTCATTACGATCGTGGGGATAGCATATATGTGTATGTGTTATTTGTTTTGAAACTTTTACTAAATAAAACCACTTTTTGGGCAAAAAAAGTAGTTTTATTTTTTTTGACTGTATTTTGACTCCGGCATGGCCTAACAGGCATTTGCTGAAGACAGACCTGGGGGCCTTTGTTGGGCCCCCGGCTGCCATGGAAACCCAACGGCGCCCCGCTCCCTCCCTTTGTCAAACACATTAGATGTCGCTGTCTCTATTGTCAGCGGCATTTAATGGGTTAAGCTGCCGGAATCGGAGCGCGCTTTGATTCCGGCAGTTGCGGCAGGAGCTAGGCTGTGTATAACAGCCCTGCTCCTGCTGCTGATCGCGTGTGTACACTGGCAGTTCCCGCACGATCAGAGGACGGATATATCCGTCCTCCTGCGCGAACTAGAAGCTGCAGAGGACGGCTATAGCCGTCCTTCGGCGTTAAGAGGCTAAGACAAACCTTAAGGCAGAAAGACCCACAAACAGGCAACAACTGAAGACAGCTGCAGTGAAGGCCGGCAGAGCATCACAAAGGAGGAAACCCAGCGTTTGGTGATGTCCATGGGTTCCAGACTTCAGGCAGTCATTGCCTGCAAAGGATTCTCTACAAAGTATTTAAAAAAACATTTTTTTATTTATGGTAATGTTAATTTATCCAATTACTTTTGAGCCCCTGAAATGAAGCGGCCGTGTAGAAAAATGGTTGCAATTCCTAAACATTTCACAAGATATTTTTGTTCAACCCCTTTAATTAAACCTGAATGTCTACACTTCAATTGCATCTGAGTTGTTTAATTTCAAATCCGATGAAGATTGTGTCACTGTCCAAATAATTCTGGACCTAACTGTATTTCCTTAATTTCATGTCCGTGTGCCATCAGTCTGCGTTGCGTATGCATCAGTATGCTTTGCGTGTGGCATCCGTTTTTCACGTCTATGCAAGCACTTTTTTTTTATTTCTCTGCATTTCTAAGCAACTGATGCGTGAAACACGGACAGCACACGGATGTCGCCTGTGTACTGTTTGTGTTTTTCACAAACACATATATTTCAATGGGCGACCACATCCGCAAAAACGCAGCAATATAGCACATGCAGTGAGTTTCACGCAACGGACACTCGTTGCATGAAAACTCACGCATGTCTGAATAGCCCCATTGAAATGCATGGGTCCGTGTGCTGTCAGTTATTTCAACGGACGAGGAACAAGCTCGTCGGAATGAGCCGTAAGACCTTTTATATGCTGGCCCTTTGAGCATTTCTTGCTTAAAGAGGCTCTGTCACCAGATTATAAGTGCCCTATCTCCTACATGATCCGATCGACGCTGGAATGTAGATAACAGTGGTTTTTATTTTGAAAAACGATCATTTTTGAGCAAGTTGTGAGCAATTTTAGATTTATGCTAATTCGTTTCTTAATAGACAACTGGGCATTTTTACTTTTTACCAACTGGGCGTTGTGAAGCAAGGTGTATGAGGCTGACCAATCAGTGACCAACCAATGACCAATCAGCATCATACACTTCTCACTGTTCCAGCCCAGCATGATTCACAGCACAGTGTGACTGTGCAGTGAAAGAAGCCGGGCTGGAACAATGAGAAGTGTATGATGCTGATTGGTCACTGATTGGCCAGCGTCATACCCTCCTCTGTACAACGCCCAGTTGGTAAAAAGTAAAAACACGCCCAGTTGTCTATTAAGAAACTAATTAGCATAAATCTAAAATTGCTCATAACTTGCTAAAAAAATGATCATTTTTCTAAATAAAAACCACTGTTGTCAGATTATGCACTTATAATCTGGAGACAGAGCCTCTTTAAGATGGCAAACTCTGTCAGCTGCGACCCAACTCGAGCAGCAACGGCATGTTATCATGATGAAGGGACGTCACAGCTCTCCTCTGCTAGCGATGAGCGGTTTTAGCCATAGATTCAAGACAGGGCGCATGACGTTACCCTCCCAGGTCCTTAAATGGGAATCGCTGTAATCTTCGGGGCTTGGTTATCAGCCTCCGTGGTGAGTTTCTTGGCTATTGTCCTGTTTGCACTTTGATTTAGTTAACCCTTTAGTTGACCGAGCCTGCCTAATTATGCTTGACCTTACGCTTGCATGTTCCGACCCCTGGACCAAACTACTTACTCTGTCTTCTGATACTGATTTGGAACTGACGTCTAACAGCCTGTTGTCGACCAGGATCTACCCATCTATTGGGGACTATCCTGGGGAATGCGACCTGGGTATCCAACCGGTAAAGTTCATATCTGCTTGAACAGAGGATACCTTAGACTCCATATCCCATATTAGTCTACCTCCAACCCAATGAAAGTTTCCCTGAACTGCTCTCTGTCTCGCTGAGAAGTTTCCTACAAGTAAGTTTTGGTCTTGCTGTGCTACTCTGAGCCACAGTCGGAGAGCCTGCCGTCCTGCACACCTGCTACCAGCTAGCCCTGAACTGGCCTCTAGGTTTGCTCTTTGCCTGTAATCAGTAGACAGCGTAACAAGCTCTATGCTGGGCTGGGAAACGATTATGGACAGCAGCTCCTGCTCTGTAACATGTTGTTCTAAACTAAGAAGTGAAGTCATAACTTTGCCACAAATTTGATATAATTTATTTAAATATTATTTGTTAATATTATTTAGATTAATTGATTAATTGTTGTCCACCTGGCAAATGCACCACAAAGTCCTGAAAGTTTGCTGTTTATTATAATTCTGTTAACTGTAACATTTTTACAATCAAAGCAATGAAGCACATGCATAAAAAGTCTCTGTGCCAACAGGTTTTTGTTGTTACAAGTAGTGAAAATTCTACTAGATGTGCCAAATTGTCAAAAATTGTTACATGAAGTCTAAAATGTTACACAAATGAAGCAAAATAAAATGTTGCATTTAATGCTATTTCTCAGGCATAGGCTGAGGTCCAACAGGTGCTTTTTTTACCATCGAAATTGTACTCCATTTACAAATACAGATTTACACGAAAATTATTGTTTTTTGTACATGTGCCCCATTAGAATTTTGTTTACTTGTTAGAATTGATAAGAAAAGGTTGTTCCTTTTATAGGAGTTTCTGAGATTTAAAAAAAGAACTGCCTTTTTCCCCCCAGAAACATCACCACTCTTGTCCAGAGTCTTGGCTTAGCCCCTTTCACAGTCCATAGACAATGGTTGTGCTGTTTCTGGGGAAAAAATTAATTAAAAGCAGTTCTTTTCTTCAGATCTGAGAGAAATCATGTAAAGTTTGCAACAAAAGACATACAGCAACAGACCAATGATTGTATTGAATTTATCATTCGGAGAGGGACTAGAAGTATAAAATCACAGTAAATAGAGTAAAAAAAACATTATAAACAAGACTTAGGCCCCATGCACACGACCGTAAAAAACCTCCGTTTTTGCAGACGACAAAAACGGACCCATTCACTTTCATTGAACGCGGACACCTTTCCGTAGCGCTACGGAAGGGTGTCCGTGCCATGGAAATGTTCCAAAAATTATGGAACATGTCCGTTCTTTTGCATTTTGTATGGGAGCACGGCCCGAAAATGCGGCTGTCAGTCGGCGGCCGGCCGTGCCCACTATTGCGGGCCGTGATTGCGGGCACGGTCGTGTGCATGGGGCCTTAAACTTAAGAATTAAAAAAAGTAAATTGTTTGTTGTATTGAAACTTATACTATTTTGCTGATTGTCGATTTATCCTGTGTTGCTATTTTAATGTAGTGAGGTTAAATATTAACCTGAAGCTAATAAGAAGGATAACAAAGGTCATTAAAGTGACAACGCAAACTGGTCATTCATGACTTGACTTGTGCAATAAAATAATATCCAGAGTGGACAGATTTAGTCTTAGGGTATGTTCACACGCTGTGTTTTCAGGCGTTTTTTGGACGTAAACGCCTCGAAAAAAGCCTGAAAAAATATGGAAGCTGAATGCCTCCAAACATCTGCCCATTGATTTGAATGGTAAAAACTGTGTTTGGTTCAGATGGGGTGTTTTTTTAAACACCCCATAAAAAGAAGTACATGTCACTTCTTGAACCGTTATTGGAGCCATTTTTCATTGTGTCAATAGAAAAACAGCTAAAAAAAACACATAAAAAAACGTTTGCCTTGAAAACAGCACCATATTTTACTTTGCCGTGTGAACATAGCCTAAGGCTACACCTAGACTTTTTATCGCTCACTACAAAAATCACTCTAAAATCGCTGTCCATAGGAATGGTGTGTGTAGTTTGAAAACCTCTTTGAGTGGCTAGTGATTTCCCAGATACACACTGGGATTTGTGAGCTAATAAAGTACTTCATAAACTAACAAGAAAATCTCTTGGAAATCTCTTGAAAATTGCTTGTTAAGTTTTGATTACGCTACAGAAAAAGTCTTACTACAAAAATTCGGTGTCTAGCCCCAGCCTTAGAGATTTAATCTAATGAAAAGCCACTATACAGCCCCTCGGATTAGGGGCACTTGGTTCAATAGAAAGGTAAATTGCTTCTGTAGATACCGTATGGGTCCTGTAAAGCATGTAATTCGATTAAGGTGGGGAAAACATTAAAGAATCTTAGCAACAGTTGAACAATTTCTAATTAGTGACTTTATCAACTATAAATCCTGCAGGATTATCTACATGCCTACTTGCCCTTGTCCAGTGGACTAAGTAGGTAAAACTTCAAGAAAATTCAAACACAGAATTAAAGATTATGTCAGGGACATTTTGAGGAAGGAAGATACACCCAAATCCTGACATATGAGACAAGTGCATGGAGGGGACACAAAACCTGTTATGATTTAAAGGTATAGAAATTGCACAAGCATCACCTAGGGAAGGTGACAAGAGAATTCTCTAAAGAGAGGTTAAGTGGATATACCGTTTAGGATCTATTTTACCTCAAGGTCTTAATGAGAAGTTGACTTATACGTGTTTTTTTATGATTCCTGGTAGGGCTGGGCGATTATGATCAAAATCACGATTAATTGAGCATGTAACCTCGATTACGATTATTTCTTTTTTAGGGCACACCCCTTTTTGCATGCCACACCCCTATTTGCATGTCACGCCATTGAATTAATATAGCTCCCCTGAGCCTGCTGTATACTAATGTATATAATATGCACCCTGACACTGCCCCCACACAGTATAATGCCCCACTGCTGTCCCCACATAGTTTAATGCTCCACAGCTGCCCCATGCGGTATTATGGCACCATAGCTGCTCCCACACAATATAATGGCCCCATAGCTGCCAGAGCACCATGTTATGGTCCATAGCTGTCCCCATGCAGTATAATGCCACACAGTGGCCACCGACACAGTATAATGCCATCATAGCTGCCCACAGACAGCCCCAATGGTGCCTAATGAAAAATTAAAATACATACCTAACCCCATTCCAACGAGTGGAGAAAATCCCTCCTCTGGTCTGTGTGGCTTGGCGCATGGCTCGGCACAAACAGGTGTGAGGCAGCGACGTCATCTGTCTGCGCCGAGCCATGAGTGACTGGCTCTACATTATAAATGGTAGAGCGGGGAACGGACGGCTCGCTGCTCTACCATAGGATTCAACTGTATCTACAAAAACTAAATGCGAAAAAATTGCACATCTGTTATCTGCGCCGAATTTCGGTTTCGTTTTTTTTTATTACTTGCCCACCCCTAATTCCTGGTCTGCATTCCAATAACAGTAACTGAAAGCAAAACTTTATTTTTAATAAAGCTAACCCTCATACACAGGAGGATGTCTAAAAAATTAGAGAGACAAATCTCCATCAATAGAAATAGTTGTCCACAGAGCTGTCTAAATTAGACTAGGTTCACGCCATGATTGAGCTCTAAGTTCTGTGTATACTTCGGGGATTTTCTTTCTCCAACATATCTTTTTTGGTTACATTTTGCCAAAATGCATCGGTATGGTTTTGTTTCAACTGTTGCATACTTCTGGAGCATGCATTCGACAGAAAATGTCCAATGTGCGCACGGAACGTAATGCCTGAACTCAGTGTGAACCTAGCCTAAACCACTAAACTAAGATTAGGATTTTCCTGACTTTTTTGTTGCTGAAAAGTTGCCACAAATTCATGCTAGGGCTACACGGCCACAAGTCACGGTAAAACAAGGACCCATGTTTCTGCAACTCATAGACAATGTCGGTTCACCATCTAGCCCTAGTCTCGATCTTCAAGGACGCCATGTACAATTAATTGAAATTAAGATATAAGGAATATTTGCTTGTTGTTGGTGAACAAAGACATAATACAAGAGGTGAGAAATAACAACAACTTCTAGATTTTATCAATTGATTAGTAGTGGAGGACATATAACTTTTGGCCCAGAAAAAAGTGTTCTATAGTTTTGAGGGCTGAATATCCATGTTTTTATATTTACATAAATTTAAATATAATAATTTAATGATAGGTACCGTATTTTTCGGACTATAAGACGCAGTTTTTAGCAAGAATAAATCTTGCTAAAAAGTCCCTGCGTCTTATAGTCGGCAGTCAGGGGACTCGGCAGTGCCGGGCCCCCTGACCGCTCCTTACTTAACACCCTTCCTGACCCGTGATGTGCCGGCATATCATGGAGCGGGGAGGGGATGATGTATGGAGCGGGCTCACGCGCTGAGCCTGCTCCATACACTGCAGGTGTCAGCTTCTGACACACTCCACTAACAGCTAGGAACAGTGATGGCGCTCTTCCTGGCCGTTTAACTAGTTAAATGCCGCGTTCAATAGCGACCACGGCATTTATAGTGGTTTTCCCATGAAGCACATTTATGACATATCCACAGGACCAAGAGGTCTCTCTGCCACATAAGAGGACACCAGTATTATAAATGGCACATGGTAAAGTCAAGGGCCCTATTACAGATTTAGCATTTGAACCCAGGGTGCTTCTGGTCATGTCCTAGAGTTTTATTTTCCTCAAAGATTTTAATCTGACTATACAACTAGAAAAAGGCAAGAATGCAAAACCAGCTGCCAAGAAATTATGGAAAATCCAGGATTAGATACTGGGTCAAGTGTACTAATACTGTGTAAATTGTAGACAGTGTTAACTTAGACAAGGCAGTCAGAAGATGTGCCAAATTTGTTAAAGCGGTGCACGCTGTATGATAAGTTTGGCGCATCTTGCAAAACAGGTTAGACATTCTTCTCTTCCTTAAGCCTTGGTTGGCATAGTTTCCGCCAGTTTTTTGCGCCAAAATTTCTGTCCAATTTTAAGGCTTGCCCCCTTTCTGTTAGACCACACCCTTTCCCACTATACCTTGCCCCCTTGTTGAGGGCAGCACATAAAGTGTCTAAAACAGTTAATGAATGTTGCACACAGCATGTACGGCACAACTTTGGCTCAATTTGAACCAAAATTCTAGCGCATTTTAAAATAGTAAATCTGTCCCAGGGTGTACTATTAGAGAGGAGCAGCTCAATTCCAAATATTGGAATAATTAAAGTAATCGGAACCAGCTTATGTCCATCTTGGTTTTGGATTTCTACATTATAATAAAAAATTATTTTGTTACTTTTTTAACACCTCCCTATGCATTTTAAAACGTGCATTATAGATACAGTATACTTCAATAAAAAAATATTCTCAAGCAAACATTAAATTCAGTTCACAGATAGCAAATTTTACACTGAAACAGAACACCAGTACACAAGAAAATTTCTTCTTTTACAAAACGCAATTTCTTCTTTATATTACCCAGTATAGCAATTATCACATCTATTATTCAAACAGTCTAACCTATACCACTGGCCTTTTAGTATGTCCAAAGAAATGGCACAACTCAAATGCAACCTAGAGAGAACATTCAATTTTCATGCGGAAAGTATATTTGTCTAAATCAAAGACACAAATGCTAACAGTTTCTGTTTCCAAAAATGAGGCTCTGGGCAACAAGCAAAATATGCCCCCGCCTTGTAAATTTTTTGATAGTTTAAAATAACGTAATATTGCCATATTGGGACTAGCTAATACTAACATATACCACTAAAACCGGCCCCTGCTTACTAAAGTACTTTCTTACCATTCTTAGATTTATTAAGTACATTAGTACTTTTTCCATGCAAATTTCTTTTAAATGAACACTTACTAGGCATTCATGGCCATAATCCTCAAAAAAAAAAAAAAAAGCTTCTACCACCAGAGTAGTCTTTAGCCTTGTTATGCTGGAGGAACTGCAAAAAGCTTCTTGGGTTCTAAAATGGAAAAAACGAGATAAAGAATTTTAGTTACAAACTTGAAATATTTCAGAAATATATAATTCTAACAGATAATTTATTTTTTAATTTGGTGGGCTATTTGACTTTTCTCTTAAAGAGAATTTCCATCAATTAGAGTGTAAGTCCTCATGGTCAGGATCCTCCCTCCTTCTGTCACTTCTCAGTCTGTCACTCAGCAGGCTCCTGTTTATTATACTTGCTTGTTTATAGCATTTATTCATTATATGTATTTAAACCCACCTGTATTTCAGCATCCTGGAAGTTATTGGCGCTGTGAAATATTAAATTAAAAAATAAACAAACATTTCACTTTGTGTTTTTTATAAAATTTTCTAGTCTAAACTAGTTTTCATTAAGAATTCAGCCCATGACCTCACAATGCGGGGACCATGGCAGTGTTTGTTTACCTAAGGACTTCCATATAGCAGCCTCTTATGGACCCACTGAGTACAACCAATGCATGAATGCAGCACATCCAGAAAACATATACATATAAAATATTAACAACAATAATATACATCCACAAAATCTAAGTTCAAAAATAGATTTTTTTTTTTAAATATCAACAGAATATTTAAGAACTTGAATGAATACAAATTATTAAACCTCTACTATCACTTTGAATAGTAGGCTGAAAGCTTTTGGATGTAAGATTAGGTGTAATTAAAGTTACAGACATTTTTAAAATGTGCTTTTTGGACAATTAAAAAGCATAATATTAGCTCGCATTCAGCTTTTTTCCCCCTGAAAATTTGACTGTAAATCTGCAGCAAAATCTGCATGTGTTACAGGATTTTAAAGTGTATTTTCTATCACATTTCACCTTTGGCAGATTACAGCCAGTCTGTGTTCTGTGAATATAGTAAAAAGAATCTGTTGTGATGCCCATCCACATATAGTCCCTGTGAGCAGTCTGCAATATGGCAGCCAGAGAAATTTGACTCCATCCTCTCTCCTAGGCTGAATGGTAAGAGATTCTCCTACTTATAAAGGGAACCATTCTGATATTAACCCTCTCAGGACCAAGGGTCATCGATACCTCAATGACCAGCCACACTTTTTCAAATCTGACATGTGTCATTTTATGTGGTAATAACTCTGGAATGCTTTTGCCTATCCAAGCGATTCAGAGACTGTTTTCTCGTGACATATTGTACTTTATGTTAGTGGAAAAATGTGGTCAATAAATTCATGCTTATTTGTGAAAAACACCAAAATGTAAAGAAAATTAGCAAAAATTATAATTGTTCTAATTTTAAATGTAATCTACTTGTAAAACAGATAGTAATACCACACCAAATTGTTGCTAATTAACATCCCCCATATGTCTACTTTATATTTGCATTGTTTTTTTGAAAAAAAAAATATTTTTATTTTTCTAGAACGTTACAAGGCTTAGAACTTTAGCAGCAATTTCTCACATTTTCAAGAAAGTGTCAAAATGCTATTTTGTCAAAGACCAGTTCAGTTTTGAAGTAGCTTTGAGGGCCTTATGTACTAGATAGACCCCGTAAATCACCCCATTTTAAAAACTGCACCCCTCAAAGTATTCAAAACAGCATTCAGAAAGTTTATTAACCCTTTAGGCGTTTCACAGGAGTTAAAGCAAAGTAAAGGTGAAATTTACAAATTTTTTTTTTTTTGCCGAAATACATATGTAATAAAAATTTTCTGTAACACAGAAGGTTTCACCCAAGAAATGCAACTCAATATTTATTGCCCAGATTCTGCAGTTTTTAGAAATATCCGACATGTGGCTCTAGTGTACTAATGGACTGAAACACCGGCCTCACAAGCAAAAGAGCACCTAGAGGATTTCTGGGTCTCCTTTTTTTAGAATATATTTAAGGCACCATGTCAGGTTTGAAGAGGTCTTGTGGTGCCAAAACAGTGAAATCTCCCCAAAAGTAGTTTTGGAAACTACACACCTCAAGGAATTTATCAAGGGGTATAGTTAGCATCTTGACCCGACAGGTCTTTTGCTTTATTTATTGGAATATGCCTGTGAAAATTAAAATCTTTTTATCTGAAAAAAAATAAAAAAATGTAATTTTTACAAGGAATAAATAATAAAAAGCACCCCAAAACTTGTAAAGCTATTTCTCACGATTACGGCAATACCCCATATGTGGTAATAAACTGCTGTTTGGACCCACGGCAGAGCTCAGAAGGGAAGGAGCGCCATTTGGCTTTTGGAGCGCAGATTTTTCTTGGTAATAGTTCTGTTTGGGGTTTTGCTGGTATGTCAGTTTATAATATGGGGGTACATGTAAGCTGTGCGGAGTACATCAGGGCATAATAAGAGGGTATAATCATGCGGTAAATAAAAAATAATTCATAGATGTGTGGCTGGTGTCGCACTGATAAATGGTGCCCAATCTTATCCGCTTTTGGACACTCTGCACAATTTCTGTCGCTATATTCTGAGCGGCAGAACTTTTTTACATTTTTTTCTCCACCGGAGCCGTGCGAGGGATTATTTGTTTCGTTACAATCTGTAGTTCATTGGTACCATTTTAGGGTACATGTGATTTTTTGATCACTTTTTATTCGATTTTTTTGGCAAGCAAAGTGACACCCATACATTTTGACAATCTTTTTTGTCCTTTTTTTTACAGTAATTACTGTGCGCTGTAAATGACATTTTACTTTATTCTGCAGGTCGGTACGATTACGGTGATACCATATGTATATAGTTTTTTTTAATGTTTTGTGGCGTTTGCGCAATAAAATCACTTTTCTATAAAATTATTTATTTTCTGTGTCACCATATTCTGAGAGCCATAATTTTTTTATTTTTCAGTCAAAAAAGCTGTGTAAGGGCTTGTTTTTTGCGGGACGGGTTGTAGTTTTTATTGGTATTATTTTGGGGTACAAGCAAATTTTTGATCACTTTTTATTCTATATTTTGGGAGGGGTGATGACCAAAAAAATAGTGATGCTAGTATTGTTTTTTAATAATTTTTTGTGGTGTTCACCGTGCAGGAAAAATAATATTATAGTTTTATAGTTGGGGTTGTTACGAACGCGGTGATACCAAATATGTGTACTTTTTTAAAGTTTTATTTTTTTTCCTATAATAAAAGACTTATAGGAAAAAAAGCATTTTAATGTTTTTGTAACTTATAACTTGTTTTTACACTTTTATTACTTTTTTTTTTAACTTGTTTTACTTGAAGACCTGCAGCACTGATGGCTGCTATAATACATTACACTACCTAGGTAGTGTAACGTGTTATAAACTGTCAGTGTGATGTTGACAGTCACACTGACATACAACCAGCTGGTCCTCATAGGCTTCCGTGAATGGCAGACCAGAGGCTGTTGTATGGCCTCCATTTTTGCCATGCAACCGATGGAAGCACCCGCAATTGGACCTCGGGAAAGTTTGTTGTAGCAACAAACTTTCCAGTTTGTTGCTACAACAAACTTTCCCTGCGATCACATGATTGGGACCTGAACCAATCAGGTCCCGGTCATGTCTCCGGGACCAGAGGCAGGGGTTGACAGCGCGATCCGGGTGTCAGCACTACTCTGAGACACCCGGATCGCGCTTTTAACACCCACTGTGAATTCACGTCGGCGCTGCACAGAGACCAGCAAGCGCCGACGTTCATTTACTGTGGGCGGTCAGGAAGCGGTTAATACCGGTGATCATATTCTCTGTCAGAGAACAGGTTGCTGGGGAGCCGCAGACACTGACACAGCCGGCGTCCGAGTGCTTTCCACAGCGCTATGCCGGCTGGAACAGAGATCTGTACATACACGTCCTGGCAGCACGGGGTATGTGCAAAAAGGACGTCTATGTACAGATTGTCGGCATGAAAGGGTTAATAATAAGACTTTACTTTTATTGAAGTGTAATTCAAAAAATTTACATTTTTGGAAGCAAATAATGCTCCAAAAAACAAAAAATTCTGTTCTCAAACTAAATGTGTTGTGGAAATTTTCTACATTGGACCTCTTGTCCATGTGAAGTTTTCCAGAGGCACTTGTATTTGTGATACTTGATCAGAAAAAACAGTTTTTCTATGTCTTTGTATTTTTTTAAAACGTTATTACTACCGCCTTAGTAATGGCTGCTGGCTGATTGACATTGTCCAATAATAAGACAGGGCTTAATATTAGCCGGTGTAGAGGCTAACACTAACCCCCATTATTACCCTGGTACCCACCTCCACCATGGGAGCCGGGAAGAGCCGAGTGTGATCCAGTACCTGACCATCTGTAGTGAGGGCCAGGTACTGAGGCAGCCGCAGGCTGGTATTATTAGGCTGGGAAAGCCCAAAAACTGTGACCCTTCCCACCCTGGTAATGCTAGGCTGCTGCTGCTGTGTTGTATCTGGCTAGTTATGAAAAATGTGGGGGACGGCACAATGTTTTTTTCCATTTACATATATAATACATATATAAAATACTTTCAAAGGTTTACATAGCCTTTAAGAAATGAATAATAAAAATATTGTAAGTGATATATCTGAATTAATAAACGCCTCTGTACTTGTCTGACCTAACATAACATTTATAGATGTGGGTAACATTGGGAGATGTAATAAACCTCCAATTAACAAATTCATTTGCAGAATTCTCTCTGCAGCTTGGATATTTTTTTAAATAATAGTGTATTTTCCCTATGTGCATTCCATTAGCTAAATTAATTTTTCTTGGTCTTTCTAAAATGTGTAATAAAAAAAAAGCTAATTATATTCCGAACCTGGCATGGGTCCTGCCAGGGTTTTGAATATGGGACATATCAAATGAGGCCACAGAAAAAATTCCATTGAATTATAGCATGTTGCATTTTCCATGAATAGCAATACTGAAACTGGAGGGAATTGAAGGTATTTTAATAAGCAACCTCAGGTGTCTTATCAAGAGCCACAGGTTTTACAAATACACTATAACTTCTGTGCGTCATTCTTGCTATATTAACAGCATATATGTCACTAGGAAGGGAATATGTTTACCATGTAGATTTTATATCACTGTTTGTGTTAGTTGAGAATTGTGCAAGCTGTGACCTGACAGTTTAATCTACACACTGAATGTGAAAAACAGATGGAATTAAATAGACTATGATAAGGAATGCTAGTAAACCTGTTGATACAGTAAAAAAAGAAAAAAAAAAAGCGTACAAAATGTGTCCTAAGAAAAAGTTCAAGTTACAGTGTGGCAATATATCTGGTATGTGTCTGTAGAAATACGCAGGAAAGACTGAGTGCTATCACCTTTCCCTGCCACTGATACTTTGACTGAAAAACAGGGAGTGGCACAGTCTGTAAAATAATGTAAAAAGAATGTATAAATCTACACACTGAACAAAGGCATTTTTGTTCTTAAAGTAAATGTCCAAATTTCAACACTAGGTAGCTAATATTTTGTGTTAATATTTGAAATATATCTTTAAAGGGGTCGAAGGGGTATAGACCTATAGACATGGAGCGTAACTCCTATTTTTCTAATAAGGCTCCAAGTCCTGTGCATAAACATGTAATAGTTCAATTATAACATTCTGCCTCAGCCACCGCTATGGAGAGCTTACTGACCTCTAGCATACTGTTTATACATTCACCATAATAATAAAACAGTATAATGGAAGCTCCCTCTAGTGGTGGCTGCAGGAAGCCAGAATTTTTTTATTTAACCCTTTGTACATGAAAAGTGTTTGGAGCTCTGCGTTAGCTCAAACATTTACTTTAAAGCTCTAAAATGAGATAGTGACACTAAAGGCTGTAACTGGTCAAGGGAAAGTACAATGGATGATTTATGCCCTTACAGGAGTTCTTATTTTTGTGGCTCTTGCTTGCCAGCATTGTTATTATTGTATTTATTTTATCCAGATATGATATGTTACAATCTGAAAACAAGCAAAAAAAAAGCAACAATCATCCGTATGTCATGGGGACCATGCAGAAAGTGAATAATTCATAGTTCAGACCTACTCTTCTGTGCATGGGTTTAGCCAAATTTACTGCTAATTACATGAAAAGAACATTTTTTTAATTTTTTTAAATTTATTTTAATAATCCAGTATTACCAAATTCTTGTGCAAAATGTTCTATGTAAACACATCGTGACAGGTAGATCTAATTTTGTACTTGAGAATAAATGACATACACAAACCTCAAACTGCCTATGTCTAAATTGCTCCATATAATAATTTGGAGTCTGTAATACTTTTATAATGGTGATACATTCCCTCAGTTGTTATAATGCTGTGATTTCTTGTAATTTTCTTCGGGTGTAATGGAGAACATTAGAAACATGGTCTAGACATTCATTCATTTCATAAATATCATATCATCGATTATCTTAAATGTGCCCTGAGAGAATTTCCATTAGACTTCATATTACACTATAACAATATTAAGAAGAACGGGAGATGTCGGATTTCTTGCAGTCCTATGTTTACTGTAATTGTACAGCCTTGAGTTCGACTTTTGACAGTTCGCAGTAAATTGCAGAGTGTAATCTATGTGCTATACGGCCTGTCCTGATTTGAAGTACATTACTAACTATTGATTTCCAAATAAGAATATGCAAACCCTTCAAATAAAAACAACAGCATAATGAACTGCCCTTATACAACGCGGCTGTACTTGGCTTCCCCTTGATATAGGCGGTTATCTAACTGTTGTATAACTAAACATAGCCAAGATCCTGTTGCTGCTGCAGAGTCTATCAAGCTCTTCATATATTTCTTGTTTTTAAGAAAGTTCAATCTGGAGATGCAAGCACCTTTACCATATCTCTAGTCTAATCAAAATTCACCAGTGGAATTCTCGAATATTATTTAACCCCCTAACAACCACCGTATAGTGTTTTTATATGGCAGCCATTCAGGGGGACTTCTTAGGGTATGTTCACACGTAGAGTCAAAAACGTCTAAAAATACAGGGCTGTTTTCAAGGGAAAACAGCCCCTGATTTTCAGACATTTTTTGAGCAACTCGCGTTTTTCGCGACGTTTTTCGCAGCGTTCTCGCGGCGTTCTTTACGCAGCTGTTTTCATTGGAGTCTATGAGAAAACGGCTCCAAAAACGTCCCAAGAAGTGTCCTGCACTTCTTTTGACGAGGCTGTAATCTTATGAGCCGTCTTTTGACAGCGACGCGTAAAATGACAGGTCGTCGGCACAGTACATCGTAAAGCCCATTGAAAGTAATGGGCAGATGTTTGCTGATGTATTGGAGCCGTTTTTACAGACGTAATTCGAGACGTAAAACGCCTCCATTACGTCTGAAAATAGGCCGTGTGAACCCAGCCTTATGAAGCACCGTCTTTTTACAGCGGAGCTTGAAAAGAAGATTGCAGCGCTAAGCTCTGTACAATCCTAATGATCGGGTTGTTGCTAACAGCCTTAGGCATTAGGGCACTGATCGGAGACCAATAAAGTTGGTCTCTGATCATTTAACCCTTTAAAAATTGTGGTCAATAGTAACCGTGTAAACTAATGTGTTTGACAGAGGGAGTGTCCGTAACAACCCGAACTTTACAACTATCATGTTATTTATCCTGCACAGTGAATGCCGTGAAATAATAATATGAAAAACAATGCCAAAATTGATGTTTTTTGGTCACCTTTAATAAAAAAAATGGAATAAAAAGTGATTAAAAAGTCATATTTACCCGGAAAGAACAAGCCCTCATCGACCCAAAAATAACAACATTATGGCTCTTAGAATACGGAGACACAAAACAAATATTATTATTATTTTATTTTTTTAAAGTGTTAAGTAGGGTGTTCCTAAAACCAGGAAACACAGCATAATAATATGCTCCCTACACCCCTAGATAAAAGCCTTAAGAGGTGTAGTTTCCAAAATTGTGTCCCTTCTGGGTGGTTTCCCACTGTACTGGTACCTCAGTGGCTTTGCAAATGCGACATAGCATCCGCAAAACATTCCAGCAATAGCTGTGCTCCAAAAGCCAAAGAGTGCTCCTTCCCTTCTGAGCCCTGCTGTGTGCCCAAACTGCAGTTTATGACCCCATATGGGGTATTACTGTACTCAGGATAAATTGCTTTACAAATGTTGTGGGGCATTTTTTCCTTTATTCCTTGTGGAAATTAAAAATTTACAGGTAAGTCTACATCTTATTGCAAAAAATTTAATTTTGGATTTTCATGGCTTAATTTAAAAAAAATACATGAAACACCTGTGGGGTCAAAATACATACTGCACCCATAGATGAATTTCTTAGGGTTGTAGTTTTCAAAATGGGGTATTTTTGTCTTATGCTTTGGCACCTACAGACCCCTGCAAACCTATAGTGGTGCCTAGAAACCATCCTAATAAAAAAGGAGGCCCCAAAATCCATAAAGTGCTCTTTCAATTCTGAGCACTGTGTTTCAGTCAAGTAGCACATTAGGGCCACATATGGAATATTTCTAAAAATTGCAGAATTAATAATAAATATTAGGTTGCGTGTTACAGAAATAAAATAATTAAAATTGAATATCTGCAAAAATAATTAAATTGTTTAAATTTCACCTTTACTTTGCTTTCATTACTGTAAAATGTGTAAACGATTAAAATGCTGTTTTGAATATTTTGAGGGTGCAATTTTGATTTATAGGGGGGTTTCTAACATATAGACTCCTCAAAGCCACTTCAGAACTGATTTGGAGTTTTACACTCGTACAGTACCCGGAGATGAAAATTGTTCGTCTGAATGAGCTCTAATAGTTTGCCCATAAGTGTAGTAGTGACATGCAGGAATGCTTTGAAATACTGTATTTCATAGCATTATGTAAGCGAACAAACCATAGCTGCTGCAAGTCTTTCATTTTGCTGCAAATTTTTAATTTTCACAAGGAATAAAGGTGAAAAAGCTTACCATTAAAAATAAGTACAGTTTAGTTTAATAAAGTTTCCTAAAAGAAAGCCACCCCCAAAGAAAACATTACAAAAAATGTTTTCATTATATATTTTTTTAAATAGTTCACCATAAAAACATATATATTTAGTTTTGCCGCAAATGTGATGACCCATAGAATAAAGTTAACTTGTTATTTGTTGTACCCCAAATAGTGACATTGAAAAATACCTTTTGTCCAACAAAAAACAAGCCCTACACTTACATCGACAGAAAAATAAAAAAGTTATGTCTCTTGAGATGCGCCTATGAAAAAAGCAAAAATATTGCTTAATCCTTAACCCCTTCCTGCTGCAGCCAGTTTTGACCTTCCTGACAGCCTCATTTATCAAATCTGACATGTGTCACTTTATGTGGTAATAACTGTGGAATGCTTTTACCTATTCTGAGATTGTTTTCTCGTGACACATTGGACTTTATGTTAGTGGTCAAATTTGGTCGATACATTCAATATCTAATTGTGAAAAACACTAAAATTTGCATTTTTATAAATTTAAATGTATCTGCTTGTAAGACAGATAGTAATACCATACAAAAAGTTGCTAATTAACATTTTCCATATGTCTACTTTAGATTGGTATCGTTTTTTTTTTATTTTTCTAGAATGTTACAAGTCTTATAACTATAGCAGAAATTTCTCACATTTTCCCAAAAATTTCAAAAGACTATTTTTTCTGGGACCAGTTCAGTTTTGAAGTGGATTTGAGGGGCCCATACTTTACAAACCCCCATAAATCACCCCATTTTAAAAACTGCACCCCTCAAAGTATTCAAAACAGCATTTTAGAAAGTTTCTTAACCCTTTAGGCGTTTCACAGGAATTAAAGCAAAGTAGAGGTGAAATTTACAAATTCATTTTTTTTGCAGAAATTAATTTGTAATACATTTTTCTCTGTAACACAGAAAGTTTTACCAGAGGAATACAACTGAAAATATATTACCCAGATTCTGCAGTTTTTAGAAATATCCCACATGTGACCCTAGTGTGCTAATGGACTGAAACACCGGCCTCAGAAGCAAAAGAGCACCTAGTGGGTTTTGGGACCTTCTTTTGATAAGATTATATTTTAGGCACCATGTCAGGTTTAAATAGATCTTGTTATGCAAAAACAAAGGGAACACCTCAAAAGAGACCCCATATTAGAAACTACAGCCACAGGGAATTTATTTAGGTGTGTAGTAAGCATTTTGACCCCACAGGTGTTTCATAGATTTTATTAGAATTGGGCTGTGAAAATGAAATTTTATTTTTTCCAATAAAACATAGAATTTTTTATTTTCCACAAGGGCTAATGGAGAAAAAGCCCAGCAACATTTGTAAAACAATTTCTCCCTAGTACAGAAATACCCCCTTATGTGGTCATAAACGGTTGTTTGTACACGTGGCAGGGCTCAGAAGGGAATGAGCAGCCTTTGACTTTTGGAGCTCAAATTTAACTAAACTAAAGGAGAAAAAGCACCCTAACATTTGTAAAGCAATTTCTTCAGAGTACGGCAATACCCCATATGCGGTCATAAACTGCTGTTTGGACACACGGTAGGGCTCAGAAGGGAATGGTTTGGAATGGTTTCTGGGCGCCATGTCACATTTGTTGACCCCTGTAGTACTAGTACAGTGGAAACACCTCAAAAGTGACTATTTGAGAAACTACACCCCTTGAGGAATCATCTAGAGGTATAGTGAGAATTTTGACCCCAAAGGTTTGCGTGCTGAATAAATTAGAATTGAGCTGTGAATATGTATTTTCAATAGGATGTAGTTTTAGAACATTTTTCATTTTCACAAGGAATAAAGATGAAATAGCACCCTAACATTTGTAAAGCAATGTCTCCCGAGTATGGTAGTACCCCAAATGTGGTTATAAACTGCTGTTTGGACATATGGGAGGGTTCAGAAGAAAAGGAGTGGTATTTGACTTATGGAGAGTAGATTTTGCTGGAATGGTTTGCGGACGCCATGTCGCATCTGCAAAACCCCTGATGTACCATAAAAAAGTGACGCCATTTTAGAAACTACACCCCTAAAGGCATTTATCAAGGGGTGTAGTAAGCATTTAGATCCTACAGGTATTTTTCAGAAATGAAAACGCAGTTTATGATGCAAAGTGAAAAATTCAATTTTTCCATTGATATGCCATTTCACCGCTCAATCAGTGGCGTAACTACCGCCGTAGCAGCAGTACCGGCTGCTACGGGGCTTGCGGCATGAGGGGGCCCGTGTCGCCCCCGGCACGGACCCCCACCATGGCCGCAGGCTCCGCTAGCAGCCGCTATGGCTGCTACAGCGGGACGCCACTGAACACTACAGCAGAGCAGGGAGGTATCTCCCCGCTCTGTCATTAAACAAAAGACATGTATCCCCTATCCACAGGATAGCGGATACATGTGTGATCGCCTGCAGCTATAGGGAGAACGGGGGACTGAAAGTCCCCTGAAGTTCTCCATCACAAACCTCGGACTTCCGGGGTCTGTGTCGGCAGCTCCGGAGAAATGAATGGAGCGCCGGTCCCGCTTGTGCGCATGCGTGACCAGCGCTCCTTTCATTTTTAGTGAGCTGCCGACACAGACGCCGGAAGTCAGAGGTTAGTCATGGAGTTCTCCGTATCGCTGCAAACGATCACACATGTATCCCCTATCCTGTGGATAGGGGATACATGTCTTTTATTAGGACACACTGTAGGTCGCATTTTTTTGGGAGGGGGGATGCTGTATGGCGTTCCCTACAGGGGGGGGATGCTTTATGGCGTTCCCTACAGGGGGGGACGCTGTATGGCATTCCCTACGGGGGGGACGCTGTATGGCGTTCCCTACAGGGGGGACGACGCTGTATGGCGTTCCCTACAGGGGGGACGACGCTGTATGGCGTTCCCTACAGGGACGACGACGCTGTATGGCGTTCCCTACAGGGACGACGACGCTGTATGGCGTTCCCTACAGGGACGACGACGCTGTATGGCGTTCCCTACAGGGGGGGACGCTGTATGGCGTTCCCTTCAGGGGGGACACTGTATGGCGTTCCCTACAGGGGGTGCTGTATTGCGTTCCCTACAGGGGGGGCTGTATGGCGTTCCCTACAGGGGGGGCTGTTTGGTGTTCCCTACAGACCCTCCCTGTAGGGAACGCCATACAGACTCCCTGTAGGTAACGCCATACAGTCCCCCCTGTAGATAACGCCAGACAGCCCCCTCTGTAGGGAACGCCATACAGCCCCCCCGTAGATAACGCCATACAGTACCCCCTCTAGATAACGCCATACTGTCCCCTCTGTAGATAACGCCATACAGCCCCCCTGTAGATAGCGCCATACAGTCGCCCTGTAGATAACGCCATACAGCCCCCCTGTAGATAGCGCCATACAGCCCCCTTGTAGATAGCGCCATACAGCCCCCTGTAGATAGCGCCATACAGCCCCCCTGTAGATAGCGCTATACAGCCCCCCTGTAGATAGCGCCATACAGCCCCACCTGTAGATAGTGCCATACAGCCCCCCCCTGTAGGGAACGCCATACAGTCCCCGCCTGTAGGGAATGCTATACAGTCCCCCCCTGTAGGGAACGCCATACAGTCCCCCCTGTAGGGAACGCCATACAGTCCCCCCGTAGATAACGCCATACAGCCCCCCCATAGATAACGCCATACAGCCCCCTCTGTAGATAACGCCATACAGCCCCCTCTGTAGATAACGCCATACAACCCCCTCTTTAGATAGCGCCATACAGCCCCCTCTGTAGATATCTACAAAGGGGGCTGTATGGCGTTATCTACAGGGGGGCTGTATCGCGTTATCAAAAGGGGGGGTTTGTAAAAAAGGCACTATCTACAAGGGGGGGGGGGTTTGTGTGACACCCAGGGGAGGGGGGGCCCCAGTCAAAAGTTTGCTATGGGGCCCAGTCTTTCCTAGTTACGCCCCTGCGCTCAATGTTGTGCCCAGCTTGTGCCACTGGAGAATCTTACCCCATAAATTGTTCAGCGGGTTCTCCCGGGTATGACAATGCCTTACATGTGTACGTAAACTGCTGTTTGGCACACTGTAGGGCTTGGGAGGAAAGGACCGCCGTTTGGAGCGTGGATTTTGCTTGGTAGTAGTGCGGAGTACATCAGGGTATAATAAGAGGGAATAATAACGGGGTAAATGATAAAACTATTCATAGATGTGTGGTACGCTGTGAAGCAATCCGTTATGTACAGGCCAGTGTCACACTAATAAAAAGTATTCTTTCTTATCCCCCTTTTGTGAGATCGTATCTTTTGGGGACGTTTCTTCCTTTGTAGTTTGGGATGTTCTTTCATCACTGCATTACTAGTGCCATAACTTTTTTGTTCTTCGGTTAATTGACCTGTATGAGGGCTTGTTTTTTTTATACAAGCTGTAGATGTTATTGGTACCATTTTGGTACATATATGACTTTTTGATCATTTTTTATTCCATTTTTTGGAAGAGGAAATGACCAAAAACAAGAATTTCGGGAAGTTTTTTATTGTTTTTTTTTTCAGCATTCACCGTGCGCCATAAATTACATGTTAACTTTATTCTGCGGGTCGATATGATTATGGCGATACTAAATTGATATAGGTTTTTTTTCATGTTTTGCAGCTTTTGCACAATAAAAACACTTAAAAAAATAAAAAATAAAAATACTTTTTTGTCGCCATATTCTAAGACCCATAACTTTTTTATTTTTGTGTGGACTAAACTGTGTCAGGGATACTTTTTGGCGGGATGGGCAGACATTTTTATTGGTACTATTTAGGGGTAAATGTGACCGGCAAGATATTGACGTGTATTAAAAAAGCATGGACTCACGGAACAGGGATATAATATTACCACTTTACAAGGCATTAGTGCGGCCTCATCTAGAATATGCAGTTTAGTTCAGGGCTCCAGTTCATAGAAAGGATCCCCAGGTTTTAGTAAAAATACAAAGAAGAGCAACGAAGCTAACAAGGGGCGTGGAGAATCTAAGTTACCACAGGAGCTGGTCACAGTAGCTACAGTAGATGGCTTTAAAAAAGGCTTAGGTAATTACCTAGAACTAAAAAACATCAGCTCCTATGTCAATGTGTAGAAATTTTTCCCTTTCCTTTTCCCATCCCTTGGTTGAACTTGATGGACATGTGTCTGTTTTCAACCGTACTAACTATGTAACTATGTAATAAGTCTGTGAGAAAAACAGTAGAAAAAAACACCATACCAAGATAATGCTGCATTTTGGATAAAAAAAATGCCATAGAAGCCAAAAACGCCACAAACCAAAATGCTTTATATGTAACATTTTCAATACTTAACTATAGACTTAAAGTAATATATGGTGGCAGCATTTTTTATCTAAAAAAAAATACAATGTGATAAACACCAACGAAAACGCAACAAAACGCTGTGTGTGTGTGAATCCAGCCTTAGCCAGAGCAGAGAGCGTCAAAGAGAGTCTCCCACTCTGGAGTACCTAAACACATTAATGCATTACATGAACAGATCATTGATTTCACTGGGAACTGTGTAATACTTCATTTTTCCTGAGGTGGTGCTAAGGAAGTAACAATTTACAGTGTTGAGTCCTGGCCTGAACAATGTCAATTCAAGATTGCAAGAATTCATGACCGTCCTAGGGGTGAAACATACATGAACATTTTGCATAAGCTGTCATTCTCATATCATAAATATACAAATCATTTTCGTTGCACAACTGTATGATATTTTAACCCCTTAGTGTCTAAGCCTGTTTTGGCCTTCAGGACCAGCCCCATTTTTGCAAATCTGACATGTGTCACTTTATGTGGTAATAACTCCAGAATGCTTTTACCTATCCAAGCGATTCTGGGATTGTTTTCTCGTGACATGTTGTACTTTATGATACTGAAAAAATTTCGTCGTTAAATTCAATATTTATTTGTAAGAAACGCCAAGATTTAGAGAAAATTAGCAAAAATGAGCATTTTTCTAAATTTTAATGTATTTACTTGTAAAACAGATAGTAATACCACACAAAATACTTACTAGTTTATATTTCCCATATGTCTACTTTATGTTTGCGTCGTTTTTTGAACATTCTTTTATTTTTCTAGGACGTTACGAGGCTTAGAACTTTAGCAGCAATTTCTCATATTTTTAAGAAAATTTCAAAAGGCTATTTTTTCAGGGACCAGTTCAGTTCTGAAATGGCATTGAGGGCCTTATATATTAGAAAGTCCCCAGAAGTCACCCCATTTTGAAAACTGCACCCATCAAAGTATTCAAAACAGCATTCACAAAGTGTTTTAGCCCTTTAGGCGTTTCACAGGAATTAAAGCAAAGTAGAGGTGAAATTTACAAAATTCATTTTTTTCTTCAAAAATTCATTTCTAATACATTTTTTATGTACCGCAGAAGGTTTTACCCAAGAAATGCAACTCAATATTTATTGCCCAGATTCTGCAGTTTTTAGAAATATCCCACATGTGGCCCTAGTGTCATAATGGACTGAAACACAGGCCTCAGAAGCAAAGGAGCACCTAGTGGATTTTGGGCCTCCTTTTTTTAGAATATATTTTAGGTACCATGTCAGGTTTGAGGAGGTCTTGTGCTGCCAAAACAGTGGAAACCCCCCAAAAGTGACCCCATTTTGGAAACTATACCCCTCAATGAATTTATCTATGGGTATAGTTAGCATTTTGAACCCACAGTTTTTTTGCTAAATTTATTTGAATTAGTATGTGAAGGTGAAAATCTACTTTTTTTGTGAAAAAACGTAGAAATTGTAAATTTTTACAAGGAATAAAGTAGAAAAAACACCCCAACATATGTAAAGCAATTTCTTCCGATTATAGCAATACCCCATATGTGGTAATAAACTGCTGTTTGGACCCACAGCAGGCCTCAGAAGAGAAGGAGCACCATTTGGATTTTGGATTTCTGATTTTGCTGGAATAGTTTTCAGTGCCGTGTCGTGTTTGCAATGCACTGGAGGGATGAAAACCATGGAAACCCCCCAATAGTGACCCCATTTTGGAAGCTACACCCCTCAGGGCATTTTTCTAGGGGTAAAGTTAGCATTTTGACCCCACAGTTGTTTTGCTGAATTCATTGGAATTAGTCTGTAAAGGTAAAAATCTACTTTTTTTCTGAAAAAAGGTAGCCATTTTTAATTTTTACAAGGAATAAAGGAGAAAAAGCACCGCAACATTTGTAACACAATTTCTCCTGATTACGTAAATACCCCATATGTGGTAATAAACTGCTGTTTGGACCCACACCGGGGCTTAGAAGGGAAGGAGCGCTATTTGGCTTTTGGAGCTCAAATTTAGCTGGAATAGTTTTTGGGTGTCATGTCGCATTTGCAAAGCCCCTGAGAGACCGAAACAGTGGAAGCCCCCCAAAAGTAACCCCATTTGGGAAACTACACCACTTAAGGAATCTATCTAGGGGTATAGTGAGCATTTAGGCCCCACACGTCTTTTGCAGAATTTATTAGAATTAGGGCGTGAAAATTAATATCAACATTATTTCCACTAAAATGTTGATTTTTTTCAATTTCACAAAGGATAAAGGAGAAAATGCACCCCAACATTTGTAAAGCAATTTCTCCCAAGTACGGCAATACCCCACATGTGGTCATAAAAGTTTTTTCATTCGAAAGTAATTAACCCTTTACGAACTGATTCATGTTTTGCTTTTTCGTTTTTCCTCCCCGCTTTCCGAGAGCCACTACTTTTTTATTTTTCTGTCAATAGAGTGGTGTGAGGGCATATTTTTTGCGGGACGAGCTGTAGTTTTTATTGGTACCATTTTGGGGTACATGAGATTTTGTTGATCACTTTTTATTCAATTTTTCGGCAAGCCAGGTGACCAAAAACCATCAATTCTGACAATGATTTTTATTTATTTTTGACGGCGTTTACCCTGGGCTATAAATTACTATTATACTTTATTCTGCGGGTCGGTACGATTACGGCGATACCATATGTATATACATTTTTTTATGTTTTGCAGCATTTGCGCAATAAAATAACTTATTTAGAAAATAATTTATTTTCTGTGTCACCATATTCTGAGAGCCATAACTTTTTTATTTTTCAGTCAAAAAAGCTGTGTAAGGGCTTGTTTTTTGCGGGACGGGTTGTAGTTTTTATCGGTACTATTTTGGCGTACATGCGACTTTTTGATCACTTTTTATTGTATATTTTGGGAGGGGTGGTGACCAAAAAATTGTGATTCTGGCATTGTTTTTCGTTTATTTTTTTGCGGTGTTTACCGTGCGGGAAAAATAATATTATAGTTTTATAGTTGGGGTCGTTACGAACGCAGTGATACCAAATATGTGTACTTTTTTTTTACGTATTCATTTTTTTTCCTATAATAAAAGACTTATTATAGGAAAAAAAGCAGTTCTTGTTTATGTCACTTATAACTTTTATTTTTACACTTTTTTTAAAACATTTTTATCCTTTTTTTTACTTTTTTCACTTGTCCCACTAGGGGACACTTAGACTTGCAGCTCTGATCGCTGCTGGAATACATTACACTACACACGTAGTGTAATGCACTCCAACTGTCATTGTAACGTGACAGTTACACTGACAGGAAGCCTACGACGACCACCCTCGGGGTGGTCCTCATAGGCTTCTGTACATGGCAACCCGGAAGCCATTGTCTGGCGTCCGGTTGCCATGGGTACCATCGCCAGCCCCCGTGATTTCACATGGGGGCTGCCGATCGGCGCTAAAGACCTTAATTGTGGCGTTCAAAATCGAGCGCCGCAATTAAGGGGTTAACTGCCGATATCAGCGGCGACAGGCCGCTGATCGGCAACGGGGAGAGCAGGGCTGACACCCTGCACAGTTAATCGCCGCTGCGGTGTAGCACCGCGCGGCGGTTAACTGTCAAAGCACTGACGTAACTGTACGTCAAGGTGCGCGAACTTACTGCTCACCTTGACGTACAGTTACGTCATGGTGCGTTAAGGGGTTAAAGAGCCAACATACCCCCTTGGGATTTTTGAAGAATGCATATTGTCTACTGAAGGAGTAGAACAGTACATACTGTATGTCACAGATACATGAAATAGCCCTGGTTTTTATACATGTTATTCTGTAATATCAACTAAGTTCAGCAATAACACAATACCAGTTATGTCAATGATAATAACACTATCAGCAGACATTACATCATTGGCAATATTTCCAGATCGTTTCTGCCAAGAAACATAGTTTTAAAAATATGTCCCCAGCAAGAAGTCAGGATATCAGACAATACAAAGCTCTTTCTCATTCTGTACGTATTACACTAATTCCGAGTAGCTATTAAAAAGATGATAAAATATAAATTGATGATAAACAAGAAAAATGGAAAACAACACAATCCAATGTGTGTTGCATGATGCAACATGGATGGAGAAATAAAAGCGCCGTACACATCGGTGTGCCTGGAATTGCAGCTTAGTCCAGTTCACTTGAATGGGACCAGAACTGCAATCCCAGGTACAGCCGCTCCGGATATGTACGGCACTGTACCTGTAAACTGTGAAAAGGGCATGGCGACAAATGCCGTGGCTCCATCAATCAGCTGATCGGCGTGGGTGCCAGGAGTTGGACCCCAAACCGATCTGATATTGATGACTTATCCTAAGGAAAGGCCATCAATAAAAAATGTCCGGGCAACCCTTTTAAAGTATGTTCATCGTACTGTGAAAGAAATCAGCAAGGCCAAGCTAACACACAGGAGGAATTAAATGCAGAAACCGCAGTGAATTCCATCCGAATAGTCAAACTAAATCGTGCTTATTTTAGTGCGATTTTCAGGCAGTTATACCGCTGCGGAAATCACCCGAAACCAGAAAAAAAAAGACTTTACTCACCTCTCCCACAGCAACACATCCCTGCTCCTCCTGCTGGTTTCTGTACAGGTGGCCTCCTGTGATGGCGTTTAGTCAGATGTATCTGCTGCAACAGTCACATGTGATGAAACGTCATCACAGGAGGCCACCTGTACGGAGACCATCATGGGGCGCAGGGACGTGTTGCTATTTTCCGCAGAGTATATGGAAAATCTGCAGTGTATATGCCACGTGTGGACCCTGCCTATAAGTTATAAATTGCAACAATGATTAATAAAATGACATGAGGGCTAAAGCATTTTAATCATTGCTATATTTTACATTACTACTGTGGTGTACCATAATATAGATTGTCAAGGTACTGTCAAATGTGAAGTAAAGAGGTTGTCTCATCAAGTCAGCCCTTTCCATATGCAATGTTAGGTGCTAGATGTCATTTCAACCTAGATAACCTATAGGAATTAGACAAACACTTAGTTGTACCTGCTCTTTAAAATACATTTTAAACATTGGGTTGGTACGATTCTGACCTCTGGGAGTGCACCTTACTATTTTCATATTTCGCATAGATTTGTATGAAGCACGCCACGCAGAGTGGCTTGTTGGAGCCTCCCCAACACCCATCACATGGGCCACATGCCCCACCCCCCTAGCTACTCCCCTGAGGAAAACCTCTTTGATCTGTAGTTTGGATTGTTTTATTTATGTGTCTTGATACTATATCTTGGTGACATTTCTTGCACTGTTTTCTAACAAGGTTCTGTTCACATTATAATTTTTTTCTGTTCCATCTGCGGCCTATTATTTTTGATGGCAAGAAGTCGACTACGCTATTGCTTCCGTCAAAACGACGGGTCCGGTGCACAACAGACAGAAATGGAAACCATGGGCACCGGATCCGTCACCATTGAAATCAATGGGGATGGAAACGAAGGTGTCAGTTTGTGTCTGCTCAGGGTCCCGTTCTGATGGAAAGCTCCGACGGAACGTCAGAACGGGACCCCAACGCGGATGTGAACGAAGCCTTAGACATAAAGCACATGACAAAAAGTCTCTAAATCTAAACTCTGATCTAGCCTATAATCATATCAAAGTATCATGTAAACTGATAAAACTATCATTGCTGTGTCTGCAAAAAGAGTACGATGGTCTCATTGCTCAGGGAAAGTTCAAAGACCGTTCCAACAATTCCTTCCATTGTCTTTTACATCATCATGCTCTATACATCCCACAAGCGAGAAATGTTGCGGACAGCTAAGAAATATAACGTCTAGACTGACATAAATACATGCAGCACTGAGATGACAACAAACAAGTGCTGTCCTGATGTGTCTGTCACATAAGATATCTTTGTAGAAGAGGTTCATGTTAGGACGTATGACTAATGACCTTTTACAATGCAGCACATTTGTGGAGTTAATTGTTCTCTAAACATTATTAAAGCATTAATTGATGTGTGTTCATTCCTCTGAACTCTTTATGTACTTGTGCTGTCTGTTCCTATGACAACAAATCAAAAATACTTCATGTTAATGCATTTTCCTTAGTTTCCCTCTCAGCAAACTACTGTACATCATCACAGAGTAGAGATAAGCAAATTTCCCATGAGCTGATTCACTGAAGCAAAGAAAACTCATACATCATGGGTTGTGTTGTTGGTACAAATTTAGTTCTACTTAAAGGGAAACTGTCAGCAGTGTTGACCCCTCAGAACTGCTGACAGCGCTATACAGAGAACAGGGAGAGTAGAGTAACCACGCCTGTATGTTTTAAAGTCCCAGGTGCCGGGATCATAAGTGCCATGGAGGTGGTCCCTTCTTGTGCAGTACTCCAGGGTCTCTGCATTAAACACTTCCTAGCTGTGCCCCCCCCCCTCTGAGTGACGGCTTGAGAATCAAATCAGGAACCCGCTAGTGCTGTCACTCAAAGCAGAAGGGGCACTTACGATCACGGTATCAGGGACATTACAATGGAAAATGCAACCTGTATTACCGTCACTACAGGTATAGTTTTGCTGCTCTCCTATACAGGGCTGTCAGCTATTTTAAAGGGGTCAAAACTGCTGACAGATTCCCTTTAAACTATGTAATTGTCCGATGGAAACGTTTTCCCCTTGATAAAAATTAGTCATTCTCTTCTCACCCATTGCTGGTGTGGGTCAGTCTGTTCCATGTTTAATGCAGAAAAGTTCTAGAAATGCCCTTCAATCTGTGACTAAACCTGAGACTGTATGTTAACTACAATGTTTACAGTGAAATTCAGGTTCATTTTTGTAAATCTTCAAAAATAAATGACTAGTCATCTAGCAGCTATCCAGGTGCATATTACATGGAAAGCACATTGGGGGTAATTTCATTAAGACTGGCATTTCATATGCCAGTCTTAATCTAAAGAGCACTTGACTAAAATGTACCTTATTTAAAAAGAGGCGCACACCCCTTAATAAATTAGATGCATCTCTGGCCGTCTATGCGCCAGAAAGAGATTTCCGCTATAATTTATGCCAGTTTCTGGCATAAATTCGAGACGCGGGGAGGCTTCATCCCCTTATGCTAAGCCCTACAAACTGTTTTTAAAGTGGCAGTGGGGGTCTAAAATGGCAAAAAAAAAGAGCAAATTATTCCACATGCGCCATAAAATGCAGCTTTTTAGAGCCATAATACCGGCATACAGCCGTTCATAAATTACACCATTATCTACAGCTGGCTCTACAGCTGTGGTGAAACTACAATTCTCAACATGTCATAGACTGTCAGAGGATGCTCAGGTCTGTGGTTTCAAATCAACTGAAGAACCACCGTTTTGAGACCACTGATATACATCATTCAACGTACACATGCATAAAACTTAAATACTGGAACTTCCAAGCATGATTGAAAATAAGACTGCACCGATGACATCTTGCAATACTTATAAACAAGAAAAGCTGTACGAGGACAGGATCTTAAATAGGCATGATGTGTTGTATATGGCCCATAGGTAAGTGGGCAATGTTATCATTTGCAAACCTGTGTATTTTATACATGTAAAACCATAAGCACCTGTGAATAAATGAAATCACTCTTCCAATGGTACTGCAAATGCTGGTTATGCCTTTTATGACAAAAATAGACTGTATGTGTAATTCGCAGGTCACCCATATGAATATGTTCTGGATAAGTAAAAGTGGAGTATCAGTACTGATTATACGAATTTCAAGGGCACTGAAGTTACAAAATACAATCAACACTTATCATGATACCCATCTTTCTTTCACTCGGTCAATTCTACTGTATCTCAATCCAAATTAAGAAAAATAGTAACCCTTTGTTCCATATGTGTCTTAAGAGGGTTTTACACTGGGCGATTATAGTGCAGACGAGCGTTTATAGAACGCTCGTTGACGATAATTGCCCTGTGTAAACAGGGCAGCGATCAGCAGATGAACCAGCAAACGCTCAATAATCTGCTGGTCGTATCGTTTAAAAAAAGTAAAATATTATCGTTGTCGGCAGGATATCTCCCTGTGTAAATGTGATAATAACGTAAACATGATAATAACGTAGGGGAACGAGCGATCGGAGTAACGACCGCTCGTCCCCATCCATAGATCCGTGCGACAGGAGCAAATGAGCGAAGATCACCGATGTCTCGTTGATCGGCGCTCGCTGCATCGGCTTATTATCGGCCGGTGTAAAAGGGCCTTTAGGAGGAGGCCGTTTTGTCTACTTCCTTTAGTTCATGCGAAGCAGAATTTTTAGACCAATGAAAAGCAGCCCAACTAAGCTCTATCCACAACTTGTTCGCCAACTGCATTTGGTTCATATGTCTGATAAAAAATATATAGTTGCAAACGTCCATTAGAATAAAAGTAAGACCAAAAGGTATGTTTTTTCCCTGTATCCTGTTGTACTGAGATGTATGCAATATAGACACTGTTTTGACGTACATGAGGCCTATAAAAGTCACTGAGGATCAATAGTATACTTTATGTCAGAATACCTTCCAAAAGTAGAATATGATGTAAACTCAGCCTAAGCCCTGTGCCTTAATCTAAAACCAACCCAGCAGGCCCCCAGCTAAAGATGGAGAAGACCAGGAGGAAATGTTTTCTCTGGAATTGCAGGAGCTAGAAGACTTACATTTTTGCATTTTCTTTTTGTGTTATGTGCATCTCATTCAGTTCAGTTTTCCTGATATGTTATATTATTGGAGGAAAGTCTCATATTTTATTCTTTAAAAAAAAAAAGAAAGAAAATAAAGCATGGATTAACATACTAGCTGTGGGTTTTATTCCAAGATTTAATGTGCATATCTGATAAATGAGACATTAACCACAATTACGTGACTCTCATTTTTATAAATGTTCCTCATTTATTCTAATGGTAAACCCACTGTAATTGATAAAAATAAAACTCTTTCATGTGAACGGGTCATTATATTTTGGCACTCTATCCTTGTATTTACTATTTTTTTCTGATTGTGATTTGTTTTATTTAACCTCAATAACAGCTGTTATTCATTTGAACCAAATAGTTATGTGAAATGATAACCTTACGTGTTTTTTCCATATATTTTAACGTTTATTGTGATTTTTTTTTTTTTTTTTAATTCAATAAGTTTTTATTTGATTTTTCCAACACAAATACAAGAAACATAAATGAGAAGATCTCTAAACATTTCGAGATCTGACTTACATTCTATAATGCAAACACGCAACCACAAGTTAACAATGCCTCCATTAAAACTTGCCCCTGGTTAGATCCAACCTTATACATTACTTGAAATATTTAGATTGTAACCACTTATCCCACAGCTGTTTAGTGCGATGCTGTGTGTGGACTTGTGATAATAATGCCATTTCATAATGACATTGCATATTCACCCTTTGAATAACTTCTCTGATATTCGGAAACTCTGGAGACTTCCAAGTCCGAGCTATAGTTAGTCTAGTAGCAATTAAAATATGATGAATAACTACTCTCTTGTCCGGTGGGACGTCTTCTAATGTGATATCTAAAATAGCTAGAGAAGGGGTTACTCTCAACCCGGAATTCTAATATTTCTGAAATTAAGTTAAATGTGTCCAACCAGATTGGAGCTATATTAGGGCACGACCACCACATGTGTATTAAAGAACCCATGATTCCGCATCCTCTCCAGCACAATCTAGAGGCTCCTTGGGTACTATGTGCTACCCTAGTTGGAGTAAGATACCATCTAAGGTGTATTTTTTTCATTAATTCCGTGTGATTCACACATTTGGAGAATTTAGACGACCAACATGACGCTTTAATCCACTGCTCAGTAGAGTAGGAAGTCCCCAGTTCTCCTTCCCATTTTGTCATATATGCTGCCTTCCCTGTTTTCCTCATTTGAATAATAAGATCATAACTACATGTCATCCCTTTTACCACTCCTGACTCCGCCCACATAAACCTGTGAAAGGAATTAAAACTATCTGTTGTCGGTTGGATTTTTACTGACTGCATGAGATGTCTGATTTGAAGATACTGAAAGAAAAGACTAGAGGAAATATTATGGGTTTTTGAAATATATTCGAAAGATTTGAACGTTTCCCCTTCGTAAAAGTCCGATATCCATTCAATCCCAGCTTCCACCCAAGGGGTAAACAAAATATGAGGGAGAAGTAATGCGAGAACTTGGGTTGGGATTTTAGTTTTTGGCACTTGAATCCATTTTTCATTACATACATATTTACTCCACACCTGAAGAGAATCTGCCATTGATCGCAAAGGCATGGGTGGAGCTTTAGCTCCCATATATACAGCCATCATAAAATGTTTCATTAAGAACTTAGGGAACATTGCGTCCTCTATTTGAGACCATAATGGTTGCTCATTGGAAAACCAACTTGGTTTCATCTGATCCATTATAGCCGCTACATTGTAGGCTTTTAAGTTTGGAACGCCCAAACCTCCATATTTCCCTCTCTGAAACAGTAAATGTTTAGCTACTCTTGCTCTCTTATTGTTCCAAATGAATCTCATAATTACCGTTTGTAATCTGGACAATAATGAGGTCGATATTAAATAGGGTAACGTCCTGCAGTAGTATAGGTATTTGGGCAATATTAACATTTTTACTATATTAATCCTGGCCATCCAAGATAGTTGAAATGTATCCAATCTATTGCAATCTTTCGTTATTTGAGATAAGAGCGTCATGTAGTTTTTATTCATAACCATAGATGGGTGAGGAGTCAACATTATACCTAGATATGATATCCCCTCGTTCGCCCATATGAAATTAAAGCTAGAGAGTAGTGGTTTCATTATTGGAGGGATATGAATGGGCATTATCAGGGATTTTGCTACGTTCAGTTTGTAATATGACATTTCAGAGTAACACGCTATAATCCTAGTTATTTCCGTCAAGGAAGACATGGGCGATTTACAAATTAATACCACATCATCTGCGTAAAGACCAATTTTATGTTCCCTTCCCCCTACTATAATTCCTGAAATAAGTGAGGATGCTCTAATCATTTCCGCGAATGGTTCCATACACAAATCAAAAATTAGGGGGGAGAGAGGGCAGCCTTGGCGAGTTCCATTGCTTATGAGAAACGTTTTGGACAAAAACCCAGATGTGTATACCAGAGCTGAAGGGGATGTATACAGGGAAAGAACCGCACTTTTAATAAAAGAGTGAAAGCCAAATTTGTCTAATACCGCTTCTAGGAAACGCCAATGTACTCGGTCGAAAGCTTTTTCCGCGTCCAAAGAAAGAACTACCGTGGGATCAGACGAGTCATATGCAATCTGGATCAAGTCTAACATTCTTCTAGTGCCATCTCTGGCCTGACGACCTTTCACAAATCCTACTTGATCCAGTGAGATCAAGGAAGGTAGGCACTCATTTATTCGCATAGCTAATAATTTTGAGAAGATTTTAATATCGCTATTCAATAGCGAGATTGGACGGAAATTCTCTGGTCTGTCCGCTGTTTTCCCAGGTTTAGGGAGAGTTATCAGGATCGCCTGTAACATTTCTGAGGGAGGAGATTGTTTGGCTACCAACCCATTATATGTATTCGTCATGAATGGAATAAGTATTTCTTCAAATATTTTAAAATACTCATTTGGGAGTCCGTCTGGGCCCGGAGCTTTATTTAATTTTAAACCCTTCAATATTTTCCGTAGCTCTATCTCTGAAATAGGCGCATTTAAGCTAAGTAGTTGAGACTCAGAGAGCCGCGGGAGCTTTATTTGCGATAAAAACTCTTTAATTCGGTCTGAAGATGCGTGTGTTAGTGAAGGGTCTTCCTTCAGATTGTATAATCGGCTATAATAATCTGCAAAGGAATCTGCGATCATTTGGGGATCATATACCTTTTGTCCATTTGAACGAGCTAAATATGGTATTTTAGACCTAGCTGTTTGAACTCTCACCCTTTTCGCTAAGAGTTTACCTGGCCTATCCCCTTGTACATAAAAATTCAATTTAAGGCGTTTCAAATTTTTATCATATTGGACCAAATTCAGAACCTGTAGTTTATCCCGCAACTCTCTGAGAACCTCCCCCGTAGCCCTTGTCGGATTTGATTTCATTAAGGATTCCTTGTCTTTAATAGCCAATAACACTTCTTCCATTTCTTTGTTCCTAACTCTCTTTGCCCTAGCCGCCTGTTGAATAAAGAGACCCCTCACGAAAGCTTTATGGGCGCACCACACCATTTCTGGAGTAGCCGATGGGGAATTTATGTCAAAAAATTCTTTTAAAGCTGCTCGTATAGAGTCTTGGACGGGCTGAGACTTCAAAAGAAACGTGTTTAATTTCCAAGGGGCTCTTGGAGGGAAACTATATTGTGCCTTCAGTGTTAAGGATATGGGGGCATGATCCGACCAAGTACTAACCCCTATTTCTGAGTTCTCCGAGTTTAGAAGGATCTCTCTGTCTACGAGAAAAAAATCTATCCTGGAATACGCTGTATGAGGTGCAGAAAAAAATGTGAAATCTCTTTCGGATGCGTGTTGGTAGCGCCATACATCGTGTAAATATTCCCCTGCTATCAGAGATTCTATGTCTAAACCTCTGCCCCTTTCCGGGTTAGATCTATCTAGCCTATTAAACATAACCGTATTAAAATCTCCACAAATCAGCAAGCCCCCTTGCTGTATCTTTTTAGTTTTAGTAAGAATTTTAGTGATAAACGGAATTTGCCGTTTATTAGGTGCATATAAAGACACAATAGTGTACAGAACTAAATCCAATTTGCATACCAGGATTATATATCTACCTTGAGGGTCTATTAGTGACGCAATTTTTTCAAACACTACTGAGTTGTTGATTGCAATAGTAACTCCTGCTTTTTTCACATTGGTAGTAGCTGAAATAATATTTAAAAATTTTGGATGTTTAAGAAGATGGACATCTTTTGTGCGCATATGTGATTCTTGAATGCATAATACATCACACCCAGTTTTGTTAGCTTCCTTCCACAACATAGACCTTTTATAAGGTGAGTTCAAACCGTTTACATTGAGCGATACAAATTTAAGACCCATCTTGACTATAAAGGCTTGACTTTCGTTTAGCTTTAATCTCACCAGAGGGGAGGCCATAACGCAACCTCAAAGCAAAACACACTTTAACATAACAACACACCGCTTTCCAACTTAGCGGATCGTTTAAAGAACCCAACAACATGTTATTTCCCTCTTTCAGGGAAGAAAAGGAGGCAACGTCAGTAGGACCTGCCTTTCCCAAAGTAACCATGACTACCTCCCCAAGCAGCCTCCTTAAATGACTATGACATTTGAAGCCATTATATATGTAGCACCATATTCTTAAACACTTATACATTTATATCATACATTTATATCAGTCTCCCGTTTTCTTCCTGGATCTGCTTATTTTTTCTGACCATAATGGGGTGATCACTTCTGGACGAACCTCTTCCCTGCGTCGAGGACTTTGAGACGGTGATGTAATAAGTCCCCATTCTTGAAGTAATTCCTTCGCTGCTTCCGGTGAATTACACACGTGAACACTGCCGTTCCTGGATACAATCAGCTTCACCGGAAATCCCCATTTGTAAAGTATTCCTTTATCTCTCAAGATTCTTGTGAGAGGCATATATTCTCTACGTTTTAACATAGTAGCTGCTGACAAATCAGGGTAGATCGCGATATCTTTAAAACGTTCCGGTAATTCTGGAGAGCTTTTCAAAGCCCTAAGGAATTCCTCTTTAATATGATAAAAGTGGATCCTGGCTATAGAATCTCTCGGGAGGTGTGGTGCAATATGCCGCGGTTTTGGAATTCTGTGGATCCTGTCTATTGTCATATCCAAGTTGGATTTTTGAGGTAGTACCGCGCTCAATAGGTCTGTAAGATATGGAGCAAGCTGGTCCGGAGTCACCGATTCCGGAATGCCCCTGATTCTGACATTATTCCTACGCGATCTGTCCTCAAGATCCAACACTTTGTTTGATAACCTTTGAACCTCCTCCTCTAGCGTAGAGTTCGCATCAATTAACAAATTATGCGATTTGGCAAAGGATTCAAATTTGTGCTCAATATGATCCGTGCGCGACGCAATAGCCAGAATATCCGTTTTCAGTTCCCCAACGATACTTTTGAAATCGGACTGTAGAGAGTCTCTCAAAGAATTCAGTAATTTTTTAATTGTGGTTTCCGAAACTGGGTGTAAGTCAGATTCTTCCCCCGTATCATTGTTTAAAGACTCTGCTCTGGAAGAAGATGCAGGAGACGACGGAGGGAGTGATAACCGTCTCTTTGCTCCAGCCTGTCTAGAGGGAGAAGTGGCAAAAAACTCTGTGAGTTTAGTAGGTTTCGCTTTTTGGTCTTTCTTTTTTGTAGTGCCGCCCATTGTAAAGTTTGATACACACGGTAAGCGAGAAAATTATAATAAACGTTCAGTGCAAGTAACTGTGTACTTTATTTATCTCTGCCAGTTACTGTCGATATATCTTTGTACCGTATTGCGTATTGTGATGTATCCTGCTATGTGGGAGGAAGGGAAATGGCGACTGCTCCTGCCCAAGCAGGCTGTCTCTTAGTTCCTCCTATATTCTCTTTGCTTTGGTGTAATTGGTATCAAGTGGAGGAGAGCTTGTATAAGTATGTGACTTTGCTCAACCTTCTTTCCACTGAGTGCACTGATCTGTGGCGTACCTCCAGAAATGAAGTTTCTTCCCTTCTAGGCCGCTCCCCTCCTTCCCTTCTTTCTCCCGCAGTGCTACCAACCCTCCGTGGGCTGCAGTGACTCCCCTCCTCACCTCCGTTCACAGATTCCTCACTTCTCTCCTGGACTCTGGCCTCCTGCAACTCCTGACTGCTGCTGATGATCCACACACGAGTTGTCTGTAGGGCGCTTTAGCCCGGGAAGCTGTGCCTCGTGTCTCCCCTCCCCCACGCTGCTCCGACTTCTGAGCCGAGTCTCCTCCGTTACCCAGCTGCTTCTCCGACTTCACTGCTCCTTCCGGGCTTAGGGTATGTTCCTCTGCCGGGAGACGTCTTTTCCTGGTGTCAATTAGGTTTATTTAAGCCGGTTTAGGCTTCTTAGTCACGGAGCTCCCGGTCACACGTCCGTCCACATGCAGGTCCAAGCCACGCCCCCCGTTTATTGTGATTTTGAGGTACATTGTATAAAATATTAGGAAACTGGGTAAATAGTAATACCTCTATATTTTGTTGTTTACAGAATTGCTAACAGTGGGAGCCATCCAAAAATATTTCCAAATCAAAATCCCCACAGCTTCCTCGAGTTCTCATTAGCACACTAGACATTTATTTGTGCCAGTCTATAGTCTGCAGATGGAATGCAGACTGCAGAACAACATGACCCAAGTCACCCAGCTGCCCGCTTTTATTTACTTGTAATATGAGCAATTCTGTTAATAACCTTTTATTAAAGATTATATAATATTATTGCTTCTTAGAAGTAACATCCACCTTTAATAACAGTTTATTATTTTTATTTTTCTATCTAAATAGGTCAAAATTCTGTAATGAGTAATTTCAGAATATATTTTTATGGGGGTCAAAACTAATTTTTTGTCTTACAAAGTTCTAAATCCTCTGATTCTCTTTACTTAGCCATAGATTTAACTGGTAAAAAAAAAAAAAAACTGTCTGTCCTCTAGCTGGAGGTTAATGTATGTAGCACCTATTGAACTCAATAATAAATATTTTATTTTATTTGGAATCAAAATTCAACATTTACATTTTTAATGATTTCCCCCATTCAGACTGGGGAACATATTAACCTATTAGGGAATATGGATGTCACAGAGGGGTGCCCCCACTTGGAATCCCCTCCTATGTGCCATAATGAAGAGAATGAAGAGGTACCCAGCTCATCCACGAATTACTTGGACAGCCATTCAAATAACAGCTGATTGCCAGGGGGTCGAGGAGCCAGCCCTTACAATTTATTTATTTTTATAGTGTTTGTCTTCTTGAAATTATTTCACTATGAGTCCGAAGATTTGTCTTGTGTTTTAGCCTTTCAAATTAAACATCGGTTTTTGTGGATCCTTTAGGGAAATATCACTACCAGTTACAGTGAGAAGGGGCCCCAATACAAAGCATAAAAAGGGCCCTTCATTATCTTGCTATGGGTTTTGCACCCAGGACAGTTGATCCTGGTATTTGTTTCCCCCTCCACACCACTTCCATGACCTTTGAATCAATTCCCCACCACCCTGTTTGCTAACAAAGCAAATCTTTTTGAAGAGGGTAGTCCTAAACAAGTCCTGTCCAACCAATAGCAAAGGGGACGCGACCAGCCTTGACTGGGCCACCACTCTTTAAGGGCCCAATATCAACCGCATGGTCTGCCTATATGGTACAATTCAGTGGAGAAGACTTTCCTGTTTGATACATCCCTTCACTTTGAGGTAGTAATATTTGATTGTGTTGTTAGAGTAATTTTTAACCCTGTGCTTTGGGAGCCAAAACCTGAACTCAATCTACAATCTCATAACTGTCTTTCAAACTGTTTATATTACGATCCATTGTCTTGTTATCTAAAACAAATACTGTTATGATAACCTAATTTTTGGTGCCCAGAAACACTACAAAATTGGGAGATGTAGGACACTACTATTATTGGGTATTAATGAAGACAATAAATTTTAACTTCATCTACTGTATGCTGCAGCAATCATGGTATATCACTGCACAAGCTGTAGAGCTCAGTCTGTGTGCATAGTGCCTAGCCAGCAAACACCATTACAGACAGTTGTTTTGATCTCCCTGAATACTGTGCTGATTCACTGACTATGCTGAGGACAAGGTTAAAGCCTATGCACGCTATGGCACTTAGACTGTAAAAAGGCACATATGAATTACAATATAACGGTTATTGATTTCCTCAAGATTTTAAGCCAAAGGTTTTTGTCTTGTGTAATTATTAGATAGATGATAGATAGATAGATAGATAGATAGATAGATAGATAGATAGATAGATAGATAGATAGATAGATAGATAGATAGATAGATAGATAGATAGATAGATAGATAGATAGATGATAGATAGATAGATAGATAGATAGATAGATAGATAGATAGATAGATAGATAGATAGATAGATAGATAGATAGATAGATAGATAGAGAGAGAGATAGATGCTACTTTTGCACAATAAAAACACTTTTTTTTTTTATTTATGTCGCCATATTCTAAGAGGATTTACTAATGGCAGGGAAAGCCCCTCTTAAAATGTAACTTTTATTAAATTATAAATAAAATTTGAAAAAACGTGAAAAAACCCCCAAAAATAAAACACCCTGATGTTGGTGTTCTGTTGAATACTGTTAGGTAAATCAGGACGTACCAAAGACTCAAAAAATAAGTATTGCAATACTCGTTCGGTTAGCTCTCAGGCAGAATGGTATTTATCCTCCTAAGGTCTTATTCACACGAATGTGTTATACGTCCGTGATACGCGCCTGATTTTCACGAGCGTTGCACGGACCTATGTAAGTGAATGGGGCCGTTCAGACTGTCAGTGATTTTCACGCAGCGTATATGCGCTGCGTAAAACTCACGACATGTCCTATACTTGCCCGTGATTCGCGCAGCACGCACCCATTGAAGTCAATGGGTGCGTGCAAATCACGCACGGCACACGGAAGCACTTCGCGCAACAGTAGTAAAAAGAATGAATGAAAACAGAAAAGCACCTTCTGCTTTTATGTTTGTAAACATAAAAATAGAGTGTCATAATGATGCCGGCTGCGCGAAAATCACGCAGCCACGCACCATATAAAGATGCCACACAGAGCTTTTGCGCGTGCAAAACGCAGCGTTTTTTGCATGCGCAAAACGGACACGCTCCGTTTTGCTATTGGAGACTCACTCACCCCTGTATAAGCACTGTCCCTGATAGTAACCGACCAAAGGCTATTCAGGCGCTTTGAAAAGAGCGACCACTGGTTGATTTGACTCTGAGTCCTGTAGTCTATATATCCCCATAATCTAGCTTCAACATGTTTCGCCAGTAATTTTAGATGGCTCATCAGGAAGCAAACTGATATAGTGACATGATGCATTCAAGATTGGCAATGGCTCGTATTCTAACAGCCATAACAATTTTATTTTGCCGCTGACGTAACTGTATGTGGCCTTATTTTCTGGGGGGAACGACTTTTTATTGGTACCATTTTGGGGTACATATGGTTTTTTGATCACCTTTTATTGTGTTTTTTGCATTAGGCACTATGAACCGATAACTGCCCAAAACCGATAACTGCGATTTCTGCCCATTTTCTTTACTTTATTTTTTTATGGCATGCAGCTTGTGTTATGCGATTGTTTCATTGCTTTTATAATACACAGAATAACTTCTGTATTTTAGTGTATTATGCATGTCAGTGTAAAACTGACAGGCATTCTATTAGGCATATATTGTTGGCAGACCTGGGGGCCATTGTTAGTTCCACCGGGTGCCATGCAAACCATCGGCACCCCGTGATAATGTCGCGGCAGGACCAATGGCGTGTCAGAGGGAGTTACCCACCCTCTGAAACCACTTAGATGCTGCGGCCGCTATTCGCTGTTGCATCTATGGGTTTAAACTGACAGAAGCAGAGGTAACTCCGAACCCGGCTGTTAGAGCAGGAACCCGGCTGTCTTTAAACAGTCCGGCAACTGCTCTAGCCAGCACCGGACACCCATGCCAGGCTCATGACAGTGCCGCTGTGGTATAAGACCATTAATGATTGCTGTGAAAAGATGTATTGGCGGTCATCAATCTTCTATATAATTAAATTAGGACCTTTTTTGTTGACAAAGTATGTATTTCTTGTCTCTAAATGTTAAAACTACAGTAAAAACGATACTTCTAATATAGTAAATAGATCAACATCCTCTTAATAAAAAAACTCCATAGATTTTTATCATAGTATTCCCCCTTTAAGAGAGAATTATATTCCCCTCAAGAGTAGCCTACTTGTATAAAAACATAAAATACAATCAAATATCCAATAATAAAACAATCCAGTAGTTACAAGTAATGCAGGTTATGTACAATTATTACTAATAGTGCAATTCCAGAGTTGGCTCTTTTGAGAAAAAAATTGTCACCAGGGTCAGAACCACATCATTGGCAGTTAAACCCTAACTCCACCTGCAAAATCTATGTTTCTGTAATCTAATAACAATGAAATACTGTGCAACCACCTGCTTTGCATTTACAACTCACATCACCCGACCTTTTTGCATGTTCTGCTACAGTAGGATGAGATTGACATGGCTCATATCTTTAATTCATTTTCTCATTTAATAACCAGTGTGGCTCAATACCACCTGTCATACTAGAGTGTCTTGCATGCCAGAAAAGGTTGGAGACCCCTGGTCTACATCATGGAATCAGTGCAGCCTGTGTTGAAAATTATTTAATTCCTATTGAAATGACAGCTGTTTATGTGAATCTTTTCAGAATGAACAAGGACATATACCATAGCTTGAATCTATTGCCAAGTCAGATTCTTAAAGATTGTGAAACATCAAGCAAAGCAAATACCTTAACCTCTCTATTTAGCCAGTGTGGGCGATGGTAATTAGGATAATTTGCTGACCAATACATGAGTTTTTTATATCTCGCCACAACAAATGTTCCTGATTAAAGCAAGGGATTTAACGGTTCCCAGCTGTAAGAACAACGAGTTGGGAACATAAATATTTCAGCTGCAGAGTGACAAGTAGCATTTCAATACTTAATTTAGTACAGTACTATAAAAGGGAAAGGAATTTGGTTGGAAACTTTATACAAGACTGATGTAGACTTTTAGGGTATGTTCACACGTAGTCAACCAAAACGTCTGAAAATCCAGAGCTGTTTTCAAGGGAAAACAGACCCTGCTTTTCAGACGTTTTTTACCAACTCGCATTTTTACCAACTCATTTTTTTACCAACTCGTTTTTGGAGCTGTTTTCATTGGAGTCTATGAGAAAACAGCTCCAAAAACGTCTGAAAGAAGTGTCCTGCACTTCTTTTGACGAGGCTGTATTTTTACGAGTCGTCGTTTGACAGCTGTCAAACGACGACGCGTAAATAACAGGTCGTCTGCACAGTACGTCGGCAAACCCATTCAAATGAATGGCCAGATGTTTGCCGACGTATTGTAGCCATATTTTCAGACGTAAAACGAGGCATAATACGCCTCGTATACGTCAGAAATTTGGCCGTGTGAACATACCCTTAGGGTGCATTCACACACGGCAGATTTGATTGCAGAAATGTCTGCAACTAAAAATCAGTCCATTCATCCGAATGAGATTGTTTCTGAAGTAGAAGTAAGTGTGTGTTTTTTTGCAAGTTCCATTCAGATGATGGCACTGATTTTATGTCGCAGAAATTTCTGCAACAAAATCTGCCGCGTGTGAATTCCCTTAATTTGAACAACATCCAGGCAAACCACCATGTGCATACTCCAAAAATGTTCCAAATCACCAAGGACTGAATCAGAGATTAAACACTTGTCCCTAGAAATGTCGGTATATTTTCGACTTATCGTAACTTAAAGAGGCTCTGTCACCACATTATAAGTGCCCTGTCTCCTACATAAGGAGATCGGCGCTATAATGTAGGTGACAGTGATGCTTTTTATTTAGAAAAACTATCTATTTTAAACCACTTTATTAGCGATTTTTAGCTTTATGCTAATGAGTTTCTTAATGCACAAGTGGGCGTGTTTTTACTTTCGACCAAGTGGGCGTTGTACAGAGGAGTGTATGACGCTGACCAATCAGTGATCAATCAGCATCATGCACTCCTCTCCATTCATTTACACAGCAGCATCGCGTTCTTACTAGAACACGATGTGCAGCCACATACACACACATTAACGTTAATCAAGTGTCCTGATAATGAATATACATGACCTCCACGCTGGACGTCATGTGTATTCAGAATCCTGACACTTCTGAATCTTTTCTGTGAGATTTCCAGCAAGGGAACCGAAATCTCGTTTACATCGTAATCTTGCGAGATTACGCGTGGCTTGCTGGAATCTCACAGAAAAGATTCAGGTTGGTCAGTTTTATAGCTCCTCTAAACAGCAAAACTGTTTACAGCAGTGCTAACATAATTGCACAAGGGTTTTCAAGTGTTTTATAATCATCGATTAGCCTTCTAACACAGTTAGCAAACACAATGTACCATTAGAAGACTGGAGTGATGGTTGCTGGAAATGGGCCTCTATACACCTATGTAGATATTGCATTAAAAACCAGACGTTTGCAGCTAGAATAGTCATTTAGCACATTAACAATGTATAGAGTGTATTTCTGATTCATTTAATGTTATCCTCATTGAAAAAAACTGTGCTTTTCTTGCAAAAATAAGGAAATTTCTAAGTGACCCTAAACTTTTGAACGGTAGTGTCAATTTTACAGTTGTTATGCTGCAGGGGAATTGAACACTTGCTGGCAGGTTTTACTCCATATTACAGCTAATCTCTGAGTGGGACACTGTGTGATCAGCTTATCATTGAGGGCCTCTTCTACTAAAAAGAGGTTGTACAAAGCAAATAAACACAAATTCTAAAGAGGCTTGAAAAGTTATAAAATGTGTTGTCCATCACTATTTGTGAATTTGCAGCACAGTGACTCCAAAAATTATTATTAGTCAACATGTGCCATTATATAATGTTGATGTAAATCGATTTTCTACTGAGCTCAACTCTCACAATCCTACAAAATAAGGCGACTCTTCCACACAGAAATGTATTTCTCATGTAGAATTTTATCTTTTACAGGGAAACTTTTTACAAGTAACACATATACAGTAGATGGTTCATTATGTAACCCAATAGTCTAACCTATACACAATACTCATTGTTACATTTCCATTTTCTTCATACATCTTATTGTACAGCAGGCAAAGTCATTCATCTTTGTAATTGTAGCGGCAGAATTTCTTCTCTTCTGATCTCTATAGCAGCCGGTTCATGTCTTCGCAGGATAATTTCATGTGCTTTATATCCTTCAACTCAGAGCTTATCTAAATGCAGCTCAGTAGCTTATCCTGCTGCTATTGTATATTACAGAAACCTCCTTTAATTGGCTTAAAAAATGGCATTTGTTCCATCTTAGCACTTTACAAAGTATAACTTGTGAGAACTAGTTATGTATTTATGGTTCCTCAAATTATTAATTCCCTCCAGGTTACACACATACGTTTCCTCACATTAACAGCGATATGGAGATTTTGCCAGATGTCCATGCACGCTTTGATTTGGAAATTGTTTTAGCGTTATGCAACACTGACACATAAAACTTTAGTTACTCCTATAGGTCTAGTTTTCATCAGTACAATAAGTCCCATGTAGATATGCTTAGAAAATGTTCTTAAGGGTGTGTTGTAAAAAAAAAAAAAATCCCATCACATTTCTACTTTACTTCAGTACTAAACCAACAGTAAAAAGGAAGATTTATACAAAAAGCACAGGATTTGCGAGTGCTTGCTCTTGTGCCAGAAATTACATTTTGTAAGATGTAAGCAAAACTGCTTGAAGCACCACTAAGTAAGCTAGTCCTTGCCAGGCCATAAACTCTGATACGAAAAGAAGTCTAACTTCTACAATAAGAATAATATCTGTGACAAAACACCCTACCCATTTATTTTGAAGTCTGCCCAAAATGCCTCAACAACAAGTTGTCCAGCCACGAAAACCTGATTATGTATACATACATTTTTTTAATTGTAGAATAGAAGTATTCATCAACTGACTGTGGATGAACAAATTTTCTGGGACATTTTTGTAACAGTATTACCGTGCCTATGGGAGGCTCAGCAGGATAGGATATCTTCTCCTCTGGTATCTCCTTTAGTTGAGTGCAGCAGGAGTTGGGGTACTAGTCTACATTCAATACTTTTAAAACCCAATCTAACTCGGATGGAAGAATATTTTATTTCACTGCACTCATTAATCGTGTAAAAGTTTGGGTATTTCTGAAATGTGGGCTCATCAGTAATTTTAGAGCTAATATAGGACAAAAGTTTCTTACATTCCCTCACTGAGTTATACTGGTTAATAACGTAATAAAAAAGAAAATGGTTATTTAGCTCAACCAGGTGAAAAAAATTATCCTGGTTGGTATTGACTGCCAAATACATGGAGAGTGGACAAATAGCTTGGTGGATCACAGGCCTTGGATAGGATTTGACAGAGAATAAAATCCAGCACTTCCTCACGGTAAAACTTGTAGTTTGATTTCTTCATTTAAAATTTATGTCAGATGTACTGACATCGCTTACGCATTTCAAGTCAGTTGGGCCCATAATCATAGCAAAGATATTAACATGTTATTCAACGCATACGCAACATAGACGATATCCTCACGGTATGGGAGCGGCAGAGGTAATACGTGTGCCAGTGTTCATGAAATACATAAACCCCAATAAGAGGAATCTCAGCTTCACTCATCTGGTTGATACTAACACAATCAGTTTACTTGATTTGAGGTTGAGGGAAGACAATACTACTGTCAAAGGGGTGACGTGCCCATTTAGAAAGAAAAAAAATAAGAAATAAAACAACAAAGAAGTCCTGATACTGGTCCAGCAGATTATCAGAGGAAAGCCCAGGCACTGACACAATAATAGTCCCCAAGGGTTCAGCAGAAGACATTCCCATTTGCCAGAGACTTTGGAGATATTTACTTGTTGTTAGACCATATTAAAGAGAACCTGTCACTGACTTCCCAAGTGCAGTGTAAAGTAGTAACAGGCACGCTGACTTCACGCAGTATTTTTTGTTTTGATTAATGAACTCCTATTGAGAGACATATGAGTTTATCTACCAAATAAAAATAAATGCAAGCTAAAAGCGCAACAAAAACGCGCAGTGCGAACCCAGCCTATAACTCACACTATCCCATAAAAAGAAGATTGCCAAATATTCTGCATAAATGAAGGCATGGCTGCTATTACCTCATTATGTTTGCTGTAAGTTGGTTTACCACACTTTTGGGCTATGTTCACACAGGGTGGATACACTACGTATAACTACACAGCATGTGTATAACTACACAGCATACCTGCCCTGGTCCTAACAAGGAATTCCGGCCGAAAAACCGAACCAAATTGTGGTGCATTTTTTTGGCTGGAAGGCCCACTGTGGAAAACAGCGGTGAAAATAAAAATGCCTATACCTACCCCGTCATCATGGTGATGCGTCCCTCTGACGACCTGCAGCCCGACCTCCTGGGATGACGTTTCATCCCGTGTGACCGCTGGAGCCTGTCATTGGCTGCAGCAGTCACATGGGATGAATCGTCATCCCTGGAGGCCGGGCTGGATGCAAAAGCAGGGAGATCTGGGTAAGTATAATCTTTTTTTTTCTGAGTTGCGATTTTCGTTGCAACATCTGCAATTAGTTGCAGGTTTTATCTCCCTATTGAATTCGATGAGGAAAACACGCAACAAAAAAAGCAGCGATTACGGAACATATATTGACATGCTGCGGAAAAAACCAGACCACAGGTCAATTTATGAACGGTTTTTCAGCGGGTTTTTTACTCAGCATATGAATGAGATTTGTTCAAATATCATCCACTCAGCTGTCACTGTATTACTCTGCGTATTTTTCACCATGAAATTAGTTGCGGAAAATCCGCAGTATTTACGCTACGTGTTGACTTACCGTTGTGATTTTTCTTTGTGTTTGCCTGTAGCAGGTCATACATCGGTCAGGTGATAGGATTATTCTGCAGTCTGGCTACACAATCAGACCTATTGTCCAATATCACTTACTATATTACAAGGTACAGAGGCCATTTTTGAATACTTTACTGATAAGCATAAAAAGGAAAGAAGGCCCATTTCCTGACTCATTTAAGAAATTTGGATTAAACAATTAGGCCTCCTTTACACACAATATTTCATCAGCGTTTAAAAATGCTTGAACAAAAGTTTTCATGGCATTTTTACAAGCGTTTTTGGTGGCATTTTCTATTTTGAAAAATGTTAACCCCTTAAAGGCTACAGACACCTTTGTTGTTGTTGTTTTTTTTAAAATGAAATGCATTTGTCTACTGATGAAAACAATTTTTGTAAATGCGTCACAATACATAGAAGCTGCAGAAAGCCGTTCTGAGCCTAATCTGTTGGTTAGTTGCACTGACGGCTCAGCTGACATTGGCTCCTGTGTGCTCATGAGTGATTTTTATAGCTCATTTCTGATCAAAGTACTTTGACTTGATCAGAACTGAGCTTAGAAAATCCCTCAGGATCACACAGGAGACGCTGTCAGCCGAGCCGTCAGTGCAGCTCGCTGATTGATTTCACTAAGAATGACTTTCTGAAGTGTATACAGCGGACAAATGCCTGCAATGGCTAAGAAGAAAGATAACTCCGATCCCAGCCATTAAACCCCTCAGATGCCACAGTCAATAGCGACCGTGGCACGTGGGCGGATAGACAGAGGGAAAAGGCTCACTTTGTCCACCGATTGCCCCCCTTTCTTGATAAGAGAGAACAGAAAAAGGCGGTACGCTACAATACATAAGTATTAAAGTGTACTTAGCCTTTTCCTAAACACTGGGACACTGCTGAATGTGTAACTTGGTTTACTTGGTTTGCACTGTCCTTTACCTATCTCACCTATTATGTGAGATGACTGTAAGTACAATTAAAATGTGAAGCTATGTGTTAATAATATTACAAACAAAGCAACAAGCTTTTTATCTGCTCGTCTTCTTATAGGAAAAATGGAATTGAATAGAAAGCTACTAATTGCATATTTAGGGAATGTGCACACACACTAATTACGTCCGTAATTGACGGACGTATTTCGGCCGCAAGTCCCGGACCGAACACAGTGCAGGGAGCTGGGCTCCTGGCATCATACTTATGTACGATGCTAGGAGTCCCTGCCTCGCTGCCGGACAACTGTCCCGTACTGTAATCATGTTTTCAGTACGGGACAGCAGTTCCACGGAGAGGCAGGAACTCCTAGCATCGTACATAAGTATGATGCTAGGAGCCCGGCTCCCTGCACTGTGTTCGGTCCGGGACTTGCGGCCGAAATACGTCCGTCAATTACGGACGTAATTAGTGTGTGTGCACATACCCTAACTGTGACAAGAGATGCATTACACAGCACAGTTGCTGGCATACATGCCTTACAATGCTTTACATTCCCAATTATGAAAACAAAGATTGACTAAAAAAACTATTTTCACTTAATTTTCAAAGCAGAAATCAAATTTCTCTGTGATGAGCAAACCAAAAGACAAGTAGCTATTTTAATGTGTGAATATAAAAATCTGAATGAAAATGCTGTATTGTTTATAGTCCATTAAGCAAATAAAGATATAATGTTTTTTGTTCATTGGAGGTTTGCTGTACTTCATTTGCTATGTTTAATCTTTGATCCATAAAAAAAAATTGTGATTCAATTGTCTCTTATGTTTTATTGCCACTCATTCATTTGATATCTCCCTGGTTGTATAAAGCATTTGCTTGTTTTGGCTATTTCACACTGGTAGAATAATTATCATCTGACTATAAGGGCCAGTTCACATGACGTTTTTTTACACGTTTTTTGGCGGAAAAACCGGCTCGCGGGAAAAAGAAGGGACATGCACTATCTTTGCCCGTTTACGCCTCTGACCTCCCATTGACATCAAAGGTGAGACAGAGAAAGCGTATTTCGCCTGTGTTTATTGGCCATGGCGCTCAATGGCCGCAAGCGAAAAACGCCACGAAAAATGCAGCGTAAATCGGCGTGCAGGCAGAGCAAAATCTTCCTCAAAATTCCAAATGGAATTTTGAGGCAGATTTTCTGGCTGCAAAAAACTCAGTGTGAACCCAGCTTAAGGGCTTATGCACACGAACGTAGAATACGTCCGTGTGACAGCCGTTAAAACAACGGCCGTCACACGGACGCATGTATTACAATGGGGGCGTTTACACAGACGCTGTTTTAACGGACCGTGTAAAGGGTCCGTTGAAGATTAGAACATGCCATATTTTCTTACGTGTTCAGGGATACCTCCATAGACTTAAGTCTATGGGGATCCGTGAAAACGGGTCCTGCACGACTGAAACTCGGACGTGAAAAACTGATGTTTTTTACGTCCGAGTTTGCACTCGTTCGTGTGAATCTGGCTTAAGGCTAAGGATACAAGGCAGTAGCATGCTTTGGGTTATCTCTAAAGGCTATGTAAACTTTTGAAAGTGAATTTTATATATATATATATATATATATATATATATGTGTGTGTGTATATATAAAATTGTCAGTCAGTGTGTTTTGTGCAACTTTCAAATTAGTTTTTATTTTAAAAAAAATCTAACTTTTTGCGATACAGCTGCTCTCTATTCTCTACACAGAGCAGCTGTATCGTTCGTTGAATCCTGTATCTATCAGGTCCGCAGGACTGACGGGTTCAGTCAAAGCGGGTCCTGCATGATCCACCTGTTTACCGTCATATCGTTAATAACATAGATGTGATAGATTACAGATGGATCCCGCTCACACTGAACCCATTAGGCTGGGTTCACACGACCTATTTTCAGACGTAAACGAGGCGTATTATGCCTCGTTTTACGTCTGAAAATAGGGCTACAATACGTCGGCAAACATCTGCCCATTCATTTGAATGGGTTTGCCGACGTACTGTGCCGACGACCTGTCATTTACACGTCGTCGTTTGACAGCTGTCAAACGACGACGCGTAAAATGACTGCCTCGGCAAAGAAGTGCAGGACACTTCTTTGCAATGCAATTTGAGCCGTTCTTCATTGAAGAGCAGCTCAAGATTTACGAGCGTCAAAGACGCCTCACATAATGCGAGGAGGAGCTTTTACGTCTGAAACGACGCAGCTGTTTTCTCCTGAAAACAGTCTGTCTTTTCAGACGTAAAAGGTAGCTAGCGTGTGCACATACCCTTAGGGCCATGGGACTGACGGATTCAGGTCTTAGCGAAATATACGGATGCTCTGTATAGAGAATACTGAGCAACTGTATCTCTCAAAAAGTAAAAATAATTGTTAATAAAAACTAATTTGAAAGTTGCACAAAACACATTGACATATTTTTTTTAATTCACTTTGAAAGGTTTACATAGCCTTTAAGGAATTTCAACTAGAAACAATGCAAAAGCACATAGGGAAGATTGAGGGTGTATACTATGTAACATGATATTGTTTCATTTAGATTGTCACTTCCATGTATGATACTGTATTCCATTGATCTATTTTTGTGTGGCCCCATTTGAAGTAACTTATCATTTTACTATTTGTTATATGGCCACGCTAAATGGAATGGTTGTTCTAAATTCGATCTAGCTTGTCATTTATTACCCGGCCCGGGTTTGTGATGTCTGTTTGTGGGTTTTTGTGCAAGATTGCATAATTTTAAAATTATATATTAATAAAGATTTTTGATAATTTAATTTGTGATATATACTGAGCCGAGTGCCTTTCTACCAGGATTCTCTTTTTTGTTTTTTCTTTTTCTAATGATTGAGGGCTTGTCCACACGTAACAGAATTGCTGCGTATTTTCCGTCCGCAAATCCATACGGAAAATCTACAGCAGTTACGCTACGTGTGCAGGGTGCCTTAGAGATCTCATCCCAGTGCTGGATTCACAGTCACACTGCTAATTACTGCTGTATGATCTCCTCCATGTTGCTACTGATTCTAAATATATGTGATAGATAGAGATTCGGGAGCAGATGGGATAGAGATGTTCTCATCCCTATGCGAGCAGTGTATAGTGTAACACATGATAGCAATTAGGCTCCACCCACTAGCTCAGAGAAAACGGAGATAGAGCCTGCACAGGGGAAAACTGCTAAAAAATGCAGGATACAAGTCATATAATGGACATAAATAGTGTTAGTTCTCATGTGGACACATATGACAGCTTATTCTGAAAAGTTATCTGAATATTTAGGTATACTTGAAACATTTATTTGGAAAAAATTGGTCATGATTGTTGATTACTTTTCCATCTCCGTATATATACAAAATAAATCCATAAATATTTATGTTTTTACACTGACTACTGAGCACTCACAATGGCTAACACTTGCATCCTTGTGCTGTGTACACTCACGACCTCATTTTTATCTAAGGGCAGGATTAAAAATCTGGAGGTAGATAACACAGGACTACTGCACATGACACAGAGCATGCCCACAACACTCTCTAATATTAGTCAATGGATCGTTTTTGGACTCAGACTGCCCATACTCTTGTGATTTTAAGGCTGATTTAGACCATGTATTGCCAACTGTTGGCATTTTTTGTGACACAAAAGACTGTGATAACCGCAGGCAGATATGTGTGGAAAACTCAATCTAACATGCTGGAATTTTCTCAGTCATTGTCAGGAGCAATCGTTGGTATAATTGGAATGACAAATAAATGACTGGCTTCAGTGGGAATGTATCATGTGTTGTTACTTCATCAACATTACCTGCTTCTGCCAAGGTCACAGAACACCAGCAGAAAAAAGAAAAATGTATACAAACTTTTTGTGTTTAAGCAAATGCTGCTTTTAATTCTCAGACAACCCGATAAATAAATATAAATATATATCTCATGCGTGAAATTTTCAAATAGCAAAATTACATCCCCAAATATAATAATTATTTACAATTACTGATTAGGTATTTAGACTAATAAGCTATCCTTTTTTTTTATTGGTCACGATATCAAATAATTTATTGTTCTATTTCTTTCTTATATATAACACGGTGTCATTTAGGGATATCAGGTTGTTTATATTTCGATATTCTGTACTTGATAAAACTAGCAAAAATGTATGCCAGGTCTACAGAAACAACAAACTTAGCATTTGACCTACACAACAGAAGTTTGTGTTCTGCATCTCTCCTTGGGAACACACAAACTAATTTACTCTCGTTAAATCTATGACATATTGTTGTAGACAGAAGCTGTAAAGGTGTTAATTATGATATATGTACTGGTACGTCTAGAATTTCTATCCAGCCATTGCCAGCACTAATAAATGCACAGACACACATGAGCCTTCACATTCTATGGAGTCCTGGTGCATTTGATCTGCATGTTATGCGCTTCTTGCTTAGAAATAGCAGTGCAGAGAAAATGAAGTAATGCCCTTGGAAACCTTCACAGAGATTGCAAAAGTAACTAAGATTAATCAAAAGCAGTTGCAAACTGAGTCCTATAGGGAGTTGTGCATTAGCACTTTCTTAGTAGATGACCCCCAGGGACTGATTTCGCCAAGGGATGTATAAATATCTACAGCTGGGGTAAAAAGTTATCATAACACGTCATTTTATATCAGTACCCACAAGAAATGTCAATCTGCATCAGATGCCAGTCCTTATGCTATGTCAAGTTCCATTATCCTAGCTGAGAACTTCTGACCTGGTGTTCTCTGCAGCTTACATTATTACACTATCAGAAGAGAGGTTGATTAATATTTAAGTATCTTATAATAATAAATTGAGGACAGAATTTATAGAAACAGGTACAAAATAAATGGCAAAATGTGCGGATTCCCTCATGAATAATATTTCACAGTGGCGGTTTGCAATTTGTAGGTTAACGTATTGAGAATTATCCTAATGTATGTATGACTTGTGATACAGCAACATTTGCTTTATGAATTTACTACATTATTAACCCCTTAAGGACACGGCCTGGTTTAGGCCTTAAAGAGGCTCTGTCACCAGATTTTGCAACCCCTATCTGCTATTGCAGCAGATAGGCACTGCAATGTAGATTACAGTAACGTTTTTATTTTTAAAAAACGAGCATTTTTGGCCAAGTTATGACCATTTTTGTAATTATGCAAATGAGGCTTGCAAAAGTCCAAGTGGGTGTGTTTAAAAGTAAAAGTCCAAGTGGGCGTGTATTATGTGCGTACATCGGGGCGTTTTTAATACTTTTACTAGCTGGGCGCTCTGAAGAGAAGTAACATCCTCTTCTCTTCAGAACGCCCAGCTTCTGACAGTGCAGATCTGTGACGTCACTCACAGGTCCTGCATCGTGACGGCCACATCGGCACCAGAGGCTACAGTTGATTCTGCAGCAGCATCAGCGTTTGCAGGTAAGTCGATCTTACCTGCAAACGCTGATGCTGCTGCAGAATCAACTGTAGCCTCTGGTGCCGATGTGGCAGTCACGATGCAGGACCTGTGAGTGACGTCACAGATCTGCACTGTCAGAAGCTGGGCGTTCTGAAGAGAAGAGGATGTTACTTCTCTTCAGAGCGCCCAGCTAGTAAAAGTATTAAAAACGCCCCGATGTACGCACATAATACACGCCCACTTGGACTTTTACTTTTAAACACACCCACTTGGATTTTTGCAAGCCTCATTTGCATAACTACAAAAATGGTCATAACTTGGCCAAAAATGCTCGTTTTTTAAAAATAAAAACGTTACTGTAATCTACATTGCAGCGCCTATCTGCTGCAATAGCAGATAGGGGTTGCAAAATCTGGTGACAGAGCCTCTTTAAGGACGCTGTGATTTTTTTATTTCTTTTGTCTCCGCATTCCGAAAGTCATGACATTTCTATTTTTCTGTTGACTGAAGGCTTGTTTGTTGACAGATAAGTTGTATTTTTCAATGGCACCATTTTAGAGGTATATATATATGTATTGAACAACTTTGATTCATTTTACTTTGGGTGTAATGAAAAAAAAAAAGCAATTCTGCTATTGTTTTTTTGCGATTTGTTTTTACAGAGTTCAATTATTAGTTTTTTGTGTCACCACATTTTGAGAGCCATAACTCTTTTTTTTTCACCGGCGACAGAGCTGTATGAGAACTTATTTTTAGGCCCTCGGCTGCCATGGCAACTGATCGGCACTCTGCAACTGCATTGCGAGGTTGCCAATGGGCTTACAGTGGGAGCCCCCTTAGGTGCCACGGTAGCTATTGACTTTAAACGGCCGGTATTGGAGTTATCTTTGATTTTGGCCATTAGAAATGGGTGCAAACTTCATAATACAGCCGGGACCTGCAAGTGATGGCCCGAGCTCTGCTCCTGTGCCCGCACCATCACTGCGGGATAATAGTAAAGTAGCTCGCGCAAAAGTCACGCTCACCTGCGATGTAGTGTTGCAGTGCAGGGCAGAAAAGGGTTAAAACGATTTTATTGCCTTTATTCATTGTTGGTTTGGTTATTTGTTAATATTTTATTTGAGTCATGGATTCCCCTAAATAGATGTATTTACAACAGAATTTAACTGACTGTAGAAGTATCGAACTGGCCTATCTGAGTACAAGAGGATCCTTCGTTGGGTCAAGCTCTTATAAAATAATAGACCCTTAATACAAGAGGGCCCCAAAGGTCCAACAGAAAACAAACCCATATGGAGCCAATCACTTGTCACTAGGATCTATTTCTTATGGGTTGATTCACAAAACCTTATTTGATCTTATATATGTCAAAGATTATGACTTAGAGTGGATATGTTCTGTATGGATGGAGAGTAGGCCCACAGAATCATTTTCTGACACGGTACAATACAATACACTGTACAATAAGGCCCTGTTCACACAAACTTTTTTGCAGGAAGTAAAAATCTGCCTCATAATTCCTTCAGGAATTTTGAGGCAGATTTTGAACTGCCTGCGCTTTTTTCTGCGTTTTTCGCCATTGAAGCTAATGCAAGAACTGCGAGCAAAGAAAACCGCAAAAAGCGCTCGGAAACAAGAAAGGACATGGCCCTTTTTTCCCGCGAGCAGCCAAAACCTGCCTGGGAAAAGAAATGCCTCTGCCTTCCATTAAAATCAATGGATCAATGGGGGGCGATTTCTGCAGTTATTTGGCGCTGATTCCAACACGGTTTCCGCATCAAAATCAGCGCCAAAAACTGGTGTGAACAGGGCCTTAAACATTGTTAAATGAATTAGTGCTTTGTTTTCACTTACAACATATTTGTATTTACCTAACATGAGCAATGTGTTAATTACATATGGAAATACAAAGCTTTCTGTTTCTTGCTCTTCTTCCTCGTTAATGACATTAAACAAACGGAATATTATACAGTGTCAGAAATCCTTGAACTGGAAAAACACTGACATAAATATTTTTGGCAGATACTTTGAAAGAACATTGCCTAGACATAAATCATATGTCTGAATCTCTGCCAACTGGGAGGGGTAAACACCTACATAAAATATGCAACATATACTAACTGAATGCATGATGAATTTTGCTCCATAAGAAACAACAGTTGGGTCCAATTGTCTCCACAAAAGCAAGGTAGAGCTGAACCCGCTTTCACAGGGATAGTGTCTATTTCTAACTCAAATCTCTCTGTTTTTCATCCTTTAACCCCTTAGTGACCAGCCTATTTTAGGCAACAATGACCACGCAATTTTTTCAGTTTTTCCATTGACACATTCAAAGATGTAGCTGTGTACGGACTTTTTTTTTGCGGGACAAGTATTTTTTAATAGCACCATTTTGGGGTACATATAATTTATTGTTTAACTTTTATCAACTTTTTAGAGGGGTAATGGAAGAAAACAGATATTTCACCATTCTTTTTCGAATCTTAAATTTACGCTGTTTACCGTATGGTATAGATAACATAATAACTTTGTTTAGTTGGTCATTATGATTTTGGCAATACCAAATTTATATAGTTCGCAATGTCCTAAATTGATAACAATCATCAAGATTGATAACAATCAACAGAAGATGCTATGTTCTCCTAGAAGCATTGTTCCAGTCCTTGTATGCTCCGTCTAGTACTCTCTCCATTTCTGACCCTGTAACAGGGGATGAAGTCACCGCACTTCTCTCCGTTGCCCACCTAAGCACCTGCCAGCTTGTTCCTTTTTTTTATTTCATCTTTAAATGTCCCTTCAACTTTTAAGATACTGTTATTAAGCCAACCCTCAAAATCTACTTTTGACTCCTCTTCTTGCCCATGCTCTCCTTACTATTCCCTGGATCTAAGGGCGGGTTCACACATGGCGGAATTTCACTTAAATTCCGCTGCGGACACTCCGCAGCGTTAATCCGCAGCGGAGCCGTTTCTCCATTGACTTTCACTTTAATTTAGCAGTGTTCGTTTACACGATGCGTACAATTCCGCTGCGGAGCATAGGCTGCGGAGCGGAATTTGGTGTCCGCAGCATGCTCTGTCTGTTGCGGAGCAGTGGCGGACTCATGGCGGAATTTCTCCATTGACTTCAATGGAGATTCAAAGTTCCGCAATGAAGTCCGCAGCTGTCATGCACATGTCATGTGTGCTGCGGATGCGTCTTGCTTTTTTAACTTGACATTTCTTCATTCTGGCTGGACCTATGTATTTCTAGGTCTACAGCCAGACTGAGGAAGTCAATGGGGCTCCCGTAATGACGGGAGCGTTGCTAGGAGACGTCAGTAAATAGTCACTGTCCAGGGTGCTGAAAGAGTTAAGCGATCGGCAGTAACTGTTTCTGCACCCGGGACAGTGACTACCGATCCCAATATACATGTATCTGTAAAAAAACATATAAGTTCATACTTACCGAGAACTCCCTGCGTCTGTCTCCAGTCCGGCCTCCCAGGATGACGTTTCAGTGTAAGTGACGGCTGCAGCCAATCACAGGCCAAGCACAGGCTGCAGCGGTCACATGGACTGGCGCGTCATCCAGGGAGGTCGGGCTGGATGCCGAAGGAGGGACGCGTCATAAAGACAACGGGCGGTAAGTATGAATTTCTTTTACTTTCACTAGGGAAAGTGCTGTCCCTTCTCTCTATCCTGCACTGATAGGGAGAAGGGAAGCACTTTTCCCGCAGTCCGCAGCAGCTAGTCCGCATCAATTTTCTGCACATTTTGTGCAGATCCGCAGCCGTAATCCGCAACCCGGATTAGGTGCGGCATTGATGCGGACAGTTGCGGAGGAATTCCGCCATGTGTGGTCATGCCCTTACCCTCCCTTTGTCTTTAAAGGGAAGGTGTCATGAAATGTTTTTTTTTTTTTTTTATAATATTGCTTTTAGTGTGATATTAAAATACATTTTATTTATTTGTGTTCTTGTGTTCTCCTTATTTTTTTTTCTTACTTTTACTTCTCTATGGGGGCTGCCATTTTTTTTTCATCTCTTTTTTTTCATACAGAGATGGAATACGGCACATAGATCCCCATAGAGAATGCGAACGGGAGCCGTTCCATTCACTGCAGCATACGCCGTCTGTATGGGAATGGTGCATGCGCCGCTCCTACACAGACCAAAACGAAGCCCATTAGCAGAGCGAAATCCGGCACCATTTTCATGTGGACCGGAAGCTGCTGCCGGACAGTCAGATGACGACTTCCGGCCGCGGCTTCCGGCCATATGTTCAAGGAAGCAAAGGCACAAGGAATAGGAGCGGAGGCGGCAGGAGCAGGTAAGTTATGTTTGTGTTTGTGATGTGTGTATTATGTTCGTGTATGTTCGTGTTATACTGTCTGATTACCACTGTATCTAATCCTCCTACACTGTGCATTCGCTCAGAAAATGGCGGCACACAGTGTAGGATGTTTGAAGATTCAACCCCCTCCTCCTGGCACTAGCAGAATAAGGGAGGGGGGATTGTGTGAGGACACTAGAGCGAGTGTGTCTACCCCAAATTTGCAGCATAAAGCAATGAGGTTGCTTTACCACATTGACCATGCTGCAATTTTGGGAACTGCTCCCTCTAGTGACCAGCACATGGAAATGTTATAAATTAGAATCGAATTTATAATATTTCCTGATTGTGATGTGTAATCACTCAAATAATGATTGTTTAACTAAAAAAAAAAGAAACAATTTCTAGTGACACATTCCCTTTAAACTCCTGGAATGTCTGGTATACTCTCATTTGGTTTCTATCTCTCTCCCTTACAATCTGTTTTCTGTGCTTTACATTTACACCGAAATGGCTCTAACCAAGTAATGATTAAGTCTTGACTGCAAAGTCTACCAGACAATACTCCTAAACCTTCTGGATCTACCGACTAATCTTCTAATGTGTCTTTCGCTGGTTCTCGCTTCCTCACTCTGTCATGGTTTCTTAGGGTATGTTCACACGGCAGCGTCCGTAACGGCTGAAATTACGGGGATGTTTTCAGAAGGAAACATCCCCGTAATTTCAGCCGTAACGGCATGTGCAGGCGCCTGAACGCCGCGTCAATGAATAACGGCTCCAATTACGCCCAAAGAAGTGACAGGTCAATGAATAACGGCTCCAATTACGCCCAAAGAAGTGACAGGTCACTTCTTTGACGCGCGCGTCTATTTACGCGCCGTCATTTGACAGCGGCGCGTCATATATACGCATTTTTCGGACGTAATTCGGGGCAAAAACGCCAGAATTACGTCCGTAATTAGTGCGTGTGAACATACCCTTAGAGTTCAAACTCAGTTTCATTCTTTCTCTCTCTCTCTCTCTCTTTCTTTCTTTCTTTCTCTCTCTTTCTCCCGCTCCTTCTTTCTCTCTTTCTTTCTCTCTTTCTCTATCTTACTTTCTCTCTCCCTCTCTTTCTTTCCACAGTCCCAGTCAGCTTTCAGTTCCATCTTGATGTTGAAGACACACAAATCTGGACTTCTTTTCTACTCTCCAGACAAACATTGGTATATGTTAGATGTATTGTCCGCTCTGCACCTAGAATTTACTCTCTCTAAAACTGAGCTCCTTCTGTTTATTCAATCTCCTAAAACAGCTAAAACATATGTTTCCATTTATCTGCGCAACACTAGCATCCTTTTTAAACTCCAGGCCTGCTGTCTTGGAGATATAGTTGTTTTGGCACTGTCCTTTATTCCCAACTTTTCGTCCATTGTAAAATTCTGTCATCTTTACCTAAAGAATATATCCCACCTTTGTCTTTAATTTTGACACAGCTAAAACACTAATCCAGGCCCTAATCATTTCTTATGATTGGCTACTGTAATTTACTACTAACTGGTATTTCGTCAGGAATACTAACTCCACTTTAATCCATCATAAACATCGCAGCCAACTTCTGTCTCAAGATTATACAAATGCCTCTGCCCTGTTACTAACCTACAAAGCTTACCACAATGCTGCACCTTCCTACATCTCTTATCTCTGTCTGCAAAACTATTTGTGCTCTTAATTCAGCCAATGACCTACAGCTATCATGTACCCACATTACAATCTCCTACTTCTGTCTTCGGAACTTCTCCCTCGCTGCAACTTTAGTTTAAAATTCATTGTCTCTAACTAACATTTACAATTTTAAGAATGCCTTAAAAAAACAAGGGTTTTAGGTATTTATATCCTATAATTGCAGCTACGAGCACAGCCATAGTGCTACAGACAAACTGACCTATTCACCTATATGTCTTGACTAAGCCTTGCATCACAATGCACTTTATGTCTATCTATTGTGAGTTTTCCCAAAAATATTTTTTTATGAAAAAGTGTAAACATATTAAAAATAAGTGTAAATGTAAGATGTTTAATGACACATTTCAATTAAAAGAACTGAATGATAACTGTGTACAGAAGAAATCGTTTGGCTGGCAGATGGCTGAGGGGGCAGGGCTTAGCTAAGAGGCGGGACCTAACTTCCTGTTGCAGATAAAATAGTGGGAGAAGGTGCCTTCTGCAGGGAGACATTGGTTGATCTCGTAGGACACATAGAAAAAGCATAGTAGAATTAGTTATATATTTTAAAGTTTTGATAGCAATATGAGACAAAATAGAATCATGGCAGAGAAGGAAATTTGTTTTTACATGTTCTTTTGCATATTTTCTATGTTCCATTAAGTCAATGGAAAAAATACACCAATATTCTATACATAGAACAAGCTGCATTTAGAAACTTAAATCACCTAAATAAATCATATAAATCCATGAACTCTGATATACTATTATTTAATTTATGAATTTATTTTTTATTTTTCCTTTTTACAGCAAATCAAGTATAATGTAATAATATAACAATATGCAAAAATATATAAAAAAAACTATCTAAAAAATCCATACCAACGCCAAGGAGGATAGGAAGAAAAAAAAATTGTAATTTTCCTAGTTCAAAAATTGTGTTTTCCACCTTTTATTAAAAACAAAGCTTTTCAGTTACTGCAATCCTATTCATAAGATACACCCAAGAAGCAACCAAAGGAGGTGTGAAGCATTTCTAATTTCAAAAGATTACTTTTCTCCTGTTGTTGTACAGTGCTGTCAATAATCTGTCAGAAATCCCTTCCCACCCTGCGTCTTAACAGTACGTTGAGGCGAGCATATTGTTCCTGCTGTACTATTACGTAGCAGTGATAATGCAGGCACAGGAGCTGAGCCTGCGTCATAACTTGCGGGTCTGGTTGAATTTCACAGCCAACACTGCTTTAACACTGACAGGTATAATACATTCCAAAACAGAGGTATTGCAATGCATTAAAGAAGCGATCAGGGCATTGCATTGTTAAGTCCAGTAGAGGGACTAAAAAAAAGTCAAAAATAGTTCAATAAATGTAACAGAAAATTTAAAAAAAAATCCCAATAGAAACAGCAAAGAAAAAAAACATGTTTTTCCCCCTAAAAAAAATCTTTATTATGGGGAAAAAAAATTGGGAAAAATGACATATAATTGGTATTACCCCATCCATAATGACCCATGATATAAAATTAAAATGTTATTGATCCTGCATGGTGAATGCCGTAAAAAAAAACAACTATAAAACAACGATAGAATTTTTGGCCTACTCACCTCCCCAAAAAAGTAATCAAAAAGTCGTGTATACCCCAAAATAGTACCAATGAAAACTACAAGAAATCGCAAAAAAACGATGGCTGAATTACTATTTTTTCCATTACACCCCACCAAAAAATTATTAAGTTGTTAAATACAGTGTATGTGCCCCAAAATGTTGCCATTAACTTATCCTGCAACAGACAAGCCCTCATATGGCTACATTCACATGACAACAATAAACAACAACAACAAATTATTGAATGGCAGCTGCAAGGCTTACCATTGCTAAATGTTGGAAATCGGCTCTGCACCTCACTCTCACAAATGCAGGGGATGCTACAACAACTTTAGTATAGAACGGTTATTTGCCATTAAAAGGTCTAAACTGGACAGTTTTAATACTATTTGGACACCCAACATTTGACTTCACCACATCTCTCCCAATGTTTGACAATATATGATACTTATTCATTTATCAGTCATGTATGTTTTGTATCTTCTGTTCTACACCATTTAAAAGCTGGTGTTATCTTTATTATCTTTGTTATGTTTCCTACGGGAATATGAGAAGTTTTTCTTACAGGTTATTCACACGAACGGCATAATCGGCTGTGTGACAGACATTTTTTTAACGGCTGAATTAAAATCAATGTTCTACTATGGGGCTATTGCACGGCCGTTGTTTTAACAAACCCGTAAAAAATAGGACATTACCTATTTTTGCCCACTTTTACTAATCCCTCAATAGACTCAAGTCTATGAAATCGTATCTCGCATGGATGCAAATCGGCCATGAAAAATGGCCGTATTTCACAACCGATTGTACACCTGTTTGTGTGAATAAGCCCTTAGAGCTACTTAAAGAGGCTCTGTCACCACATTATAAGTGGCCTATATTGTACATGATGTGATTGTAATGTAGATTACAGCAGTGTTTTTTATTTAGAAAAACGATCATTTTTTACAGAGTTATGACCTATATTAGCTTTATGCTAATGAGTTTCTCAATGGACAACAGGGCGTGTTTTACTATATGACCAAGTGGGCATTGTACAGAGGAGTGTATGACGCTGACCACTCAGTGACCAATCAGTGACCAATCAGCATCATACACGTCTCTCCATTCATTTACTCTGCAGATAGCGATATAGCTATATCGCTATTTGCAGTCACATAAACAAACTATAACAAACTATAACGCACAGCAGGCGTAGTCTCGCGAGATTACGCTGTAAACTGTCATTCACAGCGAGATCTCGCTGTGCTGTGCTGTAAAATCACAGAGACGCTACAGAAGTGGTCAGGAGAATGAATACACATGACGTCCTGGCTGGAGGTAATGTATATACATTGTCATGACACATGAGTAGTGTTATAGTGTGTTTATGTGACTGCAGATAGCGATATAGCTATATTGCTATGTGCTGTGTAAATGAATGGAGAGCAGTGTATGAAGCTGATTGGTCAGCGTCATACACTTCTCTGTACAACGCCCACTTGGTCATATAGTAAAACACGCCCAGTTGTCCATTGAGAATCTCATTAGCATAAAGCTAAAATAGGTCATAACTCCGTCAAAAATGATCGTTTTTCTAAATAAAAAACACTGCTGTAATCTACATTACAGCGCCGATCACATCATGTACCAGATAGGCCACTTATAATGTGGTGACAAAGCCTCTTTAACTACCCTGTGCCTCTTTGTATACTTTATGGTTCTGTTTGTATGTGTGAATATGGTTTCATTAGAATTGTATCGCTGTAACTTTTGTTTGAAAAATTTCAATAATAACAAATAAATAACAATAATTTTGTTGCCTACTTAAAAGTTTCCATACATTTATGGTCTAAACACTAAGGTTTATCTGGATCTAATGCAGCAAGTCGGCAAAGGTTGGTCATTTTTTATAACTACATCTTTATTCATGTACCGTAGTTAAAGTAACCAAGTTACAGCTTTGCAAATCATATAACTGGTGTTATAAAATGACAGTACAGTATGTATATATATCACATTGAAGGAAAGGATGGTTGGATCCAGCGTTCGTGGAAATAAAAGGAATCTTTTTCCAAGTTTTAATTATTCTTGTTAAAAAATAGGGTATTCGAATACCCTATTTTTTAACAAGAATAATTAAAACTTGGAAAAAGATTCCTTTTATTTCCACGAACGCTGGATCCAACCATCCTTTCCTTCAAAGTAAACTTTTTTCGTGAGCCACCACGAGGATCCGAGCACCAGGATTATCCATTACAAAAACCAAACAACTTTTACAAGGTGAGCTGGAGAAATTCTCCCTACATTACTTGTCTATATATATCACAAATATGCCCTTAGATGACTCACTACAGTGTGTTTTTCTGCTAATAGCTAGTTTATAATTTTAAAGTGACTATTTCCTGGATCGTATTGAGAGAAATGAACAAGACAATTGTAAAGTTATATTTGTATATGTCTCCATATATAGGGAGTGTATTTTTTTCTGATGAAATACAATGACTCGCAGATTAGTAAGAAACTATGTGTGTGCGCTTTATATGATAAAGTAGCTTTAAAAGCCAATATATCTGATAAACATATACATTAGTCATTTTACTAGACTCAGTAGCCCTGTATAACCCTTTGCACTGACTTTCAGTTCCACTGAATTAAGTATATTGTTTGTGTTTCAATTCATTTTGCTATGCATTTGGTAATAAAAAATGTGTGATTTATGTTCAAGCTCTTTAATGGGGTCGGCCACCTTATGTTTACTTTCACTAATGTGTGGGAAATAGCATTATTTTCCACTTACTAATACATAGTTATCAGATGGTCAACGCCTATGTCTTCTTCTGTGAAAAGCCACACCCTTGTTAGTATGGTCTTCTCCATGGACTGTACGGCACCATATAGTCCATGGAGAAGGCTGTACTAATAAGAAGGGTGGCGCCTCACAGAGGAAGACATCACCGCTGACCTTCTAATAACTATATATTACTAAGTGGCACCTAGTTTGTCTGTTTCCCACACATTAGTAAAAATACACATGATGTTGCCAACCCTTTTAACTCTAAGTCAGCATAATGGTGGCCGCCACTCCCTAGTGACTGCGAAACCCCAAAAGATTTGGATCTTGCAGAATCCGAAAGTTTTGGGAAATTTGAACCAAATTTGATTTGTGTAGAATCTATTCACTCATTACTAGTAAGCAGTGTGACTTTGCAGTGCTGGATTCAAATCCGACCAAGGACAACATCCGCATGGAGTTTGTATGTTTTCCCCATATTTGCATAGATTTACTACAAGTAAATATACTTATACTGATAGGTTAATAAGTCCTAGTGTGTGTATGAAATAGGGACATTACGGAGCCTTGCATTGGCGGTTTTCCTGTTTTGTTGGATTACAACCTTGAATTAAAATGGAATTTTGGGAGGTTTGTGAAATTTGATTGACACAATATGCCTACCACTTTAAAAATGCAAAATATTTTTTACTGTGACACAAACAATAATTAAGACAAAAAACAGAATTCAATCACTGAAAGTCACCGCTGTGGAGCTATCCTTTTGAAGCAATTCCAGATGCAAGACTCTTGGGGTATGTCTCTTTTAGCTTAGCACTTATGCCCATTTTTTGCCCATTGGCAGACGAAACTGCTCCAACCCCTTCAAATTAGATGAGTTGTGTTGGTGTACAGCCGTCTTCAAGTCATGCCACAAATTCTGAATTGGAATGAGGTCTGAGCTTTGACTATACCATTCCAAGATATTTAATGTTTTCAGTGTGTTTGTCCTGCTGAAAGAACCTCTGTCCCAGTCTCAAATCTCTGGCACACTTAGGCTATGTTCACACGGGGTATTTTACCGAGTTTTTTGACGCGGAAACCCCATCGCAAAACTCGGCAGAAACGGCCCGAGAACGCCTCCCATTGATTTCAATGGGAGGCGTCGGCGTCTTTTTCCCGCGAGCAGTAAAACTGCCTCGCGGGAAAAAGAAGCGACATGCCCTATCTTCGGGCGCTTCCGCCTCCGACCTCCCATTGACTTCAATGGGAGGCAGGAGAAAGCGTATATCTCGCTGTTTTATGCCCGCGGCGCTCAATGGCCGCGGGCGAAAAACGGCGCGATAATTGCCGCGAAAATCGGCGTGCAGGGAGAGGAATATCTGCCTCAAAGTTCCAAACGGAATTTTGAGGCAGATATTCCTCCCCCAAAATACTCCGTGTGAACATAGCCTTAAACAGGTTTTCCTCAAGAATTGCCCTGCATTTACTGCCATCCATCTCTACTTCAATCCCGACCAATTTTCCAGTCCGTTCTGCTAAAAAGCATTCACTACCATGCCTCACTATGGGAATGGTGTTCTTAGGGTTATGGGAAGTGTTGGGTTTGTGCCATACATTGTGTTTCCCATGATGGATAAATGTTTAATTTTAGTCTCACCTGACCAGAAAAACCTTCCATCTGTTTGGAGAATTTGCCATATGCTGTTCGGCAAACTCAAAATGTATTTTCTTTTGTTTTTCTTTAAGCAATGGCTTTTTTCTTGGTACTCTTCCATAAAGCCCCACTCTGTGGCGTGTAATGGCTAATAGTGGTCCTATGGACAGATTCTTCTGTCCCCAATGTGTATTTTTGGAGATACTTCAGTGTTATTGTTTGTGTCTTTGTTGAATCTCTGATTAATGTTTTGCTGGGTGGCCTTCTATTGTCAAGTTTGTAGTTGAACCATATTCCTTCCATTTTGTTATAATGGATTTAATGGTGCTTCATGAGATGTTCAAAGTTTGGGATATTTTTTTATAAACCATTCCTGATCTATTCTTCTTCACATCTTTGTCGCTGACTTGTTAGGAGACCTCCATGGTCTCCACATTGCTTGCTTTTTGGTGTTGCAGATTCAGGGGCCTTTCAGAGCAGGTATATTTAGGGCAAAGCCCCACGTGGCGGAATTGCTCTGAATTCCGCTGCGGACACTCCGCAGCGTTAATCCGCAGCGGAGCCGTTTCTCCATTGCCTTCCACTTCTTTTTAGTAGGCTTCGTTTAGACGTGGCTGAAAATTCCGCTGCGGAGCATAGGCTGTGGTGCGGAATTTGGTGTCCGCAGCATACAATGGATGTTGCGGACCAGTGGCGGACTGGTTGCGGACTCATTGCGGAAGTTCTCCATTGACTTCAATGGAGATTCTAAATTCCGCAATGAAGTCCGCAGATGTCATGCACATGTTATGTGTGCTGCGGATGCGTCTTGCTTTTTTGACATGACATATCTTCATTCTGGCTGGACCTATGTATTTCTAGGTCTACAGCCAGACTGAGGAGGTCAATGGGGCTCCCGTAATTACGGGAGCGTTGCTAGGAGACGTCAGTAAATAGTCACTGTCCAGGGTGCTGAAAGAGTTAAGCGATCGGCAGTAACTGTTTCTGCACCCTGGACAGTGACTACCGATCCCAATATACAGCAACCTGTCAAAAAAATAGAAGTTCATACTTACCGAGAACTCCCTGCTTCTGTCTCCAGTCCGGCTTCCCAGGATGACGTTTCAGTCTAAGTGACGGCTGCAGCCAATCACAGGCTGCAGCGGTCACATGGACTGCCGCGTCATCCAGGGAGGTCGGGCTGGATACCGAAAGAGGGACGCGTCACCAAGACAACGGCCGGTAAGTATGAAATTCTTTTACTTTCACTAGGGAAAGTGCTGTCCCTTCTCTCTATCCTGCACTGATAGAGAGAAGGGAAGCACTTTTACCGCAGTACGCAGCAGCTAGTCCGCATCAATTTACTGCACATTTTGGGCAGATCCGCCGCAGAATCTGCAACGCAGATTCTGTGCGCCATTGATGTGGACAGCTGCGGAGGAAAACCGGCACGTGGGGCCATGCCCTTATAGTGTCATCATGTGACAGATCATGTGACTTTAAATGCACACAGGAGGACCTTATTTAACTAATTATGTAACTTCTGAAGTTGATTGGTTTAACCAGACCTTATTTAGGGGCTTCAAAGGAAAGGGGGTGAATACATACGAACTTCCAACTTTTTAGTTTTTTGTTTTCTTTAAAAAAAAAAAAAGATGTTTTTTTTCATTCAACTGTAGCAATTTGGACTATTTTGTTAGGTACATTACATCAAATCAAATGTAAAATCTATTTTATTAAAAAAAAGCAATGGAGTAAATACTTTTGCAAGGCACTGTAGATTGTGAGCGCAAATAGGGAGTGGTAACAATCTCTGTACAGCACTGGGCAATATCAAGCTAAACAGGCCAAAGATAAAATAATGTTTTTTGTAGGCTGGGTTATTTGCATATTCACTGGTCATCACACATATGCCATTGAGTGATATATAATTCAAGAACAAGAATAATTTAGAACATTGCGAACTAAAGACAAATTATAGGACACAGCTTAATCAATAATCTAAATAGTATAGATTGAGAATTTTTGTCAACTCTCTCTAGCAGTGTGGAAACAAGGTTGAGGTGTACACTATGAGGGACAGACTTAAGGCTCTGGTTGGGGTAGACAGGGAACCCACTGTGATTCTGTTGCCTTTGAGCAAACATACTGTACATCTGGAGCTGGTCCTGTTCATTGCTGTTGAATGTGACAGATGACTAGCTGAAAGTGTATTTATAGCAGGTAAGGTGGGTGTTGGAAATAAGGAAGAGCAAAATTTATGGCCTGGCAGAAAGAGGTTACAAAAGATGTAAATCTAAGATTAAGATTACGGCCCACATTTATCAAAAGTGGCGTCAGTTTAGCCAATTTTTAAAACTTGGCTACTTTATTGTCATACACTATATGGATAAAGGTATTGGGACACCTACAGGAGCTTTAATGATATCCCATTCTAAATCCATAGGCATTAATAAAAAGTTTGTCCCCCTTTGCAGTTAAAACAGCTTTCACTCTTCTGGGAAGACTTAGTACAAGATTTTGGAGTGTGTCTGTGTGAATTTGTGCCCATTCATCCAAAAGAGCATTTATGAGGTCAGACACTGATGTTGGATGAGAGGGCCTGGCTCGTAAACTCCATTCTATTCATCCCAAAGGTGTTGAATGTGGTTGATTCTCAGCGATCGGTGCAGGCCAGTCAAGTTCTTCCAAACCAAACTCACCAACAAAGCCTTTATGGACCTTGCTTTGTGAACTTGAGCACAGCCATACTGGAACAAAAAGGGCCTTCCCCAAGCTGTTCCCACAAATTTGGAAGAATATAATTGTCCAAAATGTCTCGGTATGCTGAAGCATTAAGATTTCTCTTCACTGGAACTATGGGGCCTAGGCCAATCCCTGAAAAACAATCCCATAGCATTATCCCTCCTCCATGAAAATTTACAGTTGGCACAATGCAGTCAGGCAGTTAACGTTCTCCTGGCATTCGCCAAACCCAGACTTTTGCATCAGACTGCCAGATAGAGAATGGTGATTAATCACTCCACAGAACATGTTTCCACTGCTCCAGAGTCCAGTGGCAACGTGCTTTACACCACTGCATCCGACGCTTGGCATTGTGCTTGGTGTAATTTTTGCATGCAGCTGCTCGGTAATGGAAGCCCATTCCACAAAGCTCCCAACGCAGCTCCCAACTGTGGGTTTGTACTCTGCAGTTATTTAGTCAGCAGAGTGTTGGCGACTTTGTGCTTCAGCACTCGGCAACCCCGCCCTGTAACTTTACGTGGTCTGCCACTGAGTTGCTGTGGTTCCTAAATGCTTCCACTTTGTAATAATACCACTGAGGGTATGTTCACACAACCTATTTTCGGGCCGTAAACTCCCGAAAAATCGGAAGCAGGACGCCTCCAAACATCTGCCCATTGATTTCAATGGGAAAAACGTCATTCTGTTCCGACGGGCCGTTTTTTTACGCGGCCGTTTTGAAAATAAAACGGCCGTGAAAAAGAAGTGCGGGTCACTTCTTGTGACGTTTTTGGAGCTGTTTTTCATAGTCTCTATTGAAAACAGCTCCAAAAACGGCCGTAAAAAAACGCAGCGAAAACGCAGCGAAAAACGCGAGTTGCTCAAAAAACAGCTCCGTGTTTTCAGGCGTTTTTCAGTTTGCGTGTGAACATACCCTCACAGTTAATTGTGGAATATCTAGGAGAGAAGAAATTTTACGAACTGACTTGTTGCAACGGTGGCATCCTATCACAGTACCACACTGGAATTCAGTGAGCTCTTTAGAACGACCCATTCTTTCACAAATGTTTATAAAGGTAGACTGCATGGCTAGGGACATGATTTTATACCCCTTGGAAATGGGATAGAATGAAAAGCCTGAATTCAATGATTAAGTTGTAAGTCCTAATACTTTTGTCCATATAGTGTATGTAGCGATAAGTTTATGACTGCATGCTCTTTCTGTGATAAATTTGTCACAGCATACATCAATGCTATTAACTTTCATACTGACTAAAATGACACATTTACTGTACGCCAGCGTCTGTGTGCAGTAGAGATGCGACTTTTGTACTCATTTACGACTAGTCTAAATCCCGGCCAGGCAGTAAGCCACGCCTACTTTTCACTTCAATTTTAAAAACTGACGTGCATGGTGCAAATTACTTTAAATTTTGGCGCAAATGGTTAATAACGAAGTCACACAGCAGACTAGAGACTATATTAACGTAAAATGAGCCAAAAAATTGCAGAAATACCCAAACTGTGTGTGATACTGGGGTTAAATTAACAAAAAAACACTGGCTGCAGCGTTTTTTCTTTTGGCGGAAAATAAATGTGCAATCTTGGTCATTCAACATTCACATTGACTTTTTACGCAATGTGAAAATTATGTTTGAAATATTCAAAGTTACTTTTAAAAGAGCTTACGATTTTCGCTTTAAGCCCAGGTGCTTGGCTATTTGTGCTGTGTGATAAAAAGAGCAATTTTCACATTGCGTAAAAAGTCAATGTGAATGTTGCATGACCAAGATTCATGTTGATTTGTATTGGAGGGTGACTGTCATTTTTACTTTACTATACTTCAGTTAAAGCCCAGCATGACACTTTAAAGCATATAAACATTTGTAATAATACACAAGCATCAAGATTGTGAGGTTGCCTTAAAGAGGCTCTGTCACCACATTATAAGTGCCCTATCTCCTACATAAGGAGATCGGCGCTATAATGTAGGTGGCAGCAGTGCTTTTTATTTAATAAAACGATTTGTTTTCACCACTTTATTAGCGATTTTAGATTTATGCTAATGAGTTGCTTAATGCCCAACTGGGCGTATTTTTACTTTAGACCAAGTGGACGTTGTACAGAGAAGTGTATGACACTGACCAATCAGCGTCATTCGCTCCTCTCCATTCATTTACTCAGCGCATAGGGATCCTGCTAGATCCTTATGTGCTGTCTTATACTAACAGATTAACAATACTGAAGTGTTTAGACAGTGAATAGACATTCCACGGAATGTCTATTCACAATCTCTGCACTTCGTTACTCTGTCTGTGGTAGTTACAGCAGAGGAAGCGTGATCTCGCGAGATCTCGCTCTAAATGACAGGTTACAACGAGATCACGCTTCCTCTGCTGTATCACACACAGTTTGGGTGCCGTTTTTGGCACAGTTTTTTTGTGGCAAAGCCAGTATTGGATCAATAAGGAAGGAAAGGAACAAAGAAAATTCTGAAAGAAAACTCCTTTTTTCAGTCCATTCCTGTGTTTGTATAAAAAACTGAGCCAAAAACTGCATCAAAGTTTGTGTGTGATCCTGGCTTAATGATGTTAAAGATGTTACTAGTCTATAGTAAAATATGAAAAAGCCTATATATACAGCATTTTGGTTTGTGGCATTTTTGCAGCATTATTGGGGACAGTGGCGTTTTTCAAAACGCAGAATGCTCTAGGTATGGTGTATTTCCGACGTTTTTCCCCATAGACTTCCCTATAAGACTTCAAAAACGCCAGAAAAAAACAATGTACAAAATGAAACGAAATAAAAAACTACACTAAAATTGCATGTAAAAACGCCATAAAATATGTATGTTACATTTTTAAAAAAGCTGGCATCTTTGCCAGACAATAAGGTTTGTGCGAAGGAGGCTTTAAAGGGGTTATCAGACGCTTATCAGTCAATCACATGACCACAAGAGGCTGTCAATTTTACACTGTTCTAGCCCCTTGTGGTCATGTGATCAATGACAAGCCGACACAGACTGGAGGGAGACACATCCCTCGATCACGTGATGCTTTGTCGGCACGTCATAGCAGAGGAAGAAATTACAGTCATTTGTGTACCATGTGACTGTGAAGAGGAACAGGGGATCGGCGCATCTTTCATTAAAGAAATAATTTTGTAAGTAGTCCATATTTTAGGTATAAATACAATGCAGAATAATTTTATACCACCGGATAACCCCTTTAAATACATATCGCATATTTGTTACAGATTTTGTTGCAGATTTTTTAGCCAAAGCCAGAAGTGGATGCAGAAGGACGGAGTATACTTTTCTTCTTTATATTTCCCATTCCTTTTGAAACCACTTCCGACTTTGGCTCAAAAATCTGCATCAAAATCTACAACAAAATCTGCAACAAATCCGCGAGGTGAGAATCAAGCCTAAAGCATTTTTCCACCATAGCAACTGATTTTTTATACTCTCTTCCATATGTTGTATGACAGAAGGATCAGACTGACGAGGGTTTGTTTGCAGTCTGTAATCAATGAAACACATAGGTCTGCATAAGAGATGTATACACAAAACAATAGAATATTTTTAATCAAGACTAACTGCAAAGATGATTATTTTTATTTGTTTTAGATACATTGGAGCAATAAACAAACGGTTACAAAGGTGGACTTAACCTTTAAGGAATTTTAACAACACAACAGTGTTGGCACTCTTAGGGCTTGTCCACATGTAACGGAATTGCTGCAGAAAATTTCTGCAGCAATTCTGTTGAAAGTATCCGACTTTGTGCTGCGGCAAAAATGCACCATTTCCTGCGTTTTTGACTGCAGAAAATGGTGCATATTTTGCTGCATTCTTCACAATGATAGGAAATAGTGACATCTCCCCTGAATAAACGCATCAATTCAGTCCACTTTCCGCAGCAGGAATTGACCTGCAGTGATCCGAAAAATACGCACTACGTCTCAATTTCTGCTCTGAATTTTTACGCAGCGTGTGGATGAGATTTATTAAATCACACCCACTTTTGCTGCTACTGTATACTGCTGCGTATGTTCCGTCCGCAATTACGGACAGAAAATACGCAGCAATTCCACTACATATGGACAAGCCCTTAGAAGAATGGACTGTATTACTGTACTATGAACTGTATTACAATCAAATGCTCACTACAAATAAACCTTAACACAGGCGGCTGTTCTCTTGTTTATATAATAATTACCAGGCTGTTATTAATCAAACACAAGAAACTCATATGTTTCACGTTAATATGGTAATATCATTCATCCTCATCAGCTGCAATGCAGAAAAAATATCTAGTATAAATCAGATGTCCTTCCTGGTGTATTCTTTTATTTTGTCTAGTTTATAGCAATCGTTACTGTTTCCAATATCATCTTCTGTTTATCTCTGCATATTTATGAGTCTTCCCGTGACAGACCTCCCTCATTGTTCACTTTAAAAAGTATTACACTAAATTGAAGGAGGAAATACTTCACAAGCAATAGCTACAAAATTAAGGTGAAATCACAAACAAAAGAGTGGTACTTAATGTATGACCTTAAATAAAACAGGGCTGGCGGCTGCAGATTGTACTGTACTCACCTTAAAATGCCCTAGTTATGTGTTTCTGGGCCCGTCGGCTCATTTACTCAATGACGCGGCGAAACACGTCTCTTCAGTGGTGACTCCAGTAGGTATTGGATGATACCGCTGCAGGCGGAGATGTGCGCGACTATCTACATCGGACGCTATGGGAGTTTTGGAAAAAGCCCAAAAAAGTGCAGCCACGCTAACATTTGGTCTCCTGTAAGTGGTTGGCATTGGTCATTTTAGCTTGCAGAATGGGACTTGGGAAAAGGCAATTTGGTGGCAAATACATAAGGCAACATGTTCATCCAACCAATTTCTCTGTCCAATATATGTTTGATAATGGGTTATAAATTGTGGGGCAGATTTACTAATATTATCTTAAATTTTGACAGCTAAGTATTAGACTAGTTACACAAATAGACACATTTTGTACCACCTCTTGGTTTGCTTACTACAGACCAAATTTTGGTGCAATTTGATGCATCTCAAGCCATGCCCCCTTTTCTACTAAGGCACGCCCTTGTCAAACTAAATGCAAACATCTGGTTTTTTTGGGCACATTTCATTGATAGATGTGTGTAAAATGATTTGCGCAAAAAAATAAGGTGCAACTTCGGCTCGAATTCTTGTGCAGAGCCAATAGTACATCTGCCCCAGTCCGTCAAAAGTAACAATGGCATAAGGAAGGGTCTTTTAGGCTGGGTTCACACAGAGTTTTTTGCAGGCAGAACATCTGCCTCAAAATTTCGTTTGGAATTTTGAGGCAGATTTTTCTCTGCCTGCACGCCAATGTCAATGGGAGGTCAGAGACATTTAACTACTTAGATGCTACTTAGCAAATTTTTTTTATTAAAAGTGATCGAAAAGTTATATATACCAAAAACGGCACTAATAAAAACTTCAGTTTGTCCCACAAAAAATAAGCTCTCCCACTGCTCAATTGAAGAAAAAAATAATAAAATGGTGGCTTTCAGAATATGGTGAAACATAACAAATATTAAAAAACTATTGCTGTAATCGTTTTGACCAGCAGAATAAGGTTAAGTTGTTGTTTAGAAAGTTGTAAAAACCAAACCCAAAAAAACAATTTTTTCCAATTCCACCCCAGAAAGATATTTTGTTCGGTTTTCAAGTATGGTACTTTAAATAGAAACTTCAACTCCTCCCACAACAAAATAAGCCAAACACTACTCAAATAAAATGAAAAATGGCTTGGACTTTAAGGGGTTAATACAGTACATCCTGCATTGTTTTTAGATTTTTCACAAACAAATGCAATTGTTTTAATTTTACAGATGAGATTTTCAATTAACAAAATACTCTTAAATGAAAGATAAATACACAAGTCAATGTACTGCAGTACAGAACAAAAGGAATTGCAGCGATTGTTGTTCTAGGTCATCTAGAAAGGTTATGTACACAATGTAGGATAGGTATAATATATGCACACAGACTGGAAATAAAGAAAGTTCCAACTCAGTTACATATTTTTATATCCTACTAAGAATTATGCAAAAAGTACAGACTAGAAAAAAAAAAAGAACTGCCAGATGGGTTAGCAACTATAAAATATTGTGCTTATTGTGAACATTTTAAATGGTCTATGCTGATAGGATCGTCTGAAATCAGAACAGTAAATGTTGTCTTCAGAATCTCTCAGATTGCAGACTCAGGCTTTGGGCCTGTAACTTTAAGGGTATGTTCACACGCACGGTTTTCAGATGTAATTCGGGCATTTTACACCTCGAATTACGCCTGAAAAAACGGCTCCATTATGCCTACAAACATCTGCCCATTGCTTTCAATGGGTTTTTCGATGTTCTGTTCCCACGAAGTGTTATTTTACGCGTCGCTGTCAAAAGACGGAGCGTAAAAAGACACCTGCGAAAAAGAAGTGCATGTCACTTCTTGGGATGTTTTTGGAGCCGTTTTTCATTGACTCCATTGAAAAAAAGAACCAATAACGTCTGTAAAATATGCCGAGAAAAACGTCTGAAAATCAGTAGCTGTTTTCGCCTGAAAACAGCTCCGTATTTTCAGACGTATTTTGATAAGTTGTGTGAACATACCCTAAATGGTTCAGGACCGGGCTATTTTGAGCTCTCGGGACCAGACACCGTTTAGCAATTTTTAGCACGCGTTAGTTAAATTGCTATAACTTTGTTATTAGTTCGGCTAGCGACGTGATTTTTGTGATGTTTTTTACGTAGACAATGCAGGTTTCTTTTTTTTATCATTTTATACACATTCTCTTCACTATGGCTTTTTATTTTTTCTTCTTTTACACCTTATTTACACCTTATTTTTCCACTGTAGCAACAAGAACGAATATGCTTGGCAGACGATGTAGGATTACGACTCTTTTCTGACAAATGCAAGCTAGAACGATGAGAGACTTTCACCAGTGGTCCCCAATATTTTCAAACAGTTTCAAATATGACAATTCGTGTTGAGACAGAGGGAACATGGCTCTTACTCTAGTATTATCTGAGATGGTTTTGACCTTAATGCTAAGCTTCAGTAATGCTACGACATCCCTAATACCACTAGGAAATAATATTATTTATACCTGCTGCCAACCTGGGAATTACATACGGAGGACCGCAAGCCATATAGGTGAAGATATTGAAAAAATAGCATGCTATGACTAAGAACAGTCTTGTTTAAAATGCGTAAGCATCAGACAACCGACCTGTGCTGTGCCCTTTTTTTTAAATTGCCAATAAAAAGCTTGAATTTTAAATGGACGTGCTGGAGAACATTTTTCTACTCTTCCCATGAATTATCATTGAAAGCCTTCTAGTCTTTTCTGTGCACTCCAAACCTAGAGGACTAAGGCCTCATGCACACGACCGTAAAAACACCCGTTATTGCGGGTCGTAATTACGACCCGCAATAAAGGGCTCATATGCTTCTGTTAGCCACGGGTACCTTCCCGTTTTCTCACGGGAAGGTGCCCGTGCCATTAAAAAAATAGAACATGTTCTATTTTTCTATTTTACGGGCCGTGCTGCTATACTTTATAATGGCAGCACGGCTCGCAAAAGCGGCCGGCTGCCCGTGGCCGCCCCTGCCCGGCCGTGCTCGTAATTACGAGTCGTAATTACGAGCACGGTCGTGTTCATGAGGCCTTCGGGTCAGTTCACACTGAGTTTTTTGCAGGCAGAAAATTCTGCCTGGAAAAATCAGCTCCGTTTTTTTTAAGTGATTTTGTACTACACACAGTTTTTGTCGTGTTTTTTTAGGCTTATTTTTTAGGCTGTTTTTTACCTCTTTCTTCGATAGACAATGAAAAAGACTCTGAACATTTTTTTTCCAAAAACCCTATCGAATACCGTGTCAAAAATCGCTGCAGCCGTTCAGAGCAGTTTTCAATGCGGTTTTTGAGGCAGAAAACGCCTCAAGAAAGGTCATGTCGCTTTTTTTTTACCGCGAGCGGATAAAAAACGCTCAGGAACAATGCCTCTGAGTCCCATTAAAATCATTGGGAGGAGACTTGGTGCATTTTTTGGTGCCGATTCCGATGCGTTTTCCACGTCAAAATCAGTGCCAGGTAAGTCGATGTAGCTACTTACCTGCAAACGCTGATGCTGCTGCAGAATCAACTGTAGCCTTTGGTGCCGAGGCTACCTGGGGAAGTGACGTCACAGCGTGATCTGCCAGAAGCTGGGCGTTCTGAAGAGAAGTGGATGATACTTCTCGTCAGAACGCCCAGCTAGTAAAAGAAGTAAAAATGCCCCGATGTACGCACATAATACACGCCCAGTTGGACTTTTACTGTAAACACGCCCAGTTGTACTTTTGCAAGCCTCATTTGCATAAATACAAAAATGGTCATAACTTGGCCAAAAATGCTCGTTTTTAAAAAATAAAAACGTTACTGTAATCTACATTGCAGCGCCTATCTGCTGCTATAGCAGATAGGGGTTGCAAAATCTGGTGACAGAGCCTCTTTAAGTTGATGTGTTGGAAGCAGTAAAGATGGACAATCGTTAGGTTCGGAGCGACTTTGACACAAATTGTGATGGCTAAATGACTGGGTCAAAGCATTTCTAAAATGGCAGGTCTTGTGAGGGGTTCCCAATATCCAGTGGTTATGGGTGCCCAAAACCCACAGAAGAGCTACTGAAGCAAAATTGAAGAAAAAAATTCTGCTGGTTATGAGAGAAAGGTGTCAGAACAAACAGCGCATCGTAGATTGCTGTATTTGTGGCTGAGTAGCTACAGACTGGTCAGAGTGCCCATTCTGACCCCTGTCCACCACCAAAGTACCTACAATGGCACGTGAGCATCAGAACTGGATTATGGAGCAATTAAAGTAGGTAACCTATTCTGATGAATCACATTTTCTTTTATATCTTGTGGATTGCCGGGTGTGCGTGCATCACTTACCTAGGGAAAAGATGGCACCAGGATGCACTATGGGAAGAACGCAAGCCAGCAGAGGTAGTGAGGTGCTCTGGGCAATATTCTGCTGGAAAATCCTGGGTCCTGGCTTTCATGTGGATGTTACTTTGACACGTACCACCTATCTAAACATTATTGCAGACCAAATACACCCCTTCATTACAGTAGTATTCCCTAATGGCAGTGACCTCTTTCAGCAGGATAATGCGACCTGCCACACTTCAAAGATTGTTCAGGAATGGCTCGAGGAATATGACAATGTTTAAGGTGTTAACTTGGCCTCCAAATTTCCCAGATCTCAATCAGATCAAGCATCTGTGGGAGTGCTGGAAAAACAAGTTTGATCCATGGAGGCCCTGTCTTGCAACTTAGAGGACTTAAAGGATCTACTGCGAACGCCTTGGTGTCAGATACCACAGGCCTCCCCTAAAGGCAAGTGGCATTATTGTTATGACTGATCGTAGTATATTCATATATAAAATATTTAATTATTTAAATCCCAGAATATCCAGTTGAAGATATTTGCAGGGGTGACTGGGCTGATATGAGATAGGATAGTACCAAAAGGTTTTTTTTTTTTTATATAGAGATTAATGTTATTCCATCTTTTATGCTTCCATGTATCTCAACATATTAGGGGACTGCTCTTTAACCTAATATTTTTAAACAAACTAATAGAATTACTTCTGCTACGTCAAGGCAGCCAGCTTCTCTGACAGCTTGTCAACAGGCTATATTCTGTAGTCTGCAGACTATCCTAAAATTTGTGACCTATAGGTTGCTGCCAGAATCTTAAGGCACCAAAGGCAATTTAAATTTCCAGAGGTTTAGGGTCCTGTATTTTTGTCTCAGATTTGGATGCAGTTAATAATATATTGTGGAATTGTTGTTTATGCAATATTTAATGTCAAATACTTGCAAAATTAAAGGGGCTGTCTGGGTCACATTAAGGGTATGTGCACACACACTAATTACGTCCGTAATTGACGGACGTATTTCGGCTGCAAGTACCGGACCGAACACAGTGCAGGGAGCCGGGCTCCTAGCATCATACTTATATACGATGCTAGGAGTCCCTGCCTCGCTGCAGGACAACTGTCCCGTACTGTAATCATGTTTTCAGTACGGGACAGTAGTTCCACGGAGAGGCAGGGACTCCTAGTATCGTACGTAAGTATGATGCTAGGAGCCCGGCTCCCTGCACTGTGTTCGGTCCGGTACTTGCGGCCGAAATACGTCCGTCAATTACGGACGTAATTAGTGTGTGTGCACATACCCTAATAATCCCCTAGCGATGTGATGATTGTGGTGAACCTGCTATCAGCCCTATTAATTGTTATCACCAGGTGAAACGGTCAGTAAGTTGTCAATGAAGCATTACACAGTACTTATTGAAATCTGCTTTTTGCAGTGCCTCTCTGCTCGGACTAATTGAGGTGGATCACTCTGTTACATTCATGTGCCCTAACAAGGCATATGTAAAGAGGATGTCTAAAGCAGAGAGACCCTTAAAGGAGATGTCTGATTTCAGCAAATTAATGTTATTTTTTTATATAATTAAAAGTTATACAATTTTCCAATATGCTTTCTGTATTAATTCCTCACAGTTTTCAATATCTCTGCTTGTTGTTATTCAGTAAGAACATTCATTGTTAAATGCTAGTGGATACAATTCTGTCCATGGTCATGTGATGGACACACAGGTGCTGGGCTCATTAGAAGACACAGCTGTGATACAAATACTGTAATTGTAACGAGCCTGCACCTGTGTGTCCATCACATGAACATGGACTGAATTATATCCACTAAAATTAACCCGTTAGTGACCGCCAATACGCCTTTTCACGGTGGCCACTAATGGGCTTCATTCTGATGCATACGCCTTTTCACGGCGCTGCATCAGAATAAATCTGCGGCGCCGGGAGCAGTTAAAACTGCCTGTTCTCAGCGCCGCATCTAAGTGGTTTTAGAGAGAGGGAGGGAGCTCCCTCTCTCACTCCACTGGCACCCTGCTATGAGATCAAAGGGCGCCAGTGTCTTCTATGGCAGCCGGGGGCCTAATAAAGACCCCCAGGTCTGCCTGTAGTGGATGCCTGCTACGCTATGCCTCTGGAATGGCCTAGCAGATGCCTGTCTGTTGTAAACGGACAGGCAGTAATACACTGTAATACAGAAGTATTGCAGTGTATAATAAAAGTGATCAGACGATCACATAGTGAAGTCCCCTAGTGGGACTAGTATAAAAGTTGAAAAAAAAGTTTGATAAAGAGATTAATAAATAAATAAGTGAAAGAAAATGAAAACCCCACTTTTTTCTCTTACAAAATGCTTTATTATAATAACACGAAAGTAAAAAAGTTACACATATTTGGTATCGCCGCATCCGTAAAGGCCCCAATTATAAAGCTATTATGTTATTTAACCCAGTCGGCGAACGCTGTAAAAAATAAAATAAAAACCAGTGCCAGAATTGCTGTTTTCTGTTCATCCTGCTTTCAAAAAAATTTGATAAAAAGTGATCAAAAAGTCGCATCTTCTCTAAAATGGTACCGATAGAAACTACAAGTCGTCCCACAAAACAAAAGCCCTCATACAGCTGCATCGGTGGAAAAATAAAAAAGTTATAGCTCTTCAAATATGGAGACACAAAACTTTTTGGGGAAGAACTGTGTTTTTACTGTGTAAAAGTAGTAAAACACAAGAAAACTACCGTATATATCGGCGTACAAGACGACTTTTTACACCCTTAAAAAAATTTCAAAAGTGTGGGGTCGTCTTATATGCCGGATATTGTCTACATTAGGGATGCACGTTGCAGCCGCACAGCTCAGTATAGTAACACATGAATGTATGGGAGCGCGGCTGCGGCTGTGTAATTCAGCCACAGCCCCGCTCCTGAGTCATGATAAGTTCGCGGGGTCAGGATGATGCAATGCGGCCAGCGCTGCACTAATGAGCGGCGGCACTGGAGACAGAACATGGCGGGCGCGCTACAAAACACCCCCATGTTCTGTCTTCAGTGCCTGAACTGCCGCTCATTAGTGCAGCGCCGGCCGCATCACCTCATGCTGACCGCGCGCGCACTTCCTGTCAGGAGCGGGGCAATGGCTGTATTACACAGCCGCAGCCCCGCTCTATAACGGCGGAGATCAGAGAAACCGCTCATCTCCGCCGTTATTCCCCTGAATGCTGCGATCACAGCTGACTGCAGCATTCAGGGGAAAGTGAGAAGGGGGGATGCCCCTGGATCGCGTCACAGGGAATTCCTGTGACGCGATCGAGGGCCATACCATATATGGGCAGACAGCCCAGGGTCTATTGACGGACCCCAGGGCTGTCTTACCATATTTCATGTTGTTAGGACATACCCAAGTATGTCCTAACAACTGCCTGTGTATTATCCGTCCACAGGTTAATGTACTGGCACATATCTGATATATGTCTGTGTACTATCCGTCCACAGGCTAATGTACTGGGATATATCTGATATATGTCAGTACATTAAAGTTTAAAAATAAAGTAAAAACAAAGTATTGTTAAATTTTAAAAAAAATACACCTTCACCTTTTTTACAATAAACATTAAAATAAGTCTCAATACATAAAATACACACATTCAGTAATGGCGCGGACAACAATGTTTTTGCATCATTTATGATGTGTACGCTGTAAAAAAATGAAATAAACACGGCTTTCATTCACTTATTAATGTGAGGCGCGAGGTGCGATGAATTTACCCTCCATGTTCCTCACATTAATAGTAATTAACCCCATCATGTACCTCGCACATTAACCCAATATGACTGAGAAACATGATGGGATTAATTACTATTAGGGCGGGTTCACACATGGCGGAATTGCACTTAAATTCCGCTGCGGACACTCCGCAGCGTTAATCCGCAGCGGAGCCGTTTCTACATTGACTTTCACTTTAATTTCGCAGTGTTCGTTTACACGATGCGTACAATTCCGCTGCGGAGCATAGGCTGCGGAGCGGAATTTGGTGTCCGCAGCATGCTCTGTCTGTTGCGGAGCAGTGGCGGACTCATGGCGGAATTTCTCCATTGACTTCAATGGAGATTCAAAGTTCCGCAATGAAGTCCGCAGCTGTCATGCACATGTCATGTGTGCTGCGGATGCGTCTTGCTTTTTTTACTTGACATTTCTTCATTCTGGCTGGACCTATGTATTTCTAGGTCTACAGCCAGACTGAGGAAGTCAATGGGGCTCCCGTAATGACGGGAGCGTTGCTAGGAGACGTCAGTAAATAGTCACTGTCCAGGGTGCTGAAAGAGTTAAGCGATCGGCAGTAACTGTTTCTGCACCCGGGACAGTGACTACCGATCTCAATATACATGTATCTGTAAAAAAAAATGAAGTTCGTACTTACCGAGAACTCCCTGTTTCTGTCTCCAGTCCGGCCTCCCAGGATGACGTTTCAGAGTAAGTGACGGCTGCAGCCAATCACAGGCCAAGCACAGGCTGCAGCGGTCACATGGACTGGCGCGTCATCCAGGGAGGTCGGGCTGGATGCCGAAGGAGGGACGCGTCATAAAGACAACGGGCGGTAAGTATGAATTTCTTTTACTTTCACTAGGGAAAGTGCTGTCCCTTCTCTCTATCCTGCACTGATAGGGAGAAGGGAAGCACTTTTCCCGCAGTCCGCAGCAGCTAGTCCGCATCAATGTACTGCACATTTTGTGCAGATCCGCAGCCGTAATCCGCAACCCGGATTAGGTGCGGCATTGATGCGGACAGTTGCGGAGGAATTCCGCCATGTGTGGTCATGCCCTTAATGTGAGGCGCGTTCAAAATTCATCACACGTCGCGCCTCACATCAGAAAACGGAAGAATTTTTTTTTTTATTACTGTTGGCAAAAGTATCGAAATTGGTATCGAAATCGCAATACTAAACGAAGTATCGGTATCGAAGTCCAAATTCTGGTATCGTGACATCCCTAGTCTACATATTGTCTACACACAGGTTGTGTGTTACCTTGTGAGCCTGCAGTCCGGTACACAGGCTCCCGGGATGCACGGAATCCGCCACGGATCTGAGGGAAGCCGGTATTAGCCGCCAGGGAACATCTCTGTAAGATCCTCTGGCCCGCCCTTTCCTCTCATTCCCTGCCTCTCAGATCTCGCGCGATGAAGCAGCCTATCTGCGCATGCGCAAGTTCAAAGAGACAGAGAGTCCTGGGTCCTGCCGCCGATGGCCATAGTGAAGCGCTCCTGCACGAAATGGTGAGTATATCTTAAATTCTATATTTTAAGGGTAAAAGTTGGGGGTCGTCTTATACGCCCAGTCGTCTTATACGCCGACATATACAGTATATAAATTTGGTATCGTCGCAATCGTAACGACCTGCTGAATAAAGTTATTATGTTATTTATACCACACGGTAAATGGTGTAAATTAAAACCACAAAAAAAGAGTGGCAAAACAGCTGGGGTTTTTTCTATTACGCCCCAAAGAAAAGTTAATAAAAGTTAATCAATAAATTATATGTACCCCAAAATGTTGCTATTAAAAAATACAACTTGTCCCGCAAAAAACAAGTCCTTTTACAGCTATGTTGACGTAAAAATAAAAAAGTTATAGCTCTTGGAATGTGATGATGGAAAAACTATAAAAATAGCTTGGTCATCAAGGTTTAAAATAGGCTGGTCACTAAGGGGTTAAACAATGACTGTTCCTACTGAATAACAACAAGCAGAGATTCTGAAATCTGAAAAATTAAAGAAGCACTCCAGGTTTTTCTTTTTTGCAAATGTGATGTAGTGTAATGTAGTGATGTGTATTGACTTACCTGGTGCTGTATTTTTACGGGACGCTGCTGCGTTACTGGCCGCCATGTTCTGTACTCTGAAAACCCAAATTCTACAGGGTCTATTGTAGAAAGCGGATGTCAATCTCTCAATGCAAGTCTATGAGACTCACATGGAATCTGTTTCATAGACATGCATTGAGAGCCTGATTTCGGGTCCCTAAGGCAGACGCTGTACAATATAGGGATCGTATGACCCCACAGCGGCCCAGAAAATACAGCACCAAGGCACTGTAAGTCAATACACATGTCTACATTAAACTTCAACACATTTGCAAACGTGGGGGGTGTATAAATAAAAACCCAGAGTGCTTCTTTAATACAGAAAGTATATTGGAAAATTGTAAAACTTTTAATTCTACAAAAAATAACATTGGCTTGCTGAAACCGGAAATCGTACTTTATTAAACTATCAATGTATTAATTGATTCCACTAGTCATTTTCTAGTCATCTGTTTTTGTACTTTTTTTTTGTTTTACTAACAAATGATCAACTATTTCATATAAACTCAATATTTATTTATTTTTTTGTAAAATATTTCTTCTTGTTTGGCCACCATTAATTCAAGGTACACGGTGTCTCAGACACAAAGTTGCTTTTAAAAATCAATGACTATTCATTTGCCAGCAATAAAACAGCAATGAAATGAGCAACAGAAGTGATCACATGAGTGGGGGAAATTCTCCAGCCTGCTGTTCAGGAACATAGCGACAGTACTGGATAATCCTAATGAGATTGATGACCTGAAAAGCCTGGTTTTAATAGGCCTAGCTTTTGTCTGACTAATGTAAGAGAACAGGGAGTTAAAAAAAAAGAGAATTATCATAGCAACACGAATGACGTGTAAGCAGCTAAGTGTAAATCAAACAGAAGAGCAGAGGAGCATAATGTGAGCGTGCAGGCCTGACATTTCAAACAAGGACAAGGTAGCAGCACTTGCAGTCTGTGAACTTCACAGTTGGCAAACACCCAAGTGTCTGTAAATGCCCATGAAGGGAGGGAGCGGGAGGGTGGACAGGGGAAGAACTAGGTTAGTTTACACGAAAATGTCTGCAATAAAAGACTGGCTGGCACGCTCTACCATCTGACCCGTCTCCCTCCAGTGTTTTCATCAAGAATGCAGGAATCTCTTCAGCTGAGAGAACACGCTGTATTCTTCCGAAAAGCTAAAATAAAGAAAAAAAAACAAAACCTCTCTCTTTCAGATAATCCAAACATAATCCTTTCTGGCATCACTGAACTGTTCACCCCTTCAGGACCAGCAGGGGACCCTGCTCGGGGTGCCTAGAAAGCAGTACCTATGACAGGGAGACAGCAGATCATTGCTGACCTGCTCTACTGTATGCTGACTGTTTCCACTTATTTACCACTGACCTTATGACTGTGCTCGTCTATAACCCTGAGCATGTCTGCTGAGAGATCAGTCCAGGCATATCATTTCTATTTTATAATATTAGTACTGACTCGTCTAACTTGTCACCATAGATGGCACCACATCATCTAAAGTGACTTGACTTTTAGTTGTAGATTTTCCATGCCTGGAATAAAGTATAGTCTCAGCAACAAAAAAACAACTTTCTGATACATAAAATGTACAAATTTGGCCAACAAATGCTGATCTTAGCAGGGGGGCTGTTTATTGTCATACACTCGTCCATATCGGCCTGTATTAACTGCACATATGGGATATGTCTATAGAGGTTCACATACATATCAGACGTCAATAAACGATCACCGATATATACCACAGCGCTGTACACAGAAGCTGGCTGTTCCCAATGGGGTTCTAATTTTACCATCTCTCATTCCCAAGACAAATATCAGAGGAAAACCAATAACCTAAAAGTATATTTTGAAGAAAAAAATAGAATATGCAAAGAAAGCAAAAACCTGGTATATACAAAGTCCATGCAGACGTTGTCCGCGTATGTAAACTTAGGACTTAGGCAACAGTCCTAACCACTGAGCCCCTGTGCTGCCCCCCAGCACCTGAACCCCAAATTATACCACATTATAGATCACACATTTCATAAATATCTGAAACTAGAGAACACCATAACCCCCCCCCCCCCCCTCATATATGTGTCCTAGGAACATGCAGAAGTGAATACAAAGTACATGGCTTCATTTCATACAATATTTTATATCTCAGATGACAATTGTACATGTATTATACACAAGTGGGCGACCATGTAACACAAGCCTTCCCACCACAGCACACAACACCGAGTATTGTACCTCTCCAGTCAGCTGTCAGCTGTAGCAATGCATGACAGAACCGGTGCATGTGGATTCTTCTTTCCCACACCATTATAATGTAGGTCACATGACTGGAGCCATACATGACACATTATAACACGCATGCATTACCTGAGCACATACATTACCTCAGCACATACATTACCTCAGCACATACATTACCTCAGCACATACATTACCTCAGCACATACATTAATTACCTCAGCACATACATTACCTCAGCACATACATTAATTACCTCAGCACATACATTACCTCAGCACATACATTACTTCAGCACATACATTACCTCAGCACATACATTACCTCAGCACATACATTACCTCAGCACATATGTGCATACATTACCTCAGCACATACATTACCTCAGCACATACATTACCTCAGCACATACATTAATTACCTCAGCACATACTTTACCTCAGCACATACATTACCTCAGCACATACATTACCTCAGCACATACATTAATTACCTCAGCACATACTTTACCTCAGCACATACATTACCTCAGCACATACATTACCTCAGCACATACATTAATTACCTCAGCACATACTTTACCTCAGCACATACATTACCTCAGCACATACATTACCTCAGCACATACGTTACCTCAGCACATACATTACCTCAGCACATACATTACCTCAGCACATACGTTACCTCAGCACATACGTTACCTCAGCACATACATTACCTCAGCATATACATTACCTCAGCACATACATTGATTGCCCCAGCACATACATTTACAATAACCCAGGGATGTTTACAAAAGCAGTGCAGACAAAATGAAACTGACATGTAGAAATACACAGATATCATTGCACAAGCCGGCAGAGCAGCAGCTTGTCAGCCTAGCAGCACAGCACACGGAGAAATGGTGTCCTGGCAGAAACCTCTAATGTGGGCATCAAGCAAATGGTAAGAGAGAAGGGGAAGCTCACCTGACAGTCAGATGCAGTGGACGAGCAGCAGCACAGGCAGCAGGAGGAAAGCTTTACAGCTGATTCTGCAGCAGGGCGCTGGGCTTGTCCTGAAATGACCCTGCCTGGGGAGGACGACAAGGATAGGGAGGGCGGGAGTGTGAGGAGGAGGAGGAGGGAAGGCAGCAGCCTCTGCTTCCCATCAATATAGACACAGGCTCATACTGTACGTACACAGTGAGGCAGCAGCAGGACATAGAGGAGTGGGACATAGAGGAGCGGGACATAGAGGAGAGGGACATAGAAGCGCTCCACATACTAGAGCAGGACGTGTACTAGTAATGGGAAGATCACCAACGATTGGTTCAATGTGAACTGATCTTCAAAGTGAATTGACTCATTCATATCCCTAGCAAAGATTATTTCATCAGGAACTAAAGCAAATGGAGTGAGTGAGTGAGTGAGTGAGTGAGCAGAGCAGAGCAGCTACTCACTGTTACACTACTACTAAAGGAAAGTAGAAAAACACAACACAGCCCAGCAAATACAAATCTAATAAAAGAAACTAAACTCTGAAATTGCACTGCCCAGACACAGCCCAAGTGTGAGTGAGTGAGTAAATCTGCGTGTGAGTATGAGTGTAGGTTCATGCATTAAATTCACTATCTTGCTAGTCCAGGGGTCCAGTCTTGCTGCTGACACTGGCTATTGTTCCCCCTGCCCTGTATTCCTGTACCCCCTGCTCTGTAGTAGGTGCTGCACTGCTTTTCGGCTCTTTCATACCCATTCACCATGAGTCAGTACCTCTATCCTACAATAGGTGGCGCTGCTTCATTCAGTGTCATATGCATCTTATTAACTAGACTGTCATGATTCGTTCTCCTAACATATTAGTTCAATAGTTCATTAAGTTCAGTTTGTTCACAAGTCACATGATACATTCGCTATCAACCTCCTCAGGTCACACGGGTGGAATGAGAGAAAAGCAAAATATCCAAGACTTTTTCAACTGGCAAAGCGGAGATTGTGTATTATAACGTCTTCCATTCCCTGTGAGAGAATATTTTCAAAAGTAGGGCAAGTAATTACAGAGAGGAGAAACAGACACACAACATCCAAAGTGGGACAAATCCTGTTTTTGAACCATAATCTGAACCTTTAGTTATTGTTCAATTTAAAGTTTATGTGCGAGTATATATGTAAATATATAAAGGAAATGTTACACGATCCAAGGTGCCCCTGTGTATTTTCTATGTTTCCAATCACTTCTCAACAGTGTCCCAGAGATAGAGACACAATGAACTAAATAAAGTAATCTTTTGAATGAACTCAATCCTAAAGGAACCAATTCCCAAAATGAACTAGATTTCCCATTATGTAACATGTACTAGGGCTCCACATACTAGAGCGGGACATAGAAGAGCTCCACATACTAGAGCGGGACACAGAAGAGCTCCACATACTAGAGCGGGACATAGAAGAGCTCCACATACTAGAGTGGGACATAGAAGAGCTCCACATACTAGAGCAGGACATAGAAGAGCGGGACATAGAAGAGCGGGACATAGAAGAGCTCCACATACTAGAGCAGGACATAGAAGAGCGGAACATGTTAGAGCGGGACATAGAAGAGCGGGACATAGAAGAGCGGGACATAGAAGAGCTCCACATACTAGAGCGGGTCATAGAAGAGCGGAACATGCTAGAGCGGGACATAGAAGAGCGGGACATAGAAGCGCGGGACATAGAAGAGCTCCACATACTAGAGCGGGACATAGAAGAGATCCACATACTGGAACGAGACATAGAAGAGTGGGACATAGATGAGCTCCACATACTAAAGCAGGACATAGAAGAGCGGGACATAGAAGAGCTCCACATACTAGAGTGGGACATAGAAGAGCGCGACATAGAAGAGCTCCACATACTAGAGCGGGACATAGAAGAGCTCCACATACTAGAGCGGGACATAGAAGAGTGGGACATAGATGAGCTCCACATACTAAAGAAGGACATAGAAGAGCTCCACATACCAGAGCAGGACATAGACGAGCGGGACATAGAAGAGCTCCACATACTAAAGCAGGACATAGAAGAGCTCCACATACCAGAGCAGGACATAGAAGAGCGGGACATAGATGAGCCCCACATACTAGAGTAGGGCATAGGAGAGCGCGACATAGATCAGCTCCACATACTAGAGCAACACATAGAAGAGTGGGACATAGATGAGCTCCACATACTAGAGCAGGATATAGGAGAGCGCGACACAGATCAGCTTCACATACTAGAGCAACACATAGAAGAGCGGGACATAGGCGAGCTCCACATATTAAAGCAGGACATAGAAGAGTGGGACATTGATGAGCTCCAATTACTAGAGCAGGACATAGAAGTGTGGGACATAGATGAGCTCCACATACTAGAGCAGGACATAGGAGAGTGCGACATAGATCATCTGCACATACTAGAGCAGGCCATAGGAGAGCGGGACATAGATCAGCTCCACATACTAGAGCAGCACATAGAAGATCTCCACATACTAGAGCTGAACACCGAAGAATGGAACATACTTGAGCTCCGCATAGTAGAGCCAGACATACTAGAGCTCCATATACTAGAACAGGACATAGAAGAGCTCCACATACTAGAGCTCCACATACTAGAGCTGGACATAGAAGAACGGAACATATCAGAGCTCCGCATAGTAGAGCCAGACATATTACAGCTCCACTGTTAGGGATCTGCCAGGTACTTCATCTAGCTATACTCCTGGGATTAATCAATCCACACCTGAGGCCAGACCTGTTCGACTGACACCATCTCCCACCAACCAGGGTGGCAGGCTCAGGAGTGGGAGAGCCTATCGCGGCCTGGTCTCTCGGAGTTAGCTCCGCCCCCTGCCCTTTATTACCTGCCCTGTGCTCTCCCTCAGTGCTTGTAATTCTTTTGGATTCCTGGCCCCTCTGCTGCTTGCTCCAGCCTGCTTCTGCCGTGCTTCTGCCTTGCTGCAGTTCTGCTTGACCTGCTTTGCTTGCCCTGGCTTGCTTCTGTCTCCGTGCCCGCTCGGGTGTACTCACTTCGTCCTGGTCCTGACTGTTCGTTCACCGTCCCGTTTCCTCGTGGCGTTCCGTGGCTACTGCCCCTTCCCTTGCGTGTTCCCCGTTTGTCTTCCAGTGCACTTAGCCAGCGTAGGGACCGCCGCCCAGTTGTACCTCGTCGCCTAGGGCGGGTCGTTGCAAGTAGGCAGGGACAGGGTGGTGGGTAGATTAGGGCTCACTTTCCCTTCACCTCCTTCCTGCCATTACATAATTACAAGCCCTTACCTAGTCTACCCTTTCTCCTACGCTGACGCTATCATGGACCCCCTTGAGACCCTGACCCAGCAGATGCAGGGCCTCTCCCTACAGGTCCAGGCCCTGGCCCAAAGGGTCAATCAGGGTGACGCTGCTTTAGTAGTACCCCTCACCTCACCTCTAGAACCCGACCTCAAGTTACCTGACCGGTTCTCAGGGGACCGTAAGACGTTTCTCTCCTTCCGGGAGAGTTGCAGACTGTATTTCCGCCTAAAGCCCCACTCCTCAGGTTCCGAGAACCAGCGGGTGGGTATCATCATATCCCGACTCCAGGAAGGGCCCCAAGAGTGGGCCTTCTCCTTGGCTCCTGACGCCCCTGAACTTTCCTCTGTTGATCGTTTTTTCTCTGCCCTCGGACTCATTTACGACGAGACTGACAGGACTGCTTTAGCCGAGAGTCAGCTGGTGACCTTACGTCAGGGTAGGAGACCGGTTGAGGAATACTGTTCTGATTTTAGGAAGTGGTGCGTAGCTTCTCAGTGGAACGATCCGGCCCTAAGGTGCCAGTTTAGGTTAGGATTATCTGACGCCCTGAAGGATCTGCTGGTTAGCTACCCCTCGCCTGACTCCCTTGACCAGGTTATGGCCCTAGCAGTACGACTTGACCGACGTCTCAGGGAACGTCAGCTAGAACGCTTCAGTGTGCTCCCCTCTGACTTTTCTGCGATTCCCCCCGAGGTCCCGTCTCCTCGCCCCTCCACGGAGGACTCGGAGGTACCTATGCAACTCGGGGCCTCCATGTCCCCTCGACAACGTAGGGAGTTTCGCAGAATGAATGGTCTCTGCTTCTACTGTGGGGACGACAAGCATCTACTGAACACCTGTCCCAGGCGCAAGAATAAGAAGCCGGAAAACTTCCGCGCCTAAGTGATCATCGGGGAGGTCACTTGGGCGCACAGGTATTTCCCGTTAATGTGAAACGCAATAAAATTTTGCTTCCCTTTCAGGTCTCGTTTGCTGGCCGGTCTGCCACGGGCAGTGCTTTCATGGATTCTGGCTCATCTGCTAATATCATGTCTGTGGAATTTGCTATGTCTCTAAAGATGCCTTGTATTGATTTACCTTATCCTATCCCTGTAGTAGGAATCGACTCAACCCCCCTTGCTAATGGTTATTTTACTCAACATACCCCTGTTTTTGAACTCCTGGTTGGCTCCATGCATTTGGAGCAGTGCTCTGTACTGGTGATGCAGGGATTATCGTCTGATCTGGTATTAGGTCTTCCCTGGTTGCAGTTGCATAATCCCACGTTTGATTGGAATACTGGGGATCTCACCAAATGGGGTAATGAATGTCTGATGTCATGTCTTTCTGTTAACTCTATTTCTCCCCGGGAGGAGGTAAACACGCTTCCTGAGTTTGTTCAGGACTTCGCCGATGTGTTTTCCAAGGAGGCCTCTGAGGTGTTGCCCCCCCATAGAGATTACGATTGCGCCATCGATTTGGTGCCTGGTGCCAAGCTTCCTAAGGGTAGGATATTTAATCTTTCATGTCCTGAACGTGAAGCGATGAGGGTATATATCCAAGAATGCCTGGCCAAGGGTTTCATTCGCCCCTCGACTTCTCCTGTAGGTGCTGGCTTCTTCTTCGTGGGGAAGAAGGATGGTGGTCTTAGGCCGTGCATTGATTATCGTAACCTGAATAAGGTCACCGTAAGGAACCAGTACCCACTTCCTTTGATTCCGGATCTTTTTAATCAGGTTCAGGGAGCCCAGTGGTTTTCTAAGTTCGATCTACGGGGGGCATATAACCTTATCCGCATCAAAGAGGGGGATGAGTGGAAAACTGCGTTCAACACACCCGAGGGTCATTTCGAATACCTGGTCATGCCCTTTGGGTTGTGTAATGCCCCTGCTGTCTTCCAGAATTTTATTAATGAAATCCTGAGAGATTACCTGGGGATATTTCTTGTTGTGTACCTTCATGACATACTGGTGTTTTCCAAGGACTGGTCCTCCCACGTGGAGCATGTCAGGAAGGTGCTCCAGGTCCTTCGGGAGAATAATCTGTTTGCTAAGACTGAAAAATGTGTCTTTGGGGTACAGGAGATACCATTTTTAGGGCAAATCCTCACTCCTCATGAATTCCGCATGGACCCTGCCAAGGTTCAAGCTGTGGCGGAATGGGTCCAACCTGCCTCCCTTAAGGCGTTACAGTGTTTTTTAGGGTTCGCCAACTATTACAGGAGATTTATTGCCAACTTCTCGGTCGTCGCTAAGCCTCTTACGGACCTCACCCGCAAGGGTGCCGATGTCCTCCATTGGCCCCCTGAGGCCGTCCAGGCCTTTGAGACTCTCAAGAAGTGCTTTATCTCGGCCCCCGTGCTGATTCAGCCCAACCAAGAGGAGCCATTTATTGTGGAGGTTGACGCTTCCGAGGTGGGAGTGGGGGCCGTCTTGTCCCAGGGTACCAGCTCCCTCACCCATCTCCGCCCCTGTGCTTACTTCTCTAGGAAGTTTTCGCCCACGGAGAGTAACTATGATATTGGCAACCGCGAACTTCTAGCCATTAAATGGGCGTTTGAGGAGTGGCGGCACTTCCTGGAGGGGGCCAGACACCAGGTAACGGTCCTTACGGATCACAAGAATCTGGTTTTCCTAGAATCGGCCCGGAGGCTTAATCCTAGACAAGCTCGGTGGGCACTATTCTTTACCAGATTTAATTTCTTGGTTACCTATAGGGCTGGGTCCAAGAATATTAAGGCTGACGCTCTGTCACGTAGTTTCATGGCCAATCCTCCTTCCGAGAAGGATCCCGCTTGTATTTTACCCCCTGGTATAATCGTCTCTGCCACGGATTCTGATTTAGCTTCTGATATCGCGGCTGATCAGGGTGCAGCTCCCGGGAACGTCCCTGGGGACAAACTGTTTGTTCCCCTGCAATACCGGCTGAGGGTACTCAGGGAAAACCATGACTCCGCTCTATCTGGTCATCCTGGCATCTTGGGCACCAAACACCTCATTACCAGAAACTATTGGTGGCCTGGGTTGCCTAAAGATGTTAGGGCTTACGTCGCCGCTTGTGAGGTTTGCGCTAGGTCCAAAACCCCTAGGTCCCGACCTGCGGGCCTACTACGTTCCTTGCCCATTCCCCAGAGACCTTGGACCCATATCTCCATCGATTTTATCACCGATTTGCCTCCATCTCAGGGCAAGTCGGTGGTGTGGGTGGTAGTCGACCGCTTCAGCAAGATGTGCCACTTTGTGCCCCTTAAGAAGCTACCTAACGCCAAGACGTTAGCTTCTTTGTTCGTGAAACACATCCTGCGTCTCCATGGGGCCCCAGTCAATATCGTTTCTGACAGAGGGGTACAATTTGTTTCCTTATTTTGGAGAGCTTTTTGTAAAAAGTTGGAGATTGATCTGTCCTTCTCCTCCGCCTTCCATCCCGAAACTAATGGCCAAACGGAAAGGACCAACCAATCCCTGGAACAATATTTAAGGTGTTTCATCTCGGACTGCCAATTCGATTGGGTCTCATTCCTTCCCCTTGCTGAATTTTCCCTGAATAACCGGGTCAGTAACTCGTCAGGGGTCTCCCCGTTTTTCTGTAATTTCGGGTTTAACCCAAGGTTCTCCTCCGTCTCCCCTGGTTGTTCCAATAATCCTGAGGTAGAGGAGGTTCATCGGGAACTGTGCACTGTCTGGGCCCAGGTTCAGAAGAACCTAGAGGCGTCCCAGAGCGCACAAAAGATTCAGGCGGATAGTAGACGTTCTGCTAACCCCCGGTTTGTCGTCGGGGATTTGGTCTGGTTGTCGTCCAGGAACTTGCGCCTTAAGGTCCCGTCCAGGAAGTTTGCTCCCCGATTCATTGGACCTTATAAGATCATTGAAGTCCTCAACCCTGTATCCTTCCGTCTGGAGCTCCCCCCATCCTTTCGCATACATGACGTCTTCCATGCCTCCCTCCTTAAACGCTGCTCCCCGTCCTGGTCCCCCTCGAGGATACCTCCTGTTCCCGTTCTCACCCCTGAGGGGGTGGAATTCGAGGTGGCCAAGATTATGGACAGTAGGATGGTCCAGGGCTCCCTCCAGTACCTGGTCCATTGGAAAGGATACGGGCCGGAGGAGAGGACTTGGGTACCTGCCCGTGATGTTCACGCTGGGGTATTGATCAGGAGGTTCCACCTCCTCTTCCCCACTAAACCGGGTCCCCTTAGTAAGGGTCCGGTGGCCCCTCATAAAAGGGGGAGTACTGTTAGGGATCTGCCAGGTACTTCATCTAGCTATACTCCTGGGATTAATCAATCCACACCTGAGGCCAGACCTGTTCGACTGACACCATCTCCCACCAACCAGGGTGGCAGGCTCAGGAGTGGGAGAGCCTATCGCGGCCTGGTCTCTCGGAGTTAGCTCCGCCCCCTGCCCTTTATTACCTGCCCTGTGCTCTCCCTCAGTGCTTGTAATTCTTTTGGATTCCTGGCCCCTCTGCTGCTTGCTCCAGCCTGCTTCTGCCGTGCTTCTGCCTTGCTGCAGTTCTGCTTGACCTGCTTTGCTTGCCCTGGCTTGCTTCTGTCTCCGTGCCCGCTCGGGTGTACTCACTTCGTCCTGGTCCTGACTGTTCGTTCACCGCCCCGTTTCCTCGTGGCGTTCCGTGGCTACTGCCCCTTCCCTTGCGTGTTCCCCGTTTGTCTTCCAGTGCACTTAGCCAGCGTAGGGACCGCCGCCCAGTTGTACCTCGTCGCCTAGGGCGGGTCGTTGCAAGTAGGCAGGGACAGGGCGGTGGGTAGATTAGGGCTCACTTTCCCTTCACCTCCTTCCTGCCATTACATCCACGTACTAGAGCAGGACATAGTAGAGCTCCACATACTAGAGCAGGACATAGAAGAGCTCCATATACTAGAGCTCCACATACTAAAGCAGTACATAGAAGAGCTCCACATAGTTGAGCTGGACATACTAGAGCTCCACATACTAGTGCTGGACATAGAAGAGTGGGACATGTTCTAGAGCTGTCACTGCACACATAGATGAGTACAAACACATGCAGTCACTGCACATACAAAGGCAGTCACCGCACAAATGGATGAGTGCATACACAGGCAGTCACGGCGCACATAAATGCCCACTTATACAGGCAGTCACCGCACAAATGGATGAGTACATACACAGGCAGTCACGGCACACATGGATGAATACATACGTACATAGACAGTCACGGCACACATAGATGCCCACTTACACAGGCAGTCCCCGCACACATGGATGAGTAAATACACAGGCAGTCACGACACACATGGACGCGCACATACACATAGCCACCACACACATGAATGAGTATATACACTGATAGCCACTGCATACATGTAATTGCACATATACAGACAACACACACATTAACGCACTGGCATGGATGCGCACTTACACAGGCCGTAAGGAAACTAGTGCGAGTACATTGATAAATCTTGCCGATATAATCTTGTGTTTATTCAAAGAAAATCCCCATATACCGACATGCATATATACACACATTATATAAACACATACCACATACACACACATAATATATATATATACACACACACACACACCATACATATATATATATATATATATATATATATATATATATATATACTGTATATATATATAGTATATATATATATATATATATATATGTGTGTGTATATATATATGTATATATATATATACACACATAGATGATATACACACACACACACACACCCACACACATATATATATATATATATACATATATGTATATATATATATATATATATATATATATATATACACTACCGTTCAAAAGTTTGAGGTCACCCATACAATTTTGTGTATTCCATGAAAACTCAGACTTATATTTATCAAATGAGTTGCAAAATTACTAGAAAATATAGTCAAGACATTGACAAGGTTAGAAATAATGATTTTTATTTGAAATAATAATTTTCTCCTTCAAACTTTGCTTTCGTCAAAGAATGCTCCATTTGCAGCAATTACAGCATTGCAGACATTTGGCATTCTAGCTGTTAATTTGCTGAGGTAATCGGGAGAAATTTCACCCCATGCTTCCAGAAGGCCCTCCCACAAGTTGGATTGGCTTGATGGGCACTTCTTGCGTACCATACGGTCAAGCTGCTCCCACAACTGCTCTATGGGGTTGAGATCTGGTGACTGCGCTGGCCACTCCATTACAGATAGAATACCAGCTGCCTGCTTCTTCCCTAAATAGTTCTTGCATAATTTGGAGGTGTGCTTTGGGTCATTGTCCTGTTGTAGGATGAAATTGGCTCCAATCAAGCGCTGTCTACAGGGTATGGCATGGCGTTGCAAAATGGAGTGATAGCCTTCCTTATTCAAAATCCCTTTTACCTTGTACAAATCTCCCACTTTACCAGCACTAAAGCAACCCCAGACCATCACATTACCTCCACCATGCTTGACAGATGGCGTCAGGCACTCTTCCAGCATCTTTTCAGTTGTTCTGCGTCTCACAAATGTTCTTCTGTGTGATCCAAACACCTCAAACGTCGATTCGTCTGTCCATAGCACTTTTTTCCAATCTTCCTCTGTCCAATGTCTGTGTGCTTTTGCCCATGTTAATCTTTTCCTTTTATTAGCCAGTCTCAGATATGGCTTTTTCTTTGCCACTCTGCCCTGAAGGCCAGCATCCCGGAGTCGCCTCTTCACTGTAGACGTTGACACTGGCGTTTTGCGGGTACTATTTAATGAAGCTGCCAGTTGAGGACCTGTGAGGCGTCTATTTCTCAAACTAGAGACTCTAATGTACTTTTCTTGTTGCTCAGTTGTGCAGCGGGGCCTCCCACTTCTCTTTCTACTCTGGTTAGAGCCTGTGTGTGCTGTCCTCTGAAGGGAGTAGTACACACCGTTGTAGGAAATCTTCAGTTTCTTGGCAATTTCTCGCATGGAATAGCCTTCATTTCTAAGAGCAAGAATAGACTGTCGAGTTTCACATCAAAGCTCTCTTTTTCTAGCCATTTTGAGAGTTTAATCGAACCCACAAATGTAATGCTCCAGATTCTCAACTAGCTCAAAGGAAGGTCAGTTTTATAGCTCCCCTAAACAGAAAAACTGTTTACAGCGGTGCTAACATAATTGCACAAGGGTTTTCAAGTGTTTTCTAATCATCCATTAGCCTTCTAACACAGTTAGCAAACACAATGTACCATTAGAACACTGGAGTGATGGTTGCTTGAAATGGGCCTCTATACACCTATGTAGATATTGCAAACCAGACGTTTGCAACTAGAATAGTCATTTAGCACATTAACAATGTATAGAGTGTATTTCTGATTCATTTAATGTTATCTTCATTGAAAAAAACTGTGCTTTTCTTTCAAAAATAAGGAAATTTCTAAGTGACCCTAAACTTTTGAACGGTAGTGTATAAAATCATGTAACAATCCCCCCTGGGACAAGGTGCAAAGGGGAAGGTGGCCCACCTCGGACCCACACAGGCCTCCCTGCAGGGGTGGGATCCGGCAAGTTTGCCCCGGTTCTCCCGAACCGGTTGTTAAAATTACAGCCGGTTCGCAGAATCGGGTGAAGCGGGAAGCCGGAGCCGGTCCCCTACACTGAATTGTATATGCGTCCTTACGACACAGATACAATTGACTTCAATAGCACTGCCCTGGCGAGGCACATGCTGCTTCGCCATTCGGTGCTTTAGTGATGATGCAGTCGGCGATGATTCAGTCCGCTGCATCGTACCGCTGGAGGAGGACTGGTGCCGCTGGAGGACGGAGTGGGAACGGGACAAGTAAAAAAATTTTTTTTTTCCTTCTACCGTGGGCAGCGTTGGGGGCCTTATCTATAGGGAACTATACAGGGAACAGTAACTACAAAACTACATAGGGAACATAAACTACAGGGGACAATACATAGGTAACAGTAACTACAGGGGACTATATAGGGAACAGTAGCTACAGGGGACTTTATAGGGAACAGTAACTACAGGGGAATATATAGGGAACAGTAACTACTGGAGGCTATAGGGAACACTAACTACAGGGGACTATATAGGGAACAGTAACTACAGGGGACTATATAGGGAACAGTAACTACAGGGGACTATATAGGGAACAGTAACTACAGTGGACTATATAAGAAACAGTAGCTACAGGGGACTATAGGGAACACTAACAACAGGGGACTATATAGGGAACAGTAACTACAGGGGACTATAGGGAACAGTAACTACAGGGGACTATATAGGGAACAGTAACTACAGGGGACTATAGGGAACGCTAACTACAGGGGACTATATAGGCAACAGTAACTACAGGGGTCAATACATAGGTAACAGTAACTACAGGGGACTATATAGGGAACAGTAACTACAGGGGACTAAATAGGGAAGAGTAACTACAGGGGACTATATAAGGAACAGTAACTACAGGGGACTATATAGGGATCAGTAACTACAGGGGACTATATAGGGAACAGTAACTACAGGGGAATATATAAGAAACAGTAACTACAGGGGACTATATAGGGAACAGTAACTACAGGGGACTATAAGGAACACTAACTACAGGGGACTATATAGGGAATAGTAACTACAGGGGACAATACATAGGTAACTACAGGGGACTATATAGGGAACAGTAACTACAGGGGACTATATAGGGAACAGTAACTACAGGGGACAATACATAGGTAACTACAGGGGACTATATAGGGAACAGTAACTACAGGGGACTATATAGGGAACAGTAACTACAGGGGACTATATAGGGAATCGTAACTACAGGGGACTATATAGGGAACAGTAACTACAGGGGACTATATAGGGAACAGTAACTACAGGGAACTATAGGGAACAGTAATTACAGGGGACTATATAGGGAACGAACTACATGGGACTATATGGAACACTAACTACAGGGGACTATATAGGGAACAGTAACTACAGGGGACTATATAGGGAACTAACTACAGGGGAATATATAGAGAACACTAACTACATGGGACTATATAGGGAACACTAACTACAGGGGACTATATAGGGAACACTAACTTCAGGGGACTATATAGGGAACACTAACTACAGGGGACTATATAGGGGCCCTTATCTACAGGGAACACCTCAGGGGGCCCTATCTACAGGGACCGCCACAGGTGGCTCTATCTACAGGGAATGCCACAGGGGGCTCTATCTACAGGGAACGCCACAGGGGACTCTATCTACAAGGGACGCAACAGGGGGCCCTATCTACAGGGGGCACTATACAGGGAATGCTACAGTGAATGTCACAGGGGGCACTATCTACAGGGAACGCTACAGTGGGCCCTGTCTGCAGGGAACGGTACATGGGGCACTATCTACAGGGAACTTTACTACCTACAGAATGCTCTATGGGGAGCACTATCTACAGAGGGCTCTATGGGGAGAACTATCTATAGAGGGCTCTACTGGGAGCACTATCTACAGAGGGCTCTATTAGGGGCACTATCTACAGGGGGCTCTATGAGGGGCACTATCTACAGAGGGCTCTATGGGGCGCACTATCTACAGGGCACTGTGTGTGGTGCATTACTTTACAGTGTTTGACATAATTTTATTCATTATACTATTATATTCAGGGGCACAGTGTGTAACACTATTATATTCGGGGACACAGTGTATAATACTATTATATTTAGTGGCATAGAGTGTGGCACCATAAGAATTTGCTCTTCGTTTACAGGTGCAGAAATGTTGAAAAAGTGAGCTTCCGAAGACATCTGATTGAGCAAATTGACCAATTTCCACAGAAATGGGTCATGGCCAGGAGGCATCATAGAGTTCTGGACCAAATGGAAAAGTAAAGGGAAAAAGAATGAATCTGAGAAGTCATCACCGGTGAGTCACTAAATGTAAATGTTTATTCTCCCTGTGACACTTCAGTACTGTATTCACTGTATGATCTGCAGCGAGATGATGTGTGTATCGTTATTTTTTGTGAAACCGCAACAGCATATCCTTACCATCGTTCTTGCTATACTGGGAGCTGTAGTTTTATTCCGTACAAACTTATATGGCAGGGGTTAAACAAAATTTGCAAATTATCTCTGTACTGAGCTGTATTTGTACTGGTGCAGTATATATGTACTGAGCTTGGTTCTGGTGCTGTATATATATATATATATATATATATATATACTGAGCTTGGTTCTGGAGTTATATTCATAATAACAACCAAGCTCAATACATATATACATCACCAAAGACAAGCTCAGAACATATATACAACTTATGGAGGGAGCTGAAGATCCGAGTTGCCAAGCAACAGCCTCGAAATCTTAATGATTTACAGATGATCTGCAAAGAGGAGTGGGCCAAAATTCCATCTAACATGTGTGCAAACCTCATCATCAACTACAAAAAACATCTGACTGCTGTGCTTGCCAACAAGGGGTTTGCCACCTAGTATTAGTCTTGTTTGCCAAAGGGATCAAATACTTATTTCTCTGTGCACAATGCAAATAAATATATATCGTTTTAAAAATGTGATTTTCAGTTTTTTTTATTTTTATAAAATCTATCTCTCACTGGTAAAATTAACCTAGCCTAAAAATTCTAGACTGTTCATGTCTTTGACAGTGGGCAAACTTACAAAATCAGCAAGGGATCAAATACTTATTTCCTTCACTGTATACAACATCAGAGCCAAGCACAGTACATATATACAACATCAGAACCAAGCTCAGAACATATATACAACTCCAGAACCAAACTCAGTACATAAATACAGCACCAGAACCAAGCTCAGTACATATATATCAGAACAACCAAGCTCAAAACATATATGATTCAATTCAAAAAGTGAAACTCATATATTCTATAGATTCATTACATACAGAGTGATCTATTTCCAGCATTTTTTTCTTTTAATGTTGATGATTATGGGAACAGTTAATGAAAACCCAAAATTTAGTGCCTCAGAAAATTGGAATATTATATAAGCCCAATTTAAAAAATGATTTTTAATACCGAAATGTCGTCCTACTGAAAAGTATGTGCAGTATTTGCCCTCAATACTTGGTCGGGGCTACGACTCTGCATGAATTACTACATCAATGTGGCGTGGCATGGAAGCGATCATCCTGTGGCACTGCTGAGCTGTTATGGAAGCCCAGGTTGCTTCATCACCGACTATGAAAACTTCACAAAGTAAATTTTGCACTTCATTTGGAAATCTTGGTCCCAGAGTCTGGAGGAAGAGTGGAGAGGCACTCAGTCCAAGTTTCTTGCGGTCTAGTGTGAAGTTTCCAGTCAGTGATGGTTTGGGGAGCCATGTCATCTGCTGGTGTTGGTCCACTGTGTTATATCAAGTCCAGAGTCAGCCAGCGTCTAGCAGGACATTTCCCAGCACTTTATGCTTCCCTCTGCTGACAAGCTTTATGGAGATCCTGATTTCATTTTCCAGTAGGACTTGGCACCTGCCCACACTGCCAAAACTACCAATACCTGCTGTAATAACCACAGTATCACTGAGCTTGATTGGTCAGCAAACTCATCTGACCTAAATCCCACAGAGAATCTATAGGGTATTGTCAGAGGAAGATGAGACTCCAGACCCAACAATGCAGACGAGCTGAAGGCCGTTATCATACTACTTGGGCTTCCATAACACCTCAGCAGTGCCACAGGCTGATCGCTCCCATGCCACGCCATTGATGCAGTAATTCATGCAAAAGGAGAACTGACCAAGAATTGAGGGCAGATACTGGACATACTTTTTAGTACGACAACATTTCGGTATTACAAATCATTTTTTGAAATTGGGCTTATATAATATTCAAATTTTCTGAGTGACTTAAATTTTGGGTTTTCATTAATTGCTACCATAATCATCAACATTGCAAGAAAAAAATGCTGGAAATAGATCACTCTGTGTGTAATGAATCTATATAATATATGAGAGACACTTTTTGAATTAAATTACTGAAATCAATTAACTTTTAATGATATTCTAATTCATTGAGAAGGACTAGTATATATACTGAGCTTGAATCTGGTGCTGTATATATGTACTGAGCTTTGTTCTGGTGTTGTATTTTTGTACTGAGCTTGGTTCTGGTGTTGTATATATGTACTGAGCTTTGTTCTGGTGCTGTATATAAGTTCTTTACTTTGTTCTGGTGCTGTATATATGTACTGAACTTGGTTCTGGTGTTGTATTTAGGTACTGAACTTGGTTCTGGTGTTGTATTTATGTACTGAGCTTGGTTCTGGTGTTGTATATATTTACTGAGCTTTGTTCTGGTGCTGTATATATGTACTGAGCTTTGTTCTGGTGCTGTATATATGTACTGAGCTTTGTTCTGGTGCTGTATATATGTACTGAGCTTTGTTCTGGTGCTGTATATAAGTTCCTAGCTTAGTTCTGGTGCTGTATATATGTACTGAACGTGGTTCTGGTGTTGTATTTAGATACAAAGCTTTGTTCTGGTGCTGTATATATGTACTAATCTTAGTTATGGTGCTGTATTTATGTACTGAGCTTGGTTCTGGTGCTGTATTTATGTACTGAGCTTTGTTCTGGTGTTGTATATATGTACTGAGCTTGGTTCCGGTTTTGTATTTATGTACTGAGCTTGGTTCTTGTATTGTATTTATGTACTGAGCTTCGTACTGGTGCTGTATTTATGTACTGAGCTTTGTTCTGGTGTTGTACTTATGTACTGAGCTTTTTTCTGGTGCTGCATATTTGTACTGAGCTTTATTCTGGTGCTGTATATATGTACTGAGCTTTGTTCTGGTGCTGTATATAAGTTCCTAGCTTAGTTCTGGTGCTGTATATATGTACTGAACGTGGTTCTGGTGTTGTATTTAGATACAAAGCTTTGTTCTGGTGCTGTATATATGTACTAATCTTAGTTATGGTGCTGTATTTATGTACTGAGCTTGGTTCTGGTGCTGTATTTATGTACTGAGCTTTGTTCTGGTGTTGTATATATGTACTGAGCTTGGTTCCGGTTTTGTATTTATGTACTGAGCTTGGTTCTTGTATTGTATTTATGTACTGAGCTTGGTACTGGTGCTGTATTTATGTACTGAGCTTTGTTCTGGTGTTGTACTTATGTACTGAGCTTTATTCTGGTGCTGTATATATGTACTGAGCTTGGTTCTATGTGTATTTCTTTGCATATTTCATGCCCTCCTCTTTGCATCAATGCTTGTACATGTTCTCTGCATTGATAAACGTCTCTTTCATGCTTTGCATGACTCATTTTTATTGTTGATATTTCTAATAAAATTTGTATTTTTCTATTATACATTTGTTGTGTTAATTGTATTTCGCATTCTGTAGGTTATATACTAAGTATTGGGGGTCAATGCACCAAGATATACTTGGTTTGTATACGTTCTTGTCCTCATATGGTTTAGAGTATACCCTTTACATGTGTACGCTGGCAAGATTTAGTTCCTGAATGTACCAATAGGTTATGTTGGTTCTGGTGCTGTATATATGTACTGAGCTTGCTCCTGGCACAATATCTGTGCATTAGCCGGGAGAGTTGTCGCAGCTTACTGCGCACTCCACACTGTCCTCCACCCTTCTCATGTGCACAGCCTAACTAAATGGGCTGAGCACGCTTCGGATATTGAATGTGCGCATATAGGCCTCTACGTAATGGGTGAGCTTAATATAATGGGTGGGTAGGTCTGTACACTTATGTAATTATATACACAGTGTGGCAATCCACACTAAAGCATTCTGGACAGGGAATTTCTTTATTTAGAGTCCACTTTAATGTAGGGGGTATTTGGAATATCATAATTGCTTAATTTTATTATTAGAATCATTTTCTATGGCGCGATACACCGCAAAACACCGTGACCACCCCACCCCCCCCGGCGCGTATGTCTTCGTCCGAAAAACAGGGAACCTGTTGTTAAAAATTTGAATCCCACCACTGCCTCACTGCCACATCAGTCCCTGGTTAATGAGGTATGTGTCGTTGCACGTACAAGGTCCTGACACTGGCCAAACCTTGTGCCCTAAAGACAAGAGAAGCCTGTAGCGAGGACTTGTTGTTTTTTTTATATCTGATCTAAGGTCTGAGTGGCACAAAAACATTTTTGAAGTACTAGAAATGAAGAGGGGTGATAAGGGTATAAAAAACAAAGGAAAAAAAAAAAAAAAAAGAAAGTTCTGATTTAGGGGCCTTGGGTCTGATCAGGGGTGCATGCGGTGGGTGTGGGTTAGTGAGGGGGGGGGGGCAATTAGAAATGTGACAGGGGGCCCAGTACAGTCTAGTTATGCCCATGTATAAATACACACAATATTCACACACCACATATATATACAGTATATTCACACATACACACACACACACACACACACACACACACACACACGCACGCACGCACACACGCACACACACGCACACATATATATCAATACATAGACTCCATATATATATATATATATATATATATATATATATATACGTGTATATATATATATATATATATATATATATACAAACACACGCAAATTACATATTCACACATTAAAAGGTTTCCATACTACAGTCAACGCAGCTACACCATTTGCGCCATGGTCAAAATGGCCCTGATCCCAGAGGGACAGGTCCTGAAATTTAGATTGTGAGCCTAAATGGGGACGGGGACTGATATGAGTGATGAAAATCTCTGTACAGCACTGCGGAATATGTTGGCTTTATATATAAATAAATGAACAAATAGAAGAAATAAAAAAAACTATAGTTTCTACATTTTAAAAGCTCGGTTTAATAATTTTGAAAGCTCCGTTCATCTGCATAGGGTATGGGAGATGTTTATTAAATCAGGCATATAAAACACTATTTAATACCTGCCACACAAAGAGATCTATGCACATATATGGTGGAATCAGGAATATTTAAAAAAAAAATATTATAAAAATACATCCTGCTTCTGATAATCTATTTTGTTACTGTAAAGGATCTGCCAGGCACTATGTCTGGGTATACTCCCAGGATTAATCAGTCGACACCTGAGGCCAGACCTCTGAGACTGACACCTGCTCCCACCAATCAGGGTGGCAGGCTCAGGAGTGGGAGAGCCTATCGCGGCCTGGTCAGTCAGAGTTAGCTCCGCCCCCTGTCCATTTATACCTGCCGTTTTCTCTTCCTCCTTGCTTGTTATTCTCTTGGATTCCTGGCCCCACTGCTGCCTTGCTCCAGCCTGCTTCTGCCGTGCTTCTGCCTTGCTTCAGTTCCGTTTATCCTGCGTTGCTCTGCCCCTGGCTTGCTTCTGCTCCGTGCTCCCGTTTGTATACTCCACTACTTCCTGATCCTGACTGGCTCTTTCCCGCTCCGTTTCCTCGCGGCGTTCCGTGGGCTACTGTATTCCCTTGCGTGTTCCCTGTTTGTACCCCCTTGCACTTAGACAGCGTAGGGACCGCCGCCCAGTTGTACCCCGTCGCCTAGGGCGGGTCGTTGCAAGTAGGCAGGGACAGGGCGGTGGGTAGATTAGGGCTCACTTGTTCCCTTCACCTCCTTCCGCCATTACATAGGCTTGTTATTATGAGTGACAGTCCCCTTCACATTAAAATTTAGGAGGAACATGCTTAATACATGGCATCAACTTGCCTATCGTTTAATAAGGTTTCTTCAAGACAAAAGACGTTGTAATGGAAATTTATTGTTATTTAATGTGCTCCTAATTTACTTTTAATTTAAGAAGTGTGTAGGTGGTTTCTTACTTTCCTTACTTTCATCTTATTCTATAGTACTATACTGTAGAATAACACAATACAGTATGATCACAAAATGATCCACACCCCTTACACCTCACAAGGTGGAGAAGGTAAAGTACAATACGTTCAGCATGGTGTGGACAGGACTTGGCCTAGGGCATAAATAATAAATCTAGTCATGCAGGATTCCAGAACTTATGATGCTTTATTTACATATTAGATATCACATTGCTTTAAGTTTATGCACACACGTTCATTGGTTGCAAAATGTAATATTTTGTTATTTACCATTTACATTGCTGCAGTATACAGGTACAGTATACATTTAAGAGATCAATATAATTACCCTATTCCCCAACCGGCATCCAGACAGACGGGTAGGATATTCCTGTAGGCCAGCCTAGGAAAACTGCTACTAACTGTGGCTATTCGGCCGGATTCACAAGGAGTTGAGGTGCGTTTTTTTGCTGCATTTTTAGCAGCATTTTTTCAGGCGCTTTTCTTAGCTAAAAACGCTGCAAACCTGATTGCATTTATTCCATACTAAAATATGAATATCTCTACATACATTGCATTTTGCTTAGTCGCTTGCTATGGATGTCGCTTTTCACATGGTATTTTGCTCCATAGACTTCAATAGGTGACCCAAATCATAATAGGAGCAGAATGGTTCGGTTGTCCCTACTAGAGATGAGCGAGCCGGGACAACCGAACCCGGTTTCGGTCCGAACATCGGGAAAAGTTCAGTTTGCAGCGAATCCGAACTTCACCGGGTTCGGCCAAACACGTTTTGACCGAACCCGGTTAAAAATATTATACAAATCGGCAGCCACTTGTCTCTATCAATCACTGATAGAGAAAAGAGGCTGCTGATTAAAAATAAAATAAAAGGCATTTCATACGTACCCGGTCGTTGTCTTGGTGACGAGTCCCTCTTCTTCCTCCAGTCCGACCTTCTTTTGTGACGCAGCAGCCTGTGATTGGCTGCAGAGGCCAAGGCAGCCTGTGATTGGCTGCAGAGGCCGCGGCAGCCTGTGATTGGCTGCAACGGTCACATGGTCTGTAACGTCATCAAGGAATGTCGGGCCGGATGTCGAGAGGGACGCGTCACCAAGGCAACGGCCGGGAGACCGGACTGGAGAAAGCAGAAAGTTCTCGGTAAGTATGAACGTCTTTTTTTTTTACAGGTTACTCTATATTCTGATCGGAATTCACTGTCCAGGGTGCTGAAACAGTTACTGCCGATCAGTTAACTCTTTCAGCACCTTGGAAAGTGACTATTTACTGACGTCGCCTAGCAACGCTGCCGTAATGACGGGTGCACACCTGTAGCCACCCGTCATTACGGGGCCTCATGCACACGACCGTAAAAACACCCGTTATTACGGGTCGTAATTACGACCCGAAATAGCGGGCCCATAGACTTCTGTTAGCCACGGGTACCTTCCCGTTTTCTCACGGGAAGGTGCCCGTGCCGTTAAAAAGATAGAACATGTTCTATTTTTTTAATTTTACGGGCCGTGCTCCTATACTTTATAATGGGAGCACGGCTCGGAAAAACGACCGACTGCCCGTGGCCGGCCGTGCTCATCTCCTGAAATACTCTGTGCTGCCTTAAACTCTGTTTACAGGTCAGGATCCTGTTTCTTTTAAATGCTGCTGGGGAACCCGCTCGATCCACTATATAAGGCTGCGCTACAGTGCTTGGGAATAAGTGACTTGGGCAGAAGAGGATGGAGGCACAGCCTTATATAGTGGATCGAGCGGGTTCCCCAGCAGCATTTAAAAGAAACAGGATCCTGACCTGTCCACAGAGTTTAAGGCAGCACAGAGTATTTCAGGAGATGAGCATGCGGATCTTGTGCGGGGTGGTGACTTGCCAATCATGTGAAGGTGTTATTGAGGACAGGAGTGGAGGAGAGGTAACAGACTGAGAGCTACGTAATGGTAAGAGCAGAGTTCACAGCAGCACAGAGTATTTCAGGAGAGGAGCGTGCAGATTCTGTGCTGCTGTGAACTCTGCTCTTACCATTACGTAGCTCTCAGTCTGTTACCTCTCCTCCACTCCTGTCCTCAATAACACCTTCACATGATTGGCAAGTCACCACGTAATGGTAAGAGCAGAGTTCACAGCAGCACAGAGTATTTCAGGAGATGAGCGTGCGGATCTTGTACGGGGTGGTGACTTGCCAATTATGTGAAGGTGTTATTGAGGACAGGAGTGGAGGAGAGGTAACAGACTGAGAGCTACGTAATGGTAAGAGCAGAGTTCACAGCAGCACAGAATATTTCAGGAGAGGAGCGTGCAGATGTTGAGGAGTGTATGACGCTGAGAGGCCGTGGCAGCCTGTGATTGGCTGCAGAGGCCGCGGCAGCCTGTGATTGGCTGCAGAGGCCGCTGCAGCCTGTGATTGGCTGCAGAGGCGGTCATGTGATGTGCGTGACCGCCACTACAGCCTGTGATTGGCTGCAGCGGCGACATGGATGAAACGTCATCGCTGGAGGCCGGACAGGAGGAATGTAAGTATGAACGTATTTTTTATTTTTTTTTATTACATTAAAATTGTATTTTCTGCGCGCCGAGCATGGTACTGTCAAGGTTGCTGAAAGAGTTAGTGCACCCCATTAACTCTTTCAGCACCCTGGACAGTACCATGCTCGGCGCACGGAAATTACAGGTTCGGTCAGAACTAGTTCGGTCCGAATCTAACTTTTTTGTGAAATTCGGCGAACTAGCCGAACCGAACTTTTCATAAGTTCGCTCATCTCTAGTCCCTACCTTTCCACATAATTAAACATAAGCATTATTTCCAAAATAGCAATTATTAATATAAAATAATAGTAATATTAAGAGCATTTTATTGTGTTTGTATAAATAAGCATAGTGAATATACTACTTAAATTTATCCTTTATGTTAGAATGTACAGTAGTATAAGCATATCAATTCCGAAATTCTTACACATTTTAGATAGGAGTATTGTATTATTGTGTCAGCTTTAAATAAAGGTTTTACATTCAAGAGATTATACTCATATTATAATGAGTGGGTCACGTAGGGTGCATGGACCAACTGGGCCGTACTGCCTTAACCAGGGGTGTAGCTAAAGGCTCATGGGCCCCGATGCAAAAGTTCTTATTGGGATTCCCCCCCCCCCCGCATACTTCTCGTGGCCGACGGTGACCCAACAATGCAGCACTAGCAGCCATGGGGTCACTAAGGACTTAAAATGTCAGGGGAAATAGCCCCAATACATATGTGTCTGCCCAAAAAAAATGTGTATGTGTGTGTGTATAGGAGACAGCATAGCATATCTATAGCACTATGACCCTATAAACTATTGTTAGGATTAGATACATTGGCTCAGTAGACAGTATCACTCATGATAGGATTAGATACAGTAGCTCAGCAGACAGTATCACACATGATAGGATTAGATACAATGGCTCAGCAGACAGTATCACACATGATAGGATTAGATATAAGGCCAAACAGACAGTTTCACAAATGATGGGATTAGATACACAGCTCAGCAGACAGTATCACACATGATGGGATTAGATACAGTAGCTCAGCAGACAGTATCACACATGATAGGATTAGATACAGTGGCTCAGCAGACAGTATCACACATGATGGGATTAGATACAGTAGCTCAGCAGGCAGTATCACACATGATAGAATTAGATACAGCAGCTCAGCAGACAGTATCACACATGATAGGATTAGATACAGTGGCTCAGCAGACAGTATCACACATGATAGGATTAGATACAGGGACCAGCTCGCTGACATTGCGGCTCCAGCGATGGACCCAGGAAAGATAAGAATAATAATTGTTTTGATTTTTATGTGTTACTAATTATTTTTGTGTGTTTGTGTTTTTTTTACAAGTTCGGTTGTTGGACTACGTCGGATTCGAGGACTTCAATGACAGCGTTTTTTTATTCTCAATAAAATGGTTAGTAGGGGTTGTGTTTTTTTTTTCAATAAAATATTTTTTCTATGTTCTTGTATTTTTTTAAACTTTATTATTACCGCCTTAGTAATGGCCGCTGGCTGATTGACAACCTCCATTACTAAGGCGGGGCTTAATGTTAGCAGGTGCAGAGGCCAACACTAACCCCCATTATTACCCCGGTACACACCGCCACCAGGGGTACTGGGAAGAGCCGGGTACGAACCAGTACTTGGCCATCTGCAGTGACGGTCAGGCAGGCTGGTAGTATTAGGCTGGGGAAGGCCAAAAACAGTGGCACCTACCACCCTGGTGATGCTGCCTGCTGCTGCTGTGTTGTATCTGGCTGGTTATGAAAATTGGGGGGGACCCCACAACGTTCTTTCCAATTATTTTTTTATTTTTATTTTTTAAATGACATGAGTTCCCCCCCATTTTTCATAACCAGCCAGATACAATAAAGCAGCAGCAGCCTAGCATTACCATGGTTGTAAGGGCCACTGTATCTGGCCTTTGCTAGCCTGTTAATACCAGCCTGCGGCCGCCCCATTGCCGACCACTACAGATGGCCAAGTACTGGATCGTACCCGGTTCTTCCCAGCACCCCTGGTGGCGGTGGGTACCAGGGTAATAAAGGGGGTTAGTGTTAGTCTCTGCAACGGATAACACTAAGCCCCGCCTTAGCAATGGACACTGTCAATCAGCCGGCGTCCATTACTAAGGCGGTAGTAATAAAGTTTTAAAAAAAACACAGACATAGAAAAAATATTTTACTGAAATAAAAAAAAAAAACACACGACCCTCATTAACCATTTTATTGATAATAAAAAAAGCCGTCATCGAAGTAGTCCTGGAATCCGACTGTAATGACAGGGTAGGGAGACAGATAGGTGAGCCCTAATCTACCCACCACTCAGTTCCTGCCTACTTGCAACGACCCGTCCTAAGGGACGGGGTACAACTGGGCGACGGTCCCTACGCTCAGTAAGTGCAAGACAGACAAAACAGACAAGGGTACACAGAAGCTAGGGAAACGGGACAGCTGCCCATGGAGACACCGTGAGCAACAAGAGTAGTGAACGAGCCGAGTCAAACCAGGAGAGAGCGAGGTACAAAACGCTGAGCAGGAGAGTGGTCAGAAAGCCAAGGTCAATAACAAGCAGAGGATGAGTAGTACAAGCAGCAGCAGCAAGTCAGGAAACAAGCATAGAAGAATCACAGGCAAAGGAGGAACAGGAAAGGCAGGTATAAATAGACAGAGGGTGGGAACTAGCTCCGTCTGGGCAGGCTGTGATAGGCTCTCCCACTCCTAAGCCTGCCATCCTGAGTGGTGGAAGATGGAGTCAGTCTCACAGACATAGGAGCAGGTGCAGACTGATTGCCCACGGGCGTTGACACAGAACTGTGTCTGGCAAATCCTTTACACCATGTGTGATACTATCTGTGGGACCCTGTATCGAAGCCTACCACAAGGTAGGCTTAGATACAGGGTCCAGCAGACAGTAATCTCATACAGTAATACAGGGCTCATCAGACAGGATCACACATGGGTCATGTATCTAAGCCTACCATGTGATTGGCTTAGATACAGGGCCCAGCAGACAGCATCACACAATCTGTGATCCTGTCTCATGGGCCCTCTAAGCCCGCTACATCGTAGGCTTAAAGGACTTGTCCAGTCCTTAAACATTGATGGCCTATCCTCAGGATAGGCCATCAATAGCTGATGGGTCAGGGTCCGACACCCGTGAGCACGCCAATCAGCTGTTTTGAAGGGGTCGCAGCACTCGTACGACAGCTGCTTCCTCTTCATTTCCCTAACTCGCTCACACTGTACAAGTGCGGCCCCTTCAAAAAAGCTGATTGGCCGGCTCCCGGGAGACGGACCCCGCCAATCAGCTTCAGCAGACAGGGATATTAATCTTACCCTCCTCTTCAGTCGCGGCGGAAGCTCTGTCCTGACTCCATCCATCACGATGTTGTGACGTCATTCGCTGCGCACAGCGCTGTGACGTCAGGACCTCCGCTGCGATTCCGGAACCAGGAAGGTAAGTACTGTCAGTTAATATAGTAACAGGGGCCCGCGGCCCGAGTTACTATAGTAACTTTTTATTGATGTGGTGCGGAGGGCAGCGAGCCCCCCTGCATTCTGGGCTCGGTCGCAATTACGACCGCTGCGACCCCTCTAGCTATGCCACTGGCCTTAACGGTATGGCAGCTGGCCAACAGGACACAGGTGAAAGTCTATAGTTCGTATAGTGTACCTGTGGTAGCTTCAGACAGTAGCACGACAGGCTCGGATGGGACTAGGCAGCAGGCAGGTACCAGGCGTGGTGTAGCAGGATAGGCGTGGAACACAGCGTAGCTCGACTGCAACTCAATACGGCACTTGGACCAGAATAACACGAGATACACGTTATAGGTAGCAGGAACGGGAAACACTGGGAACTGGAAGACACTAGGAAACCATTTGCAGAGACAAACTAGGGTAATGACAACAATGCTCAGGCAGTGCAGGAAAGGGCAGAGCCCTTCTTATAGTCCAGGGTGCTCATGGGCTAATTTGGTCTTTAATTCAGGTCCTACGGGACACAGCAGAGCGAAGCGGAAGTGAGCACTGGCGTCTCCTGAGGAGGAGACGGGGACCAGCGCTCACTGATCCATGGCTGCGGCCATCAGAATGTAAGCAAACCTGGTGGCCCGTGCCCATAACAGAGTGTGACTCATTGCTGTCATAAAGAACTGATAATACTGGACGCAAGAAGATTAGATCTAGATACAATTTGCAGTGCTGAGATTGAAATCAGCCATTGTAGTTCAGGGGTCAAATATATCAGGAAAGTTCATCACCAGTATTTTTTATGGATTTAGGTTTTTCTCTAGAAATTATGGAAAGCTCTTACATCAAGCATTTACAATAGTTGCTTGCGTGTTGCTTTGAACAACTTCCAATGTGATCATAAAATAATCCTGCTTTATGATGATAATTACTGCTGTAATTTAGTTTTTATTTGACAAGTAAATTGCACTTTGAAATCTAAATAGAAGAGAAGGCGACAGTATTGTAATCCATGGGCACTAATCTAACAAAATAAAATGTCATATTTAATTCTAATGTTGTATTTTTATATATTCTTTAAAACATGCTTGAAGGTCTTTTAGTAGGATGTTCTTTTATTTTGGCATTTTGTGTTCACTCCTGGAAAAACAAGGAATTCAGCAGTCTAACAATAAGCGAACATATACTCTCCATCAAATTTCTGCCAAACTAGAGCTGCCCCCAATCAAGTGTATGTCTTGTTGCGGTAAAGTGAAATATTCTAAGAGCAATAAAACTTTATAAGGTGAAGCTGTGTGCTACAGAAGTGGAAAATTTGAGAAGTGGATAACAATTTTGTGCTTGGTGTGAGATAACAAAATGTATGCTTACGTAAATTAATTGTAAATCACGGAGTTAAACTGAAACTGAAAGGGATATTATTGGACATTAAACTCAACTTTATAACAGAACCAGATAGCCCCAAAAAATCATGGGATACAACCCCTTGTAGACACAGCCAACTTTCATTTTTTTTCATTTTCGTTCTTCAACCGTTGCATTCCATAACTTTTTTTTTTTTTCATACAACTTTCTGATTATTTATTATTCCATTTTTTGGGGTAAGCGAGGTGACCAAAAGACAGCAATGCTTGCATTGTGATTTTTTTAACCCGGCGGTTTAAATAACGTGATATTTCAATAGTTTGAACTTTTACGGACGCGGAGATACAAATTATGTTTGCTTTTTTTTATTGCTTACATAATCCTTTTTGAAAAATGGGAAAAGGTTTTTTTTTTCCCTCAGGGGAATTTACCATGCGATCTCTGGATCACTCATGCAATCTGTGCCCAACTTTTAAAGGGGTTATGTGGGGACCAAAATTATTAGCAGTATGCTCACTGCAGTATGTGAGTACACTCGCTCATATACATTCCAGTCCCCCGTCGCGCTAATTCTGAGATTTAAATAGATTATTGTAGCGCTGCTTGTGGACTGGAAGTCTAGTTGCACAGACTTCTTTGATGACTTTACGACTCTTCGTAATGTGACCGGGTTGTACTCGATGTAATCGATGTACTACTACTACTGCTTATACATAGAGTACAGTGGGGCTGTTCACATGACCAAGAATCAGCGCGACGGTGGACCGGAATGTATATTAGCCAGTGTACTCACATACTGCAGTGAGTATATTGCCCCATTAAGCCTTGCCTTTTCTTTTACCATTAGCAGAGATGAGTTGCATTTTTACTGTAAGACCAGTGAGACTCTAACACAGTAGGCTATGATGATTCATTTACAATTACTTTAACGTCAGGATCTTTTTCTTGTATGACCCATCATTACAGTTACCTGTAGTAGATTACATAATCATTTTTTTTCTGATAGAACAAAATTGGCATTTTCCCCATAGGCCTTCCCCTGGATTACCACTGTTGGATAATGGCAGCAGATAACACATTGTGGGAGTGTACTGAGGTGAGTATATGGAGAGAGGTTCCAATGTGGCTAGTGGTGTAACGGGGATGTCCTGTGCTTCTGAAGTCAGAGTGGGAACATTACTGTCACTCCTGGAAGGGTGAGATGGGAAGACTTTTGTGCAACTTTGGGGAGAGGCTGGACACTGGTGTAATTACTGTGTGGAGGGAACGTAATCTCGTTGTAACCTGTCATCTACAGCGTAATCTCGCGAGATTACGCTTCCTCTGCTGTAACTACCACAGACAGAGTAACGAAGTGCAGAGATTGTGAATAGACATCCAGTGGAATGTCTATTCACTGTCTAAACACTTCAGTATCGTTAATATGTTAGTATAAGACAGCACATAGCGATCTAAAAGGATCCCTATGTGCTGAGGTAATGAATGGAGAGGAGTGCATGACGCTGATTGGTCAGCGTCATACACTCCTCTGTACAACGCCCACTTGGCCTAAAGTAAAAACACACCCACTTGGGCATTAAACAACTCATTAGCATAAATCTAAAATCGCTAATAAAGTAGTGAAAACAGATCGTTTTTTTAAAAAAAATAAAAAGCACTGCTGTCACCTACATTATAGCGCCAATCTCCTTATGTAGGAGATAGGGCACTTATAATGTGGTGACAGAGCTTCTTTAACAACTGTTAAAGCGGAGTGTGTCAGTGTTGTGGGTACTATTGTTTTTTAAAGAAACAGTTATAGGAAATATTTATAAAACTATATCTATCTATATCTATATCTATATATATATATATATATATATATATATATATATATATATATATATAATATATATATGTGTATGTATATATATATATATACAAAATGGTTAGTTTTTTGTTTGTTTTCGTAAAGAAAAATGGGTTCGGCTAAAGGCACAATACATTTTATCACATCCTCATGAGGGAGAAATATTTGCTCTGTGGAATATTTCAGTCATCTGCATTTACTGTATCTGGTAATGATTTGATGAAGTATCCTAGGACAATTAAGATTGTGAGACATCTAGAATAGTAGTAGGTTATATCTAGTTGAAGAATCCCAAACTATTTAACTATTGCAATCATAATAATCTATTTGGGTGCTCCAATTAGCAAATATAAACATACAAAACAAAACCAAAGTCCACTTAAAAGTTACTTAACAAATATGGCATTTAATGTATATTAATAAAAATATTCGAAAATATATATTAATTGACTATTCAAATTTATATATAGATCTATGTAGATACACAAATAGCAGACAAAAATATCAAATGTCACCTGCAATAGTAAAAACCCCAAAACCTGATAATAAAAGAGAAGCACAAAAGATTCAGCCACATTATTGCTACTGTTTCCAGTATTCCCTTGTTATATGGAAGAAGGATGCTATGTGGTATCATCTCCTGATCAATAGTTCTATCAATGCGTTATAAGGTGTTATTTAACAAGTACTAATAGTACCCATGAGTGTAGCCAAATTGATTGTTCTTATTTCAGGAAATTTGATTCCTTTTTGTAGCCAAGTTTACTGTAATATGCTAGATAATGTTCTCCCCCACATATTACTCATACTCATCATAGTCATCCTATATAAATCACTAATCTTGGAGAATGTACAATTTATTCTACAGAGGAAAAGGAACCTTTTTTTCTGCACCAATAGGATGTTCTCCAACCTCCTGATATATGGGTAAATGTTTGCGATGTAACTTGGTCTGTCTTCTTTGGTATTGTGACCCAGAAATATGTTAGTGATGCAGCTATCAAGTAAGAGGACTTTGTCCATATTTAGGGGGAATTTATTAATCGTACGCCAGTTTTCATAATAGAAAGGTGCAAATGGCCAAAAAAAACACTGCAATTTGCACAAGAACGTGACTTTTGCAGCATTTGCGCCACCCACAAGAACTGGCATAAATTATAGCGGAAATCTACTCCAGTTGGTAGCTGGTGTAGATTTCCCTCTCTAGCGCACAGATGTCCAGAGAGGCACCTAAGTTATTAAGAGGCATGTGCTTCTTAATAAATTAGGTGCATTTTACTCCCACCTATTTTGCTTTTATATGAAACGCCAGCCTAACTAAATCTCCACCTCAGTGTATACTATTAAAGTGGTAAACAGTATATAATCAATAATAAAACAGTGAACAATAATTACCAATCCTCCCCCTAGTTTCAGCTTCAGGCAGCCAGCTTGTTATGACTACGTAAAGGATTTTAAGAGGTTTTCCGGGACTGATTACCTAATGGCTATTTACCTCACGTTGTCAATCAAACACACTTTGTAAGTTTTGTATATTACTTAAGTTTCAGAAAATTCTCTGTTTTCCCGTTTGTGTCGCTGGTTACGTGACGCTGCCCTACTGTGATTTTTACACTTCCGGCGATGTCCCGTCTGTACTCTGCAAAAGCCTCCGGACTGTACAGCGCGTCCTGAGTGACGTCTGATACAGGGGTTTGTCTGGTTAGCTCAGATCTCTGGTTCACGCATGCTCCATGCATGTACTTTCTATTTTTACACAATGCCCCTATGTATCTACTGCGCCTGTGCTGCCAGCGTCCAATCACATCAAAGCAGGAGCAGAACAGAAATCATGCAGATAAACAAATGCTGGAAGCGCTCTTGGAGACCAGGGATCGTCAGAAACTTGAAATAAACTGGAGAAAGGTATTTGGGGGGACTACTTAGAACATTTGTAGTGCAGCCAGACCTTTTAAAAATGTGTGCAATAGTGTCGGAAGACCCCTTTAAGCCCAGTATTAGTAACTGATAATATCAAGCATCAGCATAGATTTGGACCTAAAAAGGACATGGTGTTAAAAAGTGGACATTCACTTTAAATTTGTAGTGTCTCTAGTCATTGTTATACATGTGTGTTTTTTGTTGTTGTTGAAGGCACCATAAGGGTGCGTTCACACATGGCAGATTTTGTTACAGAAATTTCTGCCACTGAAAATCAGTACCTTACGTACATCTGAATGGGGTAGTTTCTGCAGCAGGTGTATAGATTTCTGCAATTTCAATTTTGAATGGAACTGATTTTGAGTTGCAAATTTCTGCATCAAAATTTGCCGTGTGTCAATCCACCCTAAAAGAGTTTTAAAAAGTAGATTGAAAAGAGAACATCTTAATAGGTGCCTATGGGTCCTTTTACATGGGCAGATAAACAATCAATCGGTGCTCGTTCACCTTCATTTCATGTAGCAGGGTTTTGTACGAATAATGGTTCATGCGGTCGTTTGTTCGAACCCCCTCTCATACACTGTACATTATTGTCAGGAGCACAAGCCCTGTTTACACAAAGTAAGGATTGGAAATAAATGTTGGTATGCCAAGTGTAAAAGGCACTTAAAACATATGCCTACAGAAGGGGTGTTTTTCTCCTTCACTGTCAAGGTTAAATTTATCTTCACAAGATAAGCATGACACAGAGGGCAAGTAAACTTTGCTTATGCCGTTTCAACTTTTAGAGAAGCATTACTGTTTTTTATGGAATAACTTAAAGTCATCTGTCATCTTTTTGAAAAATGTTCGCTGACAGGAATTCCAGATTGGAATCAGTTCCAATATATTGGAAGAAATGTATAAGCTAAATGTATGCTATTATTTTATTATTTCATTTATAGTCCTCATTTAGGAGTGCGATTGCACAATATAATTGCGGGAGTCTTGTGTCTTTGCTTAGTTACGGCAGTAATATTGTTCTAGTGTTTGTATATGAAGTTAGTTTCTGTATATTTAGTATATATTGTTTATACAGTTTTGGAAGTGATAAGTTATTACTGACAATCTGTTTGCTTATCCTAAATAGGATTTTTTTTTTCAATAATCCCTCTCTAGCAGCATCTGCAGACCACCAGAGTTTCTACATATAACTATAACCAAATATGCCAAATCTCAGGCCAAGAAGATTTATTAACAGACATCAGTACCTTATACTGTAACTGTGCAAACCAAAGCAGAGGAGACGGACTACAGTAAGTGTGTGCGTGTGTGGGGGGGGGGTGGGGGGGTCTCTTGATGGCCTGCCCATAGAAATCTATGGAAAGGGGAGGAGAGAACAGAAGTAGAGAGAGAGACACACACACACAGCAGAGACGCTGCCCATAGAAGTCTATGGAGAGGGGCGAAGAGAATAGGAGCAGAGATAGGAGACACAGACACAATGCCCATAGAAGTCTATAAAGAGGGGAAAGAGGAGCAGAGTGAGAAAGATACACACAGACGTGCAGCAGCTGCTGGCAAAATGTATATGTCTCTCCGGTGCTGGATTCTCAGCTACACTGCTGAATACTGCTATTTAAAGTCTTACATGCTACTGCAGGTTTAACAACACCTGCATTTAAATGCCATGTGGCAATATACTTATCTTGAATACAGATCAATGAATTTTTTAATGCTTTTTGTTTGTTTGTTTGTTTGTTTGTTTGTTTGTTTGTTTTTGACATAAAGTGTAAACTATACTGTAACTGATCAAAAGTAAGGTTGTTTAAATAACCTCAGTGCAGTTTTGTGTACGATTTATAGTTATAATGTCCTGATGTGGGGAATTAAGAACAGATGCAGAATTGCGTCATATTGTTGCATGGCATTGTTGACTCAGTTTGAATTGGTTTCATGCTGATCTTTTTATAATTAGCAAGTGATAAGTAACACAATTTTTCATGTACTGTAAAGTAAATAGAGCTTGAATTTTTTCTTTTAGTGAATTTTAATGTGTATCTTTAAATTTAGTGATCATATAAAATATTCAATGGCTATATGATTGGTTAACTGTTACCAATATTACCCCTATACTGCATAAAAAGATTATGTTTTAAGAGAGATTATGCACATTTAAACCTGATCATTATAAACTGGGCCACTTTTTCTGAATAGCCAGGCTATTTTATATATAGTATGTCAAGTCCCTACTGCACTTGTAGCATGATTAACTTCAACTTTGGGCCTTTTATGTCCTTAAATGGGGTTTCTTATAATCATCATTTATCACCTAATTACAGAAAAGATTATAAATGTCTGATCAGTGGGGATCTGACCGCTGGAACCCCCACTGATCCCAAGAACGGGGGCCCCCGAGTGCCCTATATGAATGGAGCAGCACTGCACATACTCGGCCATTGCTCCATTAACTCTCTATGGGGCTGCCAAAAAGGTGCGGATAGGTGATAAATGATGGTTGAAATGAATGAAAAACTAAAATATTCAGTACTAGACTTTATTTTTTTTGCTTAGACCACAATTTTAGCATTATTGCTGGCTACAGGAAGACACTCTACTCCCTGGCCAAAGCATATATACTATTTAACTGCGAGAGTACATTACCACTTCCAAGCATGCAAGAACTGGTTTAACATGCATACTATACTTTATAAAGTTTATATTTCTCTTGCATTAGGGCTAAATGGGAAAATGTCCATATAACTTAAACTTGCAGAATATATGTCAAGAATTTGTAGCTGTTTTCTGTCACATAATATTATTTTTCTAGAAACTATCAGAGCTGTCAATGAAATATGTCCACAATGTGACAATTTACTGAAACTCCTTTAGGCTGGATTCACATATTCACTTTTGATGCAGTTTTCGGCTCAGTTCTTTGAACCAAAGCCAGAAGTGGATCCCAAAGGAAGGAAAGCTATAAGAAAAAACTGATGCATCTCCTTTCTATTGTGCCCACTCCTGTGTTTGGCTCAAAGAACAGATATAAAAACTGCATCAAAACTGTGTGTGTGTGTGTGTGTGTGTGTGTGTGTGTGTGTGTGTGTGTGTGTGTGTGTGTGTGTGTGTTTTCCTGGTCTTACAGTTCAATTGTCAAAGAAAGGACAGCACGTAAATTATAAGAAACTGAAATCTGAAAGTATTGGCCCTCTCAAAAGTGATCTCGGTATAATGTTGAAGGAAGTTGAGGAAAAGTCCAATATATTAAACTCCTTTTTCTCTGCTGTATTTACACAGGAAAATCCAATGTGAGACGACATGATTAGGGATAAAGTAAATTCTCCATTAACCCCTTGGCGACATGTCAGGTACGAGTATGTTGCTGTCGCCATTGTCTTAAGGCAAAGCAACATAATAGTACGCGATGATGGTGCGAGCTCAGAAGCTGAACCTGCACCATCGCCAGCAGGTGTCATCTGTATATTGCAGCTGACACCCTGCTGCATGGCCAGGACCAGAGCTAGTCTCCAATCCGGCCGATTAACCCCTAAAATGCAGCGCTCAAAAGCGAGCGCTGCATTTATGGGGTTTTACCGGCAGATCGGAACCCAGCGATGTAATCGCGAGGTTCCGACGACTGCTCCTGCAGACCGGAGGCCTAACAATGGCCTCCTGTCTGCCAAGTACGGAAGCCTATTAGGTCCCGCTCGAAGGAGGGGTCTAAAAGGCTTCCGTCCCCAGAAACAAGAAGGTGCAGGCACAGAAGCTGAGCCTGCGACATCAGCTGCCGGCGTCAGCTGTATGTTACAGCTGACACTGTGCTGTAATGGCAGGGAACGAAGCTAGCTATGATCCCTGCCATTAACCCCTTAGATGCCGCGATCAAAAGCAATCAGGCATCTTAGTGGTTTTCAGCCGATCGGCATCGCTGCGATGCACAGCGTTGACGATCATTGCTATGGCACCCAGAGGCCTAACAATGGCCTCCTGGTCTGCCACGTATGGAAGTCAATTAGGCCCTGCCTGGAATCGGGGCCTAATAAGCTTGCTGTCAGTGAATAACTGACAGCTCTAATGCATTGCACTACATTGGTAGTACAATCTATTAGAGTAAAGACCAGAAGTGCAGGCCTTCAAGTCCCCTAGTGGGAAAAAAAAAGTTTATAAAAATGTTGAATAAAAGTCTAAAAATAAAAGTTTCAAGTTAAAAAAAAAACTCTGCCTTTTTTCCTATAATAAGTCTTTTATTATAATAAGGCATTTATTATAGGAAAAAAATGAAAACGTTAAAAAAAGTACACATTTTTGGTATCACCGCGTCCGTAAGGACCCAAACTGTAAAACTATGAGTTATTTTTCCCGCACGGTGAACACCGCAAACAAAATTAATAAAAAACAATGCCACAATCGCTATTTTTTGTCACCACCCCTCACAAAACATAGAATAAAAAGTAATGGAATAGTCGCATTTACCCCAAAACAGTACCAATAAAAACTACAACCCGTTCCGCAAGAAACAAGCCCTTAAACAAGCCCTTACACAGGTTTTTTGATGAAAAATAAAAAAGTTATGGCTCTCAGAATATGGTGACACAAAAAATAAATTACTTTAAAAAAAAAAAGTGATTTTATTGTGCAAACACTGTAAAACATAAAGAACCTATATACATATGGTATCGCCGTAATCGTATCGACCCGCAGAATAATGTAAAATGTCATTTATACCCCACGGTGAAAAAAAAATGAATAAAAACCTTTGTCAGAATAACTTGTTTTTGGTCACCTTGCTTGCCATAAATGGAAGAAAAACTGATATAACAAAATCGCATGTACCCCAAATCGGTACCAATGAAAACTACAGATTGTCCTGCAACAAATAAGCCCTCACACAGCTCCGGTGGAGAAAAAAATAAAAAAGTTCTGGCTCTCAGAATATGGCGATTCAAAATGTGCAGAGTGTTCCAAAAGCAGATAAGATCAGGCACCATTTATTAGTGCGACACTGGCGACACATCTATGAATTATTATTTATTTACCGCATTATTATACCCTCTTATTATGCCATAATGTACTCTGCCCAACTTACATATGCCCCCACATTATAAACTGAAATACCACCAATACTCCAAACAGAAAAACTACCAAGCAAAATCTGTGCTCCAAAAACCAAATGGTGCTCCCTACATTCTGAGCCCTGCAGTGTGCCAAAACAGCAGTCTACAACCACATATATGGCATCGCCATACTCGGGAGAACCCACTTAACATTTTATGAAGTATTTGTCTTCAGTGGCACAAACTGGGCACAACATATTGTGCACTAAAATGGCATATCAACGGAAAATTTTAATATTTACTTGGCACCATTCGCTATGCATTAAATTAGAATAAAAAACACATTGGGTCAAAATGCTCACTACACCTCTTAATATGCCCTACTTTAGTAGTTTCCAAGATAGGGGTCACTACTTGGGGGTTTGTTTTATTATTTGACCTCAGAGCCCTGCAATTGTGGGCCAATGTTGTGAATATCACCAAAATAGGCCTCAAATGCGTATGGTGCTTTTCACTCCTGAGCCCTGTCAATTGTTGAAACAAATGATAAATGCCTTGAGTGGTGCAGTTTTTAAAATGGGGTCACTTCTTGGGAGCTTCCACTGTACTCTGGTACCTCAGGGTTTTGCATATGTGAAATGGCATCCAAAATCTGCGTGCCAAATAGCGCTCCTGCCGTTCTGAGCACTGTAATGTGTCCAAACAGCAGTTTATGACCACATGTGGGGAATTGCTGTACTCGGGAGAAATTGGTTTACAAATTTTGGGGTGATTTTTCTCCTTTATCACTTGTGGAAATTAAAAAAAAATCATAATTTTAGTGTAAAAATTGTTGATATTCATATTCAAGGCCTAATTCCACAAAGTTCACGAGTTCAGCAAAAAACCTAAGGGGTCTATATGCTCACTATACCCCTCGATAAATTCCTTGAGGGCTTAAGTTTCCAAAATGGGGTCACTTTTGGGGGGTTTCCAGTGTTTTGATCCCTCAACTGCTTTGCAAATGCTAAAGTACATCCAAAAACTATTCCAGAAAAACTTGAGCTTCATTAGCCAAATGTCGCTCCTTCCCTCCTGAGCCCTGCTGTGGATCTAAAAAGCCGTTTATTACCACATATGGGATATTGCCGTAATTGGGATAAATGTAGAGGTGCTTTTTCTCCTTTATTCCTTGTTAAAATGAAAACATTGTATGTTTTATTGGAAAAAAAATAGATTTTCATTTTAATGGCTTAATTCAAGGAAATTTAACAAAAAAAACTGTGGGATCAGAAAGCTTACTATAACCATAGATTAATTCTTGGGAATGTAGATTTCAAAATGGTGTCATTTAGAGGGTTTTCCCTATGTTTTCAAACCTGACATGGTGTCTAAAATATTTTCTAATAGAAAGGAGGCCTGAAAATCCACCAGGTGCTCCTTTGCTTTTGAGGCCTGTGTTTCAGTCCATTAGCACACTAGGGCCACATGTGGGATATTTCTAAAAACTGCAGAATCTGGGCAATAAATATTGAGTTGTGTTTCTCTGGTAAAACCTTCTGTGTTACAGGAAATTTTTTATTACAAATGAATTTCGGCAAATTGCTTTAATTCATGTGAAACACCTAAAGGGTTAAGACACTTTCTTAATGCTGTTTTGAATACTTTGAGGGGTGCAGTTTCTTAATATGGGGTGATTTATGGGGAGTTTCTAATATATAAGGCCCCTCAAAGCCACTTCAGAACTGAACTGGTCCCTGAAAAAATAGCCTTTTGAAATTTTCTTGAAGATGTGAGAAATTGCTGCTAAAGTTCTAAGCCTTGTAACATCCCAGAAAAATAAAATGGCATTCAAAAATGTATGCAAACATAAATTAGACATATGAGAAATGTAAACTAATAACTATTTTGTGTGGTATTGCTATCTGTCTTACAAGCAAATACAATTAAATTTAGAAAAGGCTAATTTTCCAAATTTTCCCTAAATTTTGGTGTTTTTCACAAATAAATATCGAATTTATCAATCAATTTTTTTCAATAACATAAAGTACAATATGTCACGAGAAAACAGTCTAAGGGTATGTGCACACACACTAATTACGTCCGTAATTGACGGACGTATTTCGGCCGCAAGTCCCGGACCGAACACAGTGCAGGGAGCCGGGCTCCTAGCATCATACTTATGTACGATGCTAGGAGTCCCGGCCTCTCCGTGGAACTACTGTCCCGTACTGAAAACATGATTACAGTACGGGACAGTTGTCCTGCAGCGAGGCAGGGACTCCTAGCATTGTACATAACTATGATGATAGGAGGCCGGCTCTCTGCACTGTGTTCGGTCCGGTACTTGCGGCCGAAATACGTCCGTCAATTACGGACGTAATTAGTGTGTGTGCACATACCCTCAGAATCGCTTGGATAAGTAAAAGCATTCCCAAGTTATTACCACATAAAGTGACCCATGTCAGATTTGAAAAAATAGGCTGTGTCCACAAGGCCAAAACTGTGTCTCCAAGGGGTTAAATGTCACCTGCTTAACCCAACAACAAGTCCAGCGGCGCCTTAAAAACACTAAAATAGACAAATCACCAGGTCAGGATGCTATATACCCCCGCATTCTGCAGGAATTAAGTACCGTGTTAGACAGACCCTTATTTCTGATGTTTAAGGTTTCTATCATGACAGGGTCTGTTCCAGCAAATGTGATGCCAATATTCAAAAAGGGGTAAAAGTGAGCCCGGAAACAATAGGCCTGTAAGTTTAACCTCCGTTGTGGGTATTTCGGGGTTTTCTAAGAGATGCTATTCTCGAGTATGAGAATATCGGTCCTGTCAAACCAATCAGATGAGCTTATTTGAGAAGGTAAGTTCTAGACTGGACCTGGGTAAGGCTGTGGATGTGGTGTATCTAGACTTTTCAAAGGAGTTTCATACTGAGCTGCAAAAAAAGTTGGTCTATAAAATGATAATGCTGGGACTGGGAGAAAATATGTGTAAGTGGGTTGACAACTGGCTCATTAGTAGAAAACAGAGGGTGGTTATTAATGGTACATCCTTATACTGAGGCAAAGTTACCAGTGGGCTACCGCAGGGGTCAGTATTGGGACCTCATCTTTTTAATATGTTTATTAGTGACCGTGTAGAGGGTTTACAGAATATAATTTCAGTATTTGGAGATGATACTAAGCGCTGTAAAGTAATCAACACAGAGGAGGATAATGTAATACTACAGGAAGCTGGAGATACGGGGAAGCTGGAAGTTTGGGCAGAGAAATCGCAAATGAAGTTTAATGTCGATAAATGTAAGGCCATGGAAACACATTTTACATTTATACATTAAATGGTAAAACACTGGGTAAAAATGCTAGTGAAAAAGATTCGGGGATATTGGTGGACGTTACATTTACCTTTAGAATCCAGTGCCAGGCATCTGCTGCCAAGGCAAATACCTTCATGGGATGCATCAAAAGAGGCATAGATGCTCATGGTCATAGAGTTACCTCTAAACAAATCACGTAAGACCACACATGGAATATTATGTACTATTTTGGGCACCTGTGTATAAGAAGGACGTGGACGACCTAGAACGGACGATCAAGGTAATTAAGGGAATTAAGGGAATGGACGGATTGCAGTACCAAGAAAGGACATCAAACTTATTGTATTCAGTTTAGAAAAAAAGATGGCCTAGGGCCGATCCAATTACAATGTACTAATATATAATTGGACAGTACAGAGGTCTTTTTAAGGACAAGGGGCATCTTCTCTGTCTAGAGGAAAAAAAAATGTCACCACCGTAACAGATGGGGATTCTTTACTGTGAGAGCAGTGAGACTATGGAATTCTCTGCCACAGGATATTTTGATGGTTGATTCATTGACCATTTACAAGAAGGAACTTGATATCTTTCTTGAAAAGTATAAAATCAGAAGTTATGAGTACTATACTAGTGACATATCAGAAGTTTTGATTGGTGGGGGTCTGAGTACTAAGACCCCAATCAATTGCTCATGTGAGTGCTTAGGCGTTTAGTTTCTTATTGGCTTTTCTCGGAAATTCGAACGGTTAGTGTATGGGCTCTAAGACTTTCTATTGAGCCCATACACCAACTGCTTAGCTTTCAGAGAAATACGATTAGAAACCAAGCCACTCAGCAGTTACCCAAGTGTTTCTGCGGCTTAATTTTATAGATTGGTAGGGGTCTCAGTGCTTGCACCCCCACCGATCAAAACTTCTGACATGTCACTATGACATGTCAGAAGTTTTATGAAAGTTTAGTTACCATTTAAGCTATTTGCTCCAGTTTTCTGCTGAAAAAAGGCAAAACATTTTGTCGCATGCTTGTTTAGCGCCTTTTTAAAATTTTACACCACTTTCAGCACTTTAAAAAAAAAGTGGGCGGGTTTAGTGGAGGACTGGAGCCACGCGTTGCCCTAAATGTAAATCTGTTCAAATCCATCCATTGGTTGTTAAATAAAGTATCTGCCCTTGCTATTTTACAGCGTACCTAAATTTAAAATAGGTATATAGGAGATTAAATGGTTACATTTATATTTGCATTCAAATGTACAATTCTCATATTATAATATATTTATATTTGCTTTACATGGGCAGCCATTTTACATTTTGATTAAGTTTTCCTGAAATTCACACTATTAATTTATTAATAGCGTATACCACCCTCTCTTTCAAGTGTATACACGTAGGAGTATATACATTTAGTAAACTATCAAATTTATTTCTAAGGCAAAAATTGTAAAAGGTGTTGCCTAAGGAGGGAATGTACTAAAACTAGCAGTTCATATGCCAGTCTTAAACACAAGTGCACTTAAGAGTCGCACTTTCTTTCTGGCATACGTGATGGTAATGTTTTTAAAAGAGGCGTGAAAAGTTGCAAAATGTAGGGCAAATATGGCATGCCCCAAAGGTTGCTAATTTTCAATGCCATAAAAGTGGCATAAAGACTTAAATATATTCCCCCTTAAGTGTTTACTTTTTTGCAACATAACAACCTAAAGGGGTTGTCCCACCACAAAAACGTATCAACTAGCCACATGATAGGTAATACGTTTTTGATCGCTGGGCATCCCACTGCTGGAGAACGGGGTCCTGAGTCCCCTGTGTGAACGGAGCGGCAAGTCACGCATTCATTCTCTATGGGACTGCCGGAGAAAGCCATGCGCTGTACTCAGCTCTCTCCGACAGTCTAGAGAATAAATAAAGTGGCAGCGTGCATGAGTGACCTGCCGCCCCATTCATACAGCGGTGGGACCAGTGGCGGATTATCATATGGGCGATTTTGGCGGCCGCCCGGGGCCCGAGGCCCCTAGGGGGCCCATGGCAGCCCGAACCGCACATCGTCCTGTAAACCTATTCAGCGCGCTAGCGCTGCTAACTGCCGAAGATGGGGAGGAGCAGGGAATTGGCCGGGATCCAGGGGTAGGACACGCCTCCCTGACAGTGCGGGCGCCGCCATTGAGTAACAGAACAGCGACGGACGGCTGTTCTGTTACTCCAAAGCTGCAAGAGAAGAGCCAGGCGGTCGGTCACCGGCGCTTAGGTTAGTTGACTTATCCTGCCCAACTGGTTCTCGACCGCTGGCTGTATTTTTACGGCCAGCGGTCAGGGATGGGTCCTTAAAACCCGAGCCATAGACTTTCTACGGCTCGGGTTTTAACTTGCTGCCCGCGCGATCGGGCAGCTGAATGTCGGGTCTCCGGCTGTCAGTGACTGTCGGGGACCCTGAGGAGAAGATAGAAGCAGCTTTCGCTGCTTCTGTCTTCTCTGATGTCTTTTTACACAGCGCTCAATGAACGCTGTGTAAAGGAATAGAGACAGCAGCAGCGGCGCTGTCTCTATTCCTCCCGGTGATCATGTGACTGGTCACATGATCGCCGGGTGCCGTTAGTGGCAGCCTGCTGCTGGGTCTTACTAGACCCAGCATAGCCCTATTAGTGACAATCGTCACTATGAGAGGGCTGATTTCCCCTGTAACTGGGGCTGCTGTGCAGCCCCAGTTACAGTGGAAAAACATGGTGTAAGAGAAAGAAAAAAAATATATAACGTTCCCCAAAGGTCTTTTTTGACCTTTGAGGAACAGACCATAGTAATAAAAAAATAATAAAGTAAAGTGCAAAAAAAAATTAAGTAATAAATACACATAAAATACCCACCCCAAAAAAACGTTCCCCCCCGCCAATCATTGTTGTAACGCTAGCGCTGACCCAATTACCCTAATATAGACATGTAATATATTAAAATTTACGGTAGACAATGACGATCACAAATAAAAGGTCTATTTTAGGGTAAAACTATGTTATTACCCAAAAAAATTGCTGAAACGTAAAAAGCTTATTTTTTTACTATTATTTTTAAACTTTATGAATAAAAATTCTAAAATAGCAAAAAAGGTGTGTATAAAAACGAAACCTGCATTGTCTACGGAAAAAACGTCGCAAAAATCACGTCAGTTTTATTTTTTTTTAATAAAAATGTGTGTTTGGTGCAACTTTGTAATTAAGTTTTATTCAAAAATATTTTCGCTTTTTGAGATACAGCTGCTTTGTATCCTGTATCCGTCAGGTCAGCAGGACTGACGGGATCAGTGAAACGGGCCCTGCGCTAAATTATAATCTTAGATGTGATAGATTTGAGGTGGATCCTGCGTGTCACTGATCCTGTCAGTCCTGCTGACCTGACGGATACAGGATACAAAGCAGCCGTATCTCAAAAAGTTAAAATATTTTTTCATAAAATCAATCAATCACACTGATACACACATATACTATATATATATATATGTATATATATATATATATATATATATATATATAATTATAATATAATGTTTTTAAATGTGTACATAACCTTGTGGCACTATATACAAGGGGGAGCGCTGTGAGGCACTATATACAAGGGGGAGCGCTGTGTGGCACTATATACAAGAGTGAGCGCTGTGAGGTACTATATACAAGGGGGAGCACTGTGTGGTACTATATACAAGGGGGAGCGCTGTGAGGCACTATATACAAGGGGAGCGCTGTGAGGCACTATATACAAGGAGGAGCGCTGTGTGGCACTATATACAAGGGGGAGCGCTGTGTAGTGCTATCCACAGTGGTATGTGTGTGGCGCTCTTAATAGGGGGGGCTTTTTGGTGCTATTTACAAGAGGGGGAGGGCTGTGTGGCGCTCTCTACAGGGGGCTGTATGGCACTATCTATAGGGGGCTGTGTGTAACGCTCTCTACGATGGGGATGTGTGATATATAGAGGGGGCTGTGTATGGCGATATCTATGGGGGTGTGTAATATCTACAGGGGCTGTGTGTTGCACTATGTACAGGGGGCTGTGTGTATCTGGCGTTTTACAGTGTGTGGTATTATATTCAGGCGCCGAGTGTTTGGTGCTATTATATTTAGGGGTACAGTATGTGGCACCATAATAACTTTATTTTCGTTTATAGGTGTGGAAATGTTGGAAAAGTGAGGAGACGTCTGAGTACCAAATTCTGCAGAAATGAGTCATGGCCGGGAGAAGTCGTCATGAGCGCTGGACCGGATGGAGAAGAAAAGAGGAAAAAAACTACTAGAATCTGAGACGTCGTCACCTGTGAGTCACTAGATTTATAGAGAATCTGTCACCTCTCCTGACATGTTTATTATAGGAAATCCTTGTATTTAACAAAAAGTCTTTCTGCAGTCCAGGACTGATAGACAATTCCCCTTGTCAGGAGGTTGTGTCCCTGCACAGTGTGATACTGTCAGTATGTAGGGACACCGCGCTGTGACAAGGGAAATCGTAACACTGTTAATGCTTGCCCAAAAAGGTAGTGTTAAAAATAGTTACGGCGCGGCAGGGCGGCGGTGAGGAAGGGGGGCCCAAGTTTGGATAACAGCCCAGGGCCCATGGTCTACTTAATCCGCCACTGGGTGGGACCCCCAGCTATCAAACATCACCTATCCTGTAGATAGGTGATACATTTTTGCGGTGGGACAATCCTTTTAATTTAAGGATTGTATGCTTGTATTTCATTTTGCATTTAGTTCTACTTTATTTAAAATAAAGTTATTTTTCATGAAGCATAACCATAAATTTGGGCAATTTTACATATGTAATATAAAGGAAATGTAGTATTAAAAACCTAAAGGCCACAAACTTGACAGAGTCTTGGTGCCAAAACTGACATTGTATTACACACTATAAGAAGTTTTCTTTCAGGTTTGGCAGAATCCGTCATCATCATCATCAAGAGCTGCTCTATCAAACAAGATTATTTAAATTTACTGTGATAATGAAATAAAAAAATGAATAATTTCAAAACTAAGTGACCTACGAGTGTAAATGGCTAGACCACAAGGACTCATTTCCTCTTAATCTGACTCTTATGTGGTTGTAAAGTGTTTAATTTCTCCTTAAATAAATAGCAATAGTAGTGAAATTACTAGTTTACACTACTACAAGTAGACTAACCTCCTTTCTGTCTTCTTATTTAACCCTGTCCGCTATACAGATTCTGGGCAACTTTTGGATACTTACGAGTATATGTCGTAATGTCTTGTTTAAGTATGAAACGAACTGATGTTAAGGTTACTGTGCTGTCTATTTTTAATTTAATTGAAGCTATTCTATAATGGGACAGGCAAAGTCTCTTATATGCAGTACTACATGGAAATATTTCCCACAAAATCTCAGACCTCAAATGGCTTGCAGGTTATAAACTGGGTGGTCTCCTTCTGTGGGTGGGAGTTAGGAGAATGTTTTGCTGCTCCTACTGTACTACCGCTGTATTTGCATTTCTAGATATCAGACTACAAAGACATTGGTTAAATCTGGTACATATTTTGAAAGTCTTCATAAGGTTGTTATCTATGTACTATATAGTATAAATTAAAAGGTAATTAGGTATGGGGTCCCCTAAATCAATCATGTATGTTTCTAATTTGTGTAATTTTGTGAAAATATGTGCAATTCTATGTGAAATAGATAATATACTGTAACATAGACTTATTTATATTAAGTTTTAAATACAAGTCATACATTTAATGAGGTCAGATGTTCAAGTCAGTTGTTTTGCGTATTTCCTCAGCCAAATTAATTGTATTTGTATGTTTTTTGTTTCTCCACGCTTTATGACTACTTTCATTTTTTTCAAGAGACTTAATTTCAGTTTCTCAAATAAATCTTCAGTGGGATTTTCTATTCTTGTTGTAAACACCTTCAAAGTTCAGTCATAAATTGGGTACAAGTAATCCCAAACACATTAACTGATGTCAAGGTTTGGCCAGCCTATTCTTCCGAGAACACCTCTAGACATGAACAAATCACAATCTTGGACTTTAGGTAACTCAATATCAATCAAAAATATTATTAAGAAAGAAGCAAAAGGAGATTTTTGAATATTTGGGGAAGAAGAACTTTGGAGTTCTGAAGAAGGTAAGGAAATGAAGCTGAGCAGAAAAAAGAGGGGGGGTTGGGAGACAAGAGGCGAGATCACATCATGAGATGTTGTGCCGACGGCCGCTGACCTTCGGCATCTCCACTCCCCCGGCGGCCGTTAGCTTACCTTCACTCATTGCCGGCTTCTCTCTCCTCCTCCCCGGGGACTCAGGCACGTTCTGCTTCCTGGTCCTAGCTCCCATAGGGTGCAGGCGCGCGCTCTGGTGGTCTCTTAAAGGGCCAGCGTGCGCACCACTAAAAGTTTCCCCAGCCTATCCCTGTACACCCTGGGCTATATAGCTTGACCTGCCCTCTGCCCCAGTGCCTGAGCAATGTTGTGTCTTCCCAGTGTTTGTCTTGCAAATGGATCCTAGCTGTATTCTGTATCCTGTATCCCATATCCAGTATCTGTGTCCTGTGTCCATGCCAAGTCAAGTGTTTGTGACGACTGCACTACTCCTGCCAGGTGTCCTAGCCAAGTCCGAGATGACTGCACTACTCCTGTCCAGTTTCCTAGCCAAGTCAAGTGTCTGTGATGACTGCACTACTCCTGTCCGGCGTCCTAGCCAAGTCCAGTGTCTCAGACGACTGCACTACTCCTGTCCGGTATCCTTGCCAAATTCCATTGTTCTGCACAAGCCTGCTTCCTCTGTTTGTCTGGCAGAAACCACCTCTGACTATGCAGGTATTTTCACCTTACTGACTGCCATTGACTCTGTTGTTCAGCAGCTGCTCCATTATGGCAGAGTGGCCCAGTGGGGCAAACATACCTGCCAGTTTTTACAGTTTGCTCAGGCCATGGATCCCGCTGGTCAACCCAAAACACTGATCCGATTAATGCAAACGGACATGTGAGACCTCCGTGCCTGACAAGATCGGCTCCTACAAGCTGTTAACTCTATTATTAATCATGTGGATCTTCCTTCTGTGGCTGCTCCCTCTATTCCACAACCCGCTATCACTCCTGCCAGTTCTGGATCCGGAATTTTGTTGCCACTCCCACCTAGGAATTTCGTTGCCACGCCCAGCCTGTAGAGGCTTTATCAACCAGTGCAAGATCCACTTTCAGTTACATGCTCATCTTTTCCCCTTTGATGTGACAAAATTGCTTTTATTGTCTCTCACCTCTCTGGCAAAGCCCTGGCGTGGGCAAACCCTATCTGAGAATGTGAGGGGCTGGAATCTTCAAACCTACAATTATTTCTGGAGATTTTTCGTACTTTATTTGAAGAACCGGACAAACGTCTTCTGCGGCTGCCTCACTTCTGACTCTCCGTCAAGGGGAATCGACGGTAGGGAAGTACGCCATACAGTTCTGTATGTTGTCAGCGGAGCTTGCCTGGAATAATGAGGCCTTGGTACCGACCTTCTGGCAAGGATTAGCCCCTTAAAATTAAAGAGCCGGCAGCCCGTGACCTCCCATCTACCTTGGATGTCCTAGTTCATCTGGCTACACGGATCGACATGAGGTTCCAAGAACCCTGGAAATTTGTCCTATAGACTGGCACCCAAATTCCAGAGACCTCTACTACTTCCTTCGGTGGTTCCTCCTGAAGAGCCTATGGAGGTGGACAGACTCAGACTGTCTGATCAGGAGTGGCAGCGCAGGTGTTCCTCAGGGTTGTGTTTGTACTGTGGTCACAAGGGCCATTTTGTGCGTCAATGTCTCCAGAAGCCGGGAAAATACAGTACATAGCGTTGATAGGAGGGACTATCCTAGGTGGATCGACGTCAACTGCAAATTTCTCTCCCAAACTATCTATTCCTGTGATAATCTTCACTAGTGAAGAATCGTACTCTATTCCTGCTTATCTGGTTTCTCGAGTAGCTGTGAATTTCATTCAATAGGCCCTAGTAGATCGTCTCCACTTGGCCACAGTTTTTCTGAAGAAACCTCAGGCGGTCGCTTCTGTGAATGGTCAACCTCTGCCAGATCCAATTTTTCCCATCACTAAGCCTCTGAAGTTGCAAGAGGGAGTTCTTTATTCGGAACAAATAGCTTTCTATGTCCTGACAGAAGTTATTAACCCCATCCTGCTGGGACTGCCATGGCTTCACCAACACACTCCTGTCCTCCAGCAAGAAATAGGCTGAAGTCCTTTCTCCCCATCATCCCTATGATTGTCCAATTGAATTGCGCTTCACCTCCTCATGGACAGGTTTATCCTCTCTCCTTGCCTGAAACCCAGGCCATTTCGACATATGTCAAGGAGAACCCTGAGAGGGGGTTTATCAGGAAATCTACTTCTCCCGCCAGACCCGGATTCTTCTAAGTGAAAAAGAAAGATGATCTCCCGACCATGTATTGACTATCGTGGTTTAAACCAAATGGCCATCAACAATAAATACCCCTTGGCGCTAATCTGGGAGGTCTTTGACAGAATTTCTGGGGCCAAGATTTTGACAAAGCTGGATGTACGCAGGGCTCATAACTTGATCCGTATCCGCAAGGATGAGGAGTGGAAAATCACGTTCAACACCCGAGACGGTCACTACGAATATCTCGTGATGCCCTTTGGAATGTGTAATGCTCCAACTCTGTTCCAGGGATTCGTAAACTACATCTTCCGGGATCTACTGTATGTCTGTGTGTTGGTATATCTGGATTACATCTTAACTTACTCACCAGATCTGAGGATGCATTGGAAGCATGTTCGCCAAGTCCTATCATGGTTAAGGGGGAACAATCTCTATGCCAAACTCGAAAAGTGCATTTTTGAAAAAAAATCCTTGCCCTTTCTGGGCTATATAATTTCTGATCGTGGACTCGAGATGGATTTGGAGAAAGTGAAGTCCATCTTAGATTGGCCACGACCTCAAGGTCTTCGTGCCATACAAAGATTCCTTCGTTTAGCTAATTTCTACCATCAATTCATCCCTAACTTTTCATCTCTGACTGCTCCAATTTCAGATCTCACCAAGAAGGGAGTGAACACTAAGGTCTGGAACCCTGAGGCAGAGTCGGCATTCACCAGCCTCAAGAGAGCCTTCACTTCTGCTTCTGTTCTTCACAATACTGATATTTCTCTGCAATTCTCATTGGAGGTTGATGCTTCTTCCATTGGTGCTGGAGCACTTCTCTTTCAAAGAAACACCAAGAGTAAGGCAGTATCCTATGGTTTCTTTTCAAAACTCTTTTCTCCTGCAGAGCGCAGCTGCTCTAATGGGGACTGTGAGTTACTGGCTGTCAAATTAGCCTTAGAAGAGTGGAGGCACATTCTAGAGGGGGCTGCTCATCTTATAATCATCTACACCGATCACAAGAATCTCACCTATTTACAGTCTGCACAACGACTGAACCCTCGTTAAGCTAGATGGTCACTGTTCTTTGCCTGATTCCAGTTCCTACTTCACTTTCGTCCTGCAGATAAAAATATAAATGACTCAGAAGAGAATCCTCAACATATCATTGATCCTTCTAGGATTATTTCTGTTAACCTGTAAAGGATCTGCCAGACACAGCTTCTGTGTTGACGCCCGTGGTTAATCAGTCTGCATCTGCTCCTAGGTCTGATAGAGTGACTCGATCTGCTACCACTCAGGCTGGTAAGCTAAGGAGTGGGAGAACCTATCACAGCCTGGCCAGACGGTTCTAGCTCCCGCCCTCAGTCTATTTATACCTTCATTTCCTGCTTGTCTTTGCCTGTGATTCTATCCTGTTTTCTGGCTCTGCTGCTCCTGCTATTATTATTGACCTTGCTTCATTTTGACCCTGGCTTTACTGAGTACGCTCCTGCTCTGCGTTTGGTACCTCGTACACTCCTGGTTTGACTCGGCTCGTTCACTACTCCTGTTGCTCACGGTGTTGCCGTGGGCAACTGCCTCATTTCTCTTAGCTTCTGTGTACCCTTGTCTGTTTGTCTGTTGTGCACATATTGAGTGTAGGGACCGTCGCCCAGTTGTACACCGTTGCCTAGGACGGGCCGTGCAAGTAGGCAGGGACTGAGTGGCGGGTAGATTAGAGCTCACCTGTCTGTCTCCCTACCCCGAGATTACATAATCACAGGCCCATATACCTTTTCTACCCTGGTCCCTGACACACTATGGACCCCCTTGAGACCCTGGATCAGCAAACGCAGGGTCTCTCCCTACAGGTCCAAGCCCTGGCTCAGAGGTGCAACCAGCGTGATGGCACCCTGGTAGTGCCCCCCACCTCACCTCTAGAACCCCACCTCAAGTTGCCTGACCGGTTCTCAGGGGACCTGAAGACTTTTTTCTCCTTTCGGGAGAGTTGTAGGCTCTATTTCCGTCTAAGGCCCCACTCCTCAGGTTCTGAGAGCCAGCGAATGGGTATAATTATGTCCCGGCTCCAGGACAGGCCCCAAGAATGGGCCTTCTCCTTGGCTCCTGACGCCCCTGAACTTTCCTCTGTTGATCTTTTTTTCCTCTCTCGGGCTCATATATGACGAGACTGACAAGACTGCCTTTGCCGAGAGTCAGCTGGTTACCTTACGTCAGGGTAAGAGACCCGTTGAGGAGTACTGTTCTGACTTTAGGAAGTGGTGTGTAGCTTCTCGGTGGAATGACCCTGCCTTGAGGTGCCAGTTTAGATTGGGTCTGTCGGATGCCCTGAAAGACATGTTAGTTAACTATCCCTCTTCTGACTCTCTAGATCAGGTTATGGCTTTAGCAGTACGTCTTGACCCACGTTTCAGGGAACGACGACTTGAACGTTTTTGTGCTTTCTCCTCTGACTCCTCCATGATGGCTCCCAAGGTTCCGTTGCTTCGTTCTTCCACGGAAAACTCGGATGAACCAATGCAACTCGGGGTCTCCGTTTCTCCCCAACAACGTAGAGAGTTCCGCAGGAAGAATGGTCTCTGCTTCTACTGTGGGGATGACAAGCATCAAGTGAACAACTGTCCTAGGCGTAAGAATAAGCAGCCGGAAGAACTTCCACGCCTAAGTGACCATCGGGGTCACTTGGGCGCACAGGTATTTCCCGTAAATATGAAACCTAATAAGATCTTGCTTCCCTTTCAGGTCTCTTTTGAGGGTAGGTCTGCTACCGGCAGTGCCTTCGTGGATTCAGGGTCTTCTGCTAATATTATGTCTGTGGAATTTGCTATGTCTCTAGCTATGCCATTGATTGATTTGCCTAAACCTGTCCCGGTAGTGGGTATCGACTCCACTCCACTTGCTAATGGTTATTTTACGCAGCATACCCCTGTTTTTGAACTCATTGTTGGCGTCATGCATTTGGGGCCGTGCTCTGTACTGGTGATGCAGGGATTATCGTCCGATTTGGTTTTAGGCCTTCACTGGTTGCAGATGCATAATCCCACGTTTAACTGGAATATTGGGTATCTTACCAAATGGGGTAATGAATGCATGACGTCATGTTTTTCTGTTAATTTTATTTCTCTCCCTGGGGAGGTGAACACTGTAGCTGAGTTTATTCAGGACTTGGCTGATGTTTTTTCTAAAAAGGCCTCCGAAGTGTTACCTCCTCATAGAGAATACGATTGCGCAATCGATTTGGTACCAGGAGCTAAACTCCCTAAGGGTAGGATATTTAATCTCTCTTGTCCTGAACGTGAAGCCATGAGAGAGTATATCCAGGAATGCCTGGCCAAGAGTTACATTCGCCCCTCTACTTCTCCGGTAGGTGCTGGCTTCTTCTTCGTAGGGAAGAAGGATGGTGGTCTTAGGCCATGCATCGATTACCGAAACTTGAATAAGGTCACTGTAAGCAACCAGTATCCCCTTCCTTTGATTCCTGATCTCTTCAATCAGATTCAGGGGGCCCAATGGTTCTCTAAGTTTAATCTTCGGGGGGCTTATAACCTTATCCCCATCAGAGAGCGGGATGAGTGGAAGACTGCGTTTAACACGCCTGAAGGTCATTTCGAATACCTCGTCATGCCCTTTGGGTTGTGTAATGCTCCCGCGGTCTTCCAGAATTTCATAAATGAGATTTTAAGAGACTACCTGGGGGTATTTCTTGTAGTGTACCTTGATGACATACTTGTGTTTTCCAAGGACTGGTCCTCCCACATTGAGCATGTCAGGAAGGTGCTCCAGGCCTTTCGGGAAAACAAACTCTTTGCTAAAACCGAAAAATGTGTCTTTTGGGTGCAGGAGATACCATTTTTGGGTCAAATTCTCACTCCTAATGAATTCCGCATGGACCCGGCCAAGGTTCAGGCTGTGGCTGAATGGGTCCAACCTGCCTCTCTGAAGGCGTTACAGTGCTTCCTGGGGTTTGCTAATTATTACAGGAGATTTATTGCTAACTTCTCGGTCATCGCTCAGCCTCTTACGGATCTTACTCGCAAAGGTGCTGATCTCCTCCATTGGCCTCCGGAGGCGGTCCAGGCTTTTGAGGACCTTAAGAAGTGCTTTATCTCGGACCCAGTGCTGATTCAGCCTAACCAAATGGAGCCATTCATTGTGGAGGTTGACGCCTCCGAGGTGGGAGTGGGTGCTGTCTTGTCCCAGGGTACCAGGTCACTCACCCATCTCCGTCCCTGTGCCTACTTCTCACGGAAGTTCTCGCCCACTGAGAGTAACTATGACATTAGCAACTGCGAACTCTTCGCCATTAAATGGGCATTTGATGAGTGGCACCACTTCTTGGAGGGGGCTAGGCACCAGGTAACGGTCCTTACCGACCACAAGAATCTGGTTTTCCTAGAATCTGCCTGGAGGCTAAACCCGAGACAAGCTCGATGGGCGTTGTTTTTTACTAGATTCAACTTTTTGGTCACCTATAGGGCTGAGTCTAAAAATATTAAAGCTGATGCACTGTCGCGTAGCTTCATGGCCAGCCCTCCTTCGGAGGAAGATCCTGCTTGTGTTTTGCCTCCAGGTATAATCATATCCTCTGTTGATTCTGACTTGGTCTCCAAAATTGCGGCTGATCAAGGTTCAGCTCCCGGGAACCTTCCTGAGAACAAGCTGTTTGTTCCCCTGCAATTCCGGCTAAGGGTACTCAGGAAAAATCATGACTCTGCACTATCTGGCCATCCAGGCATCCTGGGTACCAAGCACCTCATTGCCAGAAACTATTGGTGGCCTGGGTTGCCTAAAGACGTTAAGGCTTACATCGCCGCTTGTGAAATTTGTGCTAGGTCCAAGACTCCCAGGTCCCGTCCAGCGGGCTTACTATGTTCTTTGCCCATTCCCCAGAGACCTTGGACCCATATCTCCATGGATTTTATCACCGATCTGCCTCCATCTCAAGTCAAGTCGGTGGTGTGGGTTGTGGTGGTGTTGGTTGTAGTAGACCGCTTCAGTAAGATGTGCCACTTTGTGCCCCTCAAGAAACTACCCAATGCCAAGACGTTAGCTACCTTGTTTGTCAAACACATCCTGCGTCTCCATGGGGTTACTGTTAATATTGTTTCTGACAGAGGGGTACAATTTGTTTTATTGTTTTGGAGAGCTTTCAGTAAAAAGTTGGAGATTGATCTGTCCTTCTCCTCGGCCTTCCATCCTGAAACTAATGGCCAAACTGAGAGGACTAATCAGTCTCTAGAACAATATTTAAGGTGTTTTATCTCTGACTGTCAATATGATTGGGTCTCCTTCATTTACCTCGCCGAATTTTCCCTTAATAACCGGGTCAGTAATTCGTCAGGAGTCTCTTTTTCTGTAATTTTGGGTTTAATCCACGGTTCGCCTCCATTTCACCTGGTGGTTCCAACAATCCCTAGGTAGATGTCGTTCATCGGGAACTGTGCACAGTCTGGGCCCAGGTTCAGAAGAACCTAGAGGCGTCCCAGAGCATACAAAAGACTCAGGCAGATAGAAGACGTTCTGCTAACCCCTTGTTTGTGGTCGGGGATCTGGTGTGGCTGTCTTCAAAAAATTTGCGCCTTAAAGTCCCGTCCAAAAAATTTGCTCCCCGGTATATAGGGCCGTACAAGGTCATTGAGGTCCTTAACCCTTTCTCCTTCTGACTGGAGTTACCCCCGTCTTTTCGAATACATAACGTGTTTCATGCCTCCCTTCTGAAACGCTGCTCCCCGTCCTTGGCTACCTCGAGGAAACCTCCGGTCCTTGTTCTCACCCCTGAAGGGGTAGAATTCGAGGTGGCCAAGATTGTGGACAGCAGGATGCTCCAAGGCTCCCTCCAGTACCTGGTCCATTGGAGAGGATACGGGCCTGAGGAGAGGACTTGGGTACCCGCCCGGGATGTTCACGCTGGGGTATTGCTCAGGAGGTTCCATCTTCCGTTCCCCAATAAGCCAGGTCCACCTAGAAAGGGTCCAGTGGCCCCTCATAAAAGGGGGGGGGTGCTGTAAAGGATCTGCCAGACACAGCTTCTGTGTCGACGCCCGTCGTTAATCAGTCTGCATCTACTCCTAGGTCTGATAGAGTGACTCGATCTTCTACTACTCAGGCTGGTAAGCTAAGGAGTTGGAGAACCTATCACAGCCTGGCCAGACGGTTCTAGCTCCTGCCCTCGGTCTATTTATACCTTCATTTCCTGCTTGTCTTTGCCTGTGATTCTATCCGGTTTCCTGGCTCTGCTGCTCCTGCTATTATTATTGACCTTGATTCATTTTGACCCTGGCTTTACTGACTACGCTCCTGCTCTGCGTTTGTTACCTCGTACACACCTGGTTTGACTCGGTTCGTTCACTACGCCTGTTGCTCACGGTGTTGCCGTGGGCAACTGCCTCATTTCCCTTAGCTTCTGTGTACCCTTGTCTGTTTGTTTGTTGTGCACATATTGAGCGTAGGGACCGTCGCCCAGTTGTACGCCGTCGCCTAGGACGGGCCGTGCAAGTAGGCAGGGACTGAGTGGCGGGTAGATTAGGGCTCACCTGTCTGTCTCCCTACCCCGACATTACATAACCCTCTGCAGATTAGATACATACCTCCTGGGAAAATGTTTGTTTGTCCTGCCGACAGAAAAGGGCCGTACAAGGTCATTGAGGTCCTTAACCCTTTCTCCTTCTGACTGGAGTTACCCCCGTCTTTTCGAATACATAACGTGTTTCATGCCTCCCTTCTGAAACGCTGCTCCCCGTCCTTGGCTACCTCGAGGAAACCTCCGGTCCTTGTTCTCACCCCTGAAGGGGTAGAATTCGAGGTGGCCAAGATTGTGGACAGCAGGATGCTCCAAGGCTCCCTCCAGTACCTGGTCCATTGGAGAGGATACGGGCCTGAGGAGAGGACTTGGGTACCCGCCCGGGATGTTCACGCTGGGGTATTGCTCACGCTGGGGCCCCTCATAAAAGGGGGGGGGTGCTGTAAAGGATCTGCCAGACACAGCTTCTGTGTCGACGCCCGTCGTTAATCAGTCTGCATCTACTCCTAGGTCTGATAGAGTGACTCGATCTTCTACTACTCAGGCTGGTAAGCTAAGGAGTTGGAGAACCTATCACAGCCTGGCCAGACGGTTCTAGCTCCTGCCCTCGGTCTATTTATACCTTCATTTCCTGCTTGTCTTTGCCTGTGATTCTATCCGGTTTCCTGGCTCTGCTGCTCCTGCTATTATTATTGACCTTGATTCATTTTGACCCTGGCTTTACTGACTACGCTCCTGCTCTGCGTTTGTTACCTCGTACACACCTGGTTTGACTCGGTTCGTTCACTACGCCTGTTGCTCACGGTGTTGCCGTGGGCAACTGCCTCATTTCCCTTAGCTTCTGTGTACACTTGTCTGTTTGTTTGTTGTGCACATATTGAGCGTAGGGACCGTCGCCCAGTTGTACGCCGTCGCCTAGGACGGGCCGTGCAAGTAGGCAGGGACTGAGTGGCGGGTAGATTAGGGCTCACCTGTCTGTCTCCCTACCCCGACATTACATAACCCTCTGCAGATTAGATACATACCTCCTGGGAAAATGTTTGTTTGTCCTGCCGACAGAAAAAATTCTCATCTGGGGTCATAATTCCAAGTTGGCTGGACATTCTGGTGTCCGTAAGACTCGGGACTTGTTTTCTCATCACTACTGGTGGCCCACGCTGCCTAAAGATGTTGCGGACTATGTTTCCTCATGTACCAACTGTGCCCAAAACAAGGCTGCCCATTCCAAGTCTGCGGGTCTGCTCCAAACTCTGCCTGTTCCTAATTGTTTACTTTATGTGGTAAACACTTTGGAATGCTTTTACCTAACCAAGCAATTCTGAGACAGTTTTTTCGTGACATATTGTACTTTATGTTAATGAAAAAATTTGCCGATAAATTTAATATTTATTTGTGGAAAAATACCATAATTTAGCGAAAATTTGGAAAAATTTTCATTTTTTTTAATATAAATGTTTCTGCTTGTAAAACAGATAGTAATACCACACAAAATAGTTACTAGTTAACACTTTCCATATGTCTACTTTATGTTGGCATAATTTGTTTGAACGTCCTTTTATTTCTCTAGGACGTTACATGGCTTATACGTTTATCAAAAACCTAAAAATCGGAGTCTGACACACCACAAATTTATATTAAAAGGTATAAATTTATTGATACATAACAACAAACAAGATTAAAAACAGAGATGATTACCACAGTGCAGATGGATACCAGACACTGACACACAACAGAAGGCGCTGAATCATACAGGAATGAGTGGACAATGTATATGAAATGTATTTCGCCATGCAACCTGCATGTGCCTATATAAAGTCAAAAGTAACGATCCCCCACTCCTAAATGGAACCATGCATGTAGCATATACATGCTACAGCAGCCTAACAGTAAATTTAAGCAATGGATAGTAAATGAATTTAAGTAGTATAGTCCAATGTTGGTATAAACTACCAGTTACCCCTGCAGCTGCAGTGGAACACCTTACCTATGTTAAGAGAGCGGCACTGTCTGGCATACGTTTATCAGCAATTTCTCACATCTTCAAGAAAATTTCAGAAGCCTATTTTTTTATGGACCAGTTCAGTTCTGAAGTCACGTTGAGAGGCCTATACTTTACAAACCCCCATAAATCACCCCATTTTAAAAACTGAATGCTGTGTTTCATAGGAGTTAAAGCAATGTAGAGGTAAAATTAACAAATTTCTTTTTTTTTTTTTTTTTTTTTTACCGAAATTCATTTGTAATACATTTTTTTATGTACCACAGAAGGTTTTACTAGAGAAACACAAGTAAATGTTTATTGTTCAGATTCTGCAGTTTTTAGAAATATCCCATATGTGTCCCTAATGTGCTGCATGACTGAAATACTGGTCTCAGAATCAAAGGAGCACCTAGTGGATTTTGGGGCCTCCTTTTTATTACAATATATTTTAGGCACCATGTTAGGTTTGAAGAGGTCTTGTGGTGCCAATACAGTGGAAACCCGCCAAAAGTGACCCCATTTTGGAAACTAAATCCCTCAAGGAAATTATCTATGGGGTATAGTTAGCATTTTGATCCCACAGGTTTTTTGTTGAAATCATTGGAAATGGCCGTGAAAATCTAAATTTATTTCTGAAAAAACAGAAGTTTTTTTATTTTTACAAGGAATAAAGGAGTCAAAGCACCTCTATATTTGTAAAGCAAATTCTAATGATTACAGTAATATCTCATATGTGGTAATAAACTGCTATTTGGACCCACTGTGGGGCTCAGAATGCCAGGAGTGCCATTTGTATTTTGTTATTTGCACAGATGGTTTTTGGGTTCCATGTCGCATTTGCAACGTCCTGGAGGGACCAAAACAGTGGAAACCCACAATAGTGACCCCATTTTGGAAACTATACTCTCAAGGAATTTGTCTAGGGGTGTAATGAGCATTTTGACCCTACAGGTTTTTTGCTGAACTTATTGAAATTAGGCCGTGAAAATGAAAATCTAATTTTTTTCTGAAAAAACATAGAAGTTTTTCATTTTTACAAGGAATAAAGGAGAAAAGGCACCCCAACTTTTGTAAAGCAAATTCTCCCGATTACAGAAAAACCCCATACAGGGGCATAGCTAGGGGGGCAGACCCGGCATATACCCTGGGCGCACCTGGGATGGAGGAAAGTGGGGGCGTCGCTGGTACAGCTGCTGTTATTGCAGCTCAGGATTGCCTGCAGCAGCTCGTCCCGCAGCCGGCAATTAGGAGGAGGGTGGAGTTTGAGCGGCTGCGGAGGAGGAGCATATGGTGGTCTTTGACTGCCTCTGACTAAGGTGTCCTCAGTCAGAAACACACAGACCGTCATTGGGTCTGTGCCGGGACCAGTGACGTGTGAGTCACCTGGTTCTGACCTCACGTCCTGAGACCAGGCAGGGTGGTGTGGGTGGATTGAGTGTTGGACTCACCAATCACAGCCCCGCTTAGCGTGGGAAAGCTGCAAGCGGGGTTGGGATTGGTGAGTCTCACAGTCACTCAAAGTACATACTGCATGCAGCAGCAGCCAGTCTGACTCATCTCACCCAACGCAGCAGACAGACCTCGCCGGCGGGAGAGACTGAGACAGTGCCTGCCGCAATTGAAGTGACTCCTAACTACTACTGCTTGGCAAGTTTACTTTACATAATGGGGCGTGTCGACTGACTTTTACTTGTAGGAAACGTTATATAACACTGTCAAGATGCTGAATGTCACGGTCTCTGTGTTGTAGCGGTTAGCACATTTGACTCATGTGTGAAAGGTCCCTGGTTCAAAGCCTGGCAGAATTATTATTTATTTATTTTTTTAGTATTATTAATATCTCAATTGTATTACTTAAATCGTTTTTTAATTCAACTTGAGTTGTGCTCGTACACATCTTTACTATCCCACTAGTGTAATCACTAAAAAGGTGTTAGTTATGCTCTCTAGTCTCTATTATCACTTACTCTAGATTTTGTAATGTGTCCGTAAAAATTTTGGTCTGTCTGTGATTTTTAGCTCAGTTGTCCAGAAATTTCTGAAGTAGAGGTTGGCTACCCTGCTACCACTGATCTGCAGCCACCCAGCATACGGGGCGCCTATCAGCAGCGATCAGCGGTTTTGATATGACTGCTCTGCGGTGTTCCCATTCTCTCAGCGCCCTCTGCTGCTATGGGACCCGCGCCGCCTGGCACATTACATTTATGGGTCATACGGCACAGGCCCCCTCATGCAAGGTGGTCATCACGCGCAGGCCGGCGTGATGACGTCACTGGATCACGCTGGCCTATGCAAGGGTCCCACCTCGGCGTGAAGAGGAAACAGGGCTAGGTAAGTAAACATTTTTTATTTGTTTCTACAAGGGGTGGGCTGTGTGGCACCATCTACAAGGGGGGCTGTGTGGCACCATCTACAAGGGGGCTGGGTTGCACCATATACAAGGAGGGGCTGTGTGGCATCTACATCGGGGTGCGTGGCACCATCTACATGGTGGTTCTGTGTGGCACCATCTGCAAGGGGGGCTGTGTGGCACCATCTGCAAGGGGGGCTATGTGTCACCATCTGCAAGGGGGCTGTGTGGCACCATCTACAAGGGTGTGGTTGTATAGCACCATCTACAATGGAGTGGCTGTGCGGCACCATCTACAAGGGTTTATAATACAATAGTTGTATGGGCAAGTGCACGTCGTATCCGTCCTGGAACCTGCAGGGAATTCCGTCTGAAATAATGCAGCAAATTGTGGTGCAGATTTTCAGGCACAACCTCGGCTGCGAAAACAGTACTACAAAAAAAGAATTAAAAAAAATGTTAAACCTATTTTTTAGGTTAAAAATGATAAAAAGTTAATTCTTTCCTCCGTGCATTGTCATAGCGACACGTCCCTTTCCTCTGAGTACATTTGGCCTCCTGGGATGATGCTGGAATCCATGTGACTGTAAGGGTATGTTCACACGAGGTCATTACGTCCGTAATTGACGGACATATTTCGGCCGCAAGTACCGGACCGAACACAGTGCAGGGAGCTGGGCTCCTAGCATCATAGCTATGTAAGACGCTAGGAGTCCCTGCCTCGCTGCCGGACAACTGTCTCGTACTGAAAAATTGATTGCAGTCATTACAATGAAATCCATTGCGGAAAATCCGTAGTGTTTACGCTGAGTGTGTCCCTACGCTAAAGGATACTGAAATCTAGCACACCAGATAAAACAGGTAGATCATGAGTTCACGAATGTGACGTCATTCAAGTTACAAGTACAAACAAAATGACTCTAGTATAGCATGCATCATTATGATATGTAAAGAAAGCTGAAACATGCAGAGACAGTTTAGAATTTCATTTGATCCCTTGTATACTAAATATTTGCTACTTGTGCCTTAGGAATTGTTGGGCAAATGCCAGAAATGCAGTGTAATGCCAGATTTTCTAATGAATATTTGTACTTCACAATTCTTTTGTGTATCAGAACTTTTTAAAAAAAATTTATACAACGATAAGTTTGTCACTCAGTCCTGTAAGAGAATATATTTGCATGTTATTAATTTAGTAAACATGACCCTGGATTTCACCCTTTGCATTGATGACCAATCTGCATCAAAATTAGGGCATGCTGCAGATTTGACAGACGGAAGCATGCCTACAGTCTACTACAAAAAAAATTCTGCTGCATGCGAATGCGGTTTTGTAAGGCTGGATTCACACACAGCATTTAGCTGCTTTTTTCTTGCCGTTTTCGATTAGTGTTTTTCACTGCGTTTTTTTTTAGGTCAAAAGTATTAAGGCCTGATGTTACTTTAAAGTCTATAGTGAAATATAGAAAACACACGTTTTTCCCATAGACTTCTCTATAGGACTCTAAAAAAGCCAGAAACACCTTTTTCAAAATGTTATAATATAAAAAATGACACAAAAATCGCAATGAGAAACTATTGAAATTCATGGCATTTTTTTTTTACAAGCATTTAAAAGCACTGAAGAAATATTGTGTGTGTATAGGAAGCCTAAAGGCCACTTTCGCATTTTTTTTTTATCACATTTTTGCATTACACCCATATCAGTGTGTAATATGGAGCCAATTTTAATCTATAGGATTATTCACATGGGCGTATAAAATACCTGCATATATAAACAACGTGGCATTTGCTACTTTTATCTGCTTTGCAGATGGAAAAGCCTCTCTATGGAGAGTATTCAAAATAAGGATGCATCTATATGTTATCGGTATCTCATTCATATTGCATCAGTGTATCATCAGGTTTGCATTGATATTGCATCCATTTTACAAAGGGGCTGTCTCATTCATTTCAGTTTCCTCTCTAGGACCACTTTAACACAGGCATATTTTGGTAAGTATTTGGCATCAGCATTTGTAAGGCAAAACCAGGAGTGGAACATAAATACAGAAGACTTAGAAATCTTTTCATTCAAGTTTTTCCCTATTTATGTTTCACTCCTGGTTTTGGCTTAAAAACAACGGTGCAAAATACTGACCAAAATTACACCTATGTGAAAGTCAACTGAAAAAGGAAACGGAAATACATAAGGCTGTGTTTACATCAGCGTTGCCCTTCCGTTAAGGGGTTCCGTCGGGTTAACCCCTCAACAGAAAGGCAAACTGAAACCTTAGCTTCTGTTTCCCTCACCATTGAACTCAGGGTTCCGTTGTTTTGACTGGAATCAATAGCGCAGTCGACTGCGCTATTGATTCTGTCAAGAACAACAGAACCCTGTCACAAAGGTGACAAACGGAAACCATTAGCAACATTTCCGTCACCATTGAGATCAATGATGCAATATGATATGTATTAGGATTCTTATTAAATACGTTTACAAAGACACTCGCTACTAGTTTATTTCGCCAAAAGTGTAGCCATATTTATGGAAAAGAATGTATACCTATTTTAATTTAATAATGACAAATAAAATATATTTTTTTATCAGCATCTTAAAAGGGTATCACATCATTAGTAATATCAATGATAAATGGAAGTAGTTCTTTGTTCTCTGCTGTATGTTTTAGAAGTCATTTTTGATTGTATTTTGTAATAAAACATCTCAATTTCTTTACATACAAGAAGAAAATAAGCCAAACCAAAATATGTTTTTGTCTCAATGCAACGCTTCACATATTTGCAAGCAAAGCTTTTTTAGGACCTACTATATCACCCGCAAGCAAGAGAAATCTATGCTCATATGTATTTCAAATGAATTATGAATGGCTCACATGCAGCATATAGATAAATAATATATCTCATTATCAATAACAATAGATTCTTTACCAAATGCTAGTGATTTTTATTATACTGTACAAGCACATGGAAAAGGCTTCTTAGTAAGGTGCACTATGAAGCCAAATTCATCATCTACCTCTTTTGTACATGTATGCATTATACACAATAATATGCTAAACTGAGCAGGTATAAAGTACATTTTTATTATATGTATGTGAGGCAACATATATGCATGCTATACCCTACTATTTGAGCAACCACTGCACCTTTATTGTAGAACACAAAAATAGACCAGTGTTCAGATAAAAAAGTGATTACCTTACTGCTAAGAAGCAGTGCCACCGACTGTGTTGAGTGCAGCATTTGGCTTATCTCTGCCACTTTCCTCGAAAAACAAGTAACCTTATTCTCCCACAGGATTCAGTGGGAAATGTCATTTTTTTCACAGCGAATAAGCGAGACACGTAAACTTTTCCTGTAAGAATCAGTGCCACCGACTATTAGGTCATACATGTACATCACCGAGGTCTCTATCAAGTAGAACTTTCACATAGTTTTCAAATGTCCTGTCAATTTTCTTTTAAGAGTTTGACAAGATTTTGGATCGGCAATTTCAACATCATCAAGGCATTACCTGCAGAGACATAAGCCAAAATCTGCAGAACAGGTGTGGCACGCTCTACAAGTCATGAGTCATGTGTACGTAGGGGTATATTCACCCATGGACAGGAAGTTCCCTTCACCATTGCAAAACCGCATTTAAATCTGTTCTGTACATCTCAATAGGGTTGTTTCTGCTGCATGAAATTTTACAAACCTCATTAAATTGTATGGCAGTCACAGAAAATTCTACAACAAATCTGTCAGACAATTGAAGGGATGTTCAGTAGTGGAGCAACATAGAGCTGCACCCTAAGGGCTTATTCACACAAACAATGTTTTCATCAGTGTCCTATCTGTTTGTTTGTTTTTTTGCGGAGAGCATACTGAACCATTTATTTCTACGAGGCCTTGCACATATCTGTTTATTGTGTATTCATGTATCCTTTCTGCAAATTATAGAACAGGTCCTATTCTAGTCCGTATTTGCCATCTTCATTAGCCCCGATACCTCTGAAGACGCTGCATCTGCAGTGAAACATGTCGGGGGGGGCCCTTTTGAAATTTTAACTTGTTGCTGCTGATCTCTGATACTGCTGATCTCTGATACTGACTTTGACCTTGGTCAGAGTGCAGCGTGCTGCAGCCGCTGACGCTTTGAATCTTGCTACTGACACTTTGAATCTTGCTACTGGCACACATTGCACTATGCTGGTTACTATCAGCAGTGAACATAACTTTTAATTTCTATGTAGTGTGTCTTTGCTATAATAGCCTAATAAAAATTTGTTATTTTATCTTGCTTGTAGTTGTTAAAAAGGGCTTTTTGCCGGCAGGCAAATGTTTCTATTGAACGTATTTGTCGTCTGTCTCACTTATTCTAGTGTATGGGTCCGCAAAAAAAGGACAGCACACGGAAGCCACTAGGATCTGTGTTTTGCTGTCCAAAATGGTCATGTGTATGAGGCCTTACTATATCACAAAGACTATTACCACTGGCTACAATTGAACATCCACACTGACAATATTGCAGACATATCCTAAGCCCAGAACAATACCAATCTCAATTTCACACTGAAATATTTTTCTGCAAATATTGGCAATTTCATGATTTCTTGCTCCTCCAAGTGTAATTTAGATCTCCACCATATGCAGGGTCGGACTGGCCCACTGACCAATGAAATGGTCGCCCACTGGTGATGGTGGATGAAACAGCATCTCAGCGGCATCGGGAGTCGGCCGGGAGATGCTATCGTCTAGCGCGAGTGTTGTTCCCGCTGCATGCCGCTACGTCCAGCTACAGACACTGCTTTTAGTTTGCTACAGCATATTTTTACTAAAAATGCCTGCACTGTGGCCTGCTCTGAAGGGGTGGGCCTCAAGCAGTGTATGGGCCAACCACAAAACCCCACCACAATCCCCCAGCCCACCACAAACACCCCTCCCCCACAACAACCATCTTCAAAAACTGATTTTCTACGGGATATTATCTGAGGGTCTCCATATTATCTGAGGGACTCCATATTATCATCCACAAACCAACTGAGGGCCCCCTCCAGTAGCACCCATACACGACTTTAGTGAGCTCCCCATCACCCATAAGCTAATTGCGGGACCCCTCCCCACCACTGGTGGGAAAGGGGGCCCTCAGTCAGTTTATGTATAATAACATAGAGCTCTCTTAGTAAGTGTATTGATGTTGATGTGGGGCCTCAGTAAGGCTCTGTTCGCATAGCGCTTGTAAACTTTAGAAAGCACTTGCTGTATACACCGAACGTATCCATAGTCCCCCTTTCACTTGGCATATGGCAAAGGGTGTACTTTTATTAGTCCATCCTTGAACTAAAAGGAAAATTGGCGCTCCATCAATTGCAAAAAATAAATAAAAATCAGGTGGCGGTCAGGTGGGGGAGTATGGAGTGGGCTCACGGGATGAGGCCACTCATAGAATGAGCATGTTGGCTGTATCTTACAGCCGACACTTCAGTGTAACACCTTAGATGCCGCAGTCAAAACCATCGAAGTGGTTAGAAACGGGGTGGCCCCCTCTCACATGCCATCGGCCCCCTGAAGGCAGGTCTCAATAGGTGCCAGGGTCAGAAACACACTAATGTATTGTAGTATATCGTCCGAGCGATCCAATAGTCGCTGGTTCAATTCCCCTAGGGAAACTAGTAAAAAAAGTAAAATGGGGGAGCTTGAGGCCTTGGTACTGGAGGAACATATCGATATGGTTGGTGTTGCAGAAACATGGCTAGACTCTTCACATGACTGGGCTGTAAATCTACAGGGTTTTACACTATTTCGGAAAGACAGGACAAATATGAAAGGTGGTGGTGTATGTCTGTATGTGAGAAGTGATATGAAGGTGAGTGTAAAAGAGACAATAGTGGGTGAAGACTGTGAGGAGGTTGAAACCTTGTGGGTGGAATTACAAAGGGAGGTAAACACTGAAAAGATTACTTTTGGTGTAATCTATAGAGCCCCCAATATAACTGAGGAGATGGAAGGTGAGTTATAGAAACAGATGGAGCGGGCTGCACAGTCTGGTACTGTAGTGATAATGGGAGATTTTAAAAAACAGGATATTAATTGGTGTCATGGTTCGGCTTCCTCAGAAACTTCCTCAACCTGTTGCAGCAAAATTTTATTGCCCAGTTTGTGGAAGACCTGACTAGAGGTGACGCTCTATTTGATCTGGTCATTTCTAATAATGCAGAGCTTGTTGGGAATGTCAAAGTTCGTGAAAACCTCGGTAACAGTGATCACAATATACCGTATTTTTCGGACTACAAGACACAGTTTTTATCAAGAATAAATCTTGCTAAAAAGTCCCTGCATCTTATAGTCCGCAGTCAAGGGACCCAGCTGCGCCTGGCACTCTGACCGCTTCATTACTTAAACCCTTCCCGACCTGTGACGTGTCGGCACATCATGAAGGGGGGGGGTGATGTTGCTCTAATGGCCAGGAACAGCAATTTCGCTTTTCCTGGATATTTAAAGGGGTTGTGCCATAAAACACATGTATCCCCTATCCACAGGACGTGTGTTTGCTGGGGGTCCGACCCCCAGCGATAAGGAGAACGGGGGCCGAAAGTCACCAAGAGCGCTACATGAGAAGCTTTGACTTCTGCGTTCTGTGTCCTGCAGCCCCATAGAGATGAATGGGATTACTCCGCACATGCGTGAGCGGCCCTCCATTGATTTCTATGGAGCTGCTGAACAAATAAGCCGCACACAGAACCCAGAAATCCAAGCTTCTCATGTAGCGCTCTGGGGGACTTTCGGTCCCCTGTTCTCCTTATCGCTAGGGGTCCCAGCGGTCGGACCCCCAGTGATCCCACATGTAGCCCCTATCCTGTGGATAGGGAATACCTGTATTTTATAGCAAACCCCTTTAACTAGTTAAATGCCACGGTCAATAGCGACCGCGTCATTTATAGGGTTTTTTCCATGAAGGACATTTATGACATAGCCACAGGATATTTGATAAATGTCAGATAGATGCTGGTCCCACCTCTGGGACCCACACCTATCTCTAGAACGGGGCCTCCTAAACACTGTTCTAGCTTTCTGTGCTCTCCCGGCCACTTGATTAAATGTGGAGTTACAGAAACAGCGTAACTCGCTGAGCTACACTGTTTCTGTAACTCCCATAGAACTGAATAGTAGTTATGGAAACAGTGTAAGTCGCATGCTACGCTGCTTCCATAACTGCCATTCGCTACTATGGGAGTTACGGAAACAGCATAGCTCAGCGCGTTATGCTGTTTCAGTAACTCCACATGTAACCAAGTTGCCGCTGGTTCAAGTACCCTAGGGAAACTAATCAAACGATAGATAAATGTTCAGGAGTGTAAAAAAAATATTAAAAGTAAAAAAAAAAAAAAACCGCGGGACACAGAGCCGCTAGACTCTGGAATTCCCTGACATCGCTGTCCACATATGAACAGCGATGTCTGGGGCTTCCCCAGAGCCGGAGTCCCGTGCAGAGCGCTAGTATCGGCTCTGCTCCGGGACTCTGTCGAATTCCCTCACATCGCTGTCCATATATGGACAGTGTGTCAGGGTCTTCCCCAGAGAGGAGTCCCGAGCATAGCGCTAGTACAGGCTCGCCTCCGGGACTCTGTGTAATTCCCTGACATAGCTGTCCATATATGGACAGTGTGTCAGGGTCTTCCCCAGAGCGGAGACCCGAGCAGAGCGCTAGTATCGGCTCTGCTCCGGGCCTCTGTCGAATTCCCTGACATCGCTGTCCATGTTTGGACACGCAATGTCTGGGGCTTCCCCAGAGCCGGAGTCCAGTGCAGAGCTCTAGTACAGGCTCTGCTCCGGGACTCTGTGGAAATCCCTGACATCGCTGTCCATATATGGACAGTGTGTCAGGGTCTTCCCCAGGGCGGAGTCCCGAGCAGAGCGCTAGTACAGGATCTGCTCCGGGACTCTGTGGAATTCCCTGACATGGCTGTCCATATATGGACAGTGTGTCAGGGTCTTCCCCAGGGCGTAGTCCCGAGCAGAGCGCTAGTACAGGCTCTGCTCCGGGACTTTGTGGAATTCCCTGACATGACTGTCCATATATGGACAGTGTGTCAGGTTCTTCCCCAGAGCGGAGTCCCGAGCAAAGCGCTAGTACAGGCTCTGCTCCGGGACTTTGTGGAATTCCCTGACATCGCTGTCCATATATGGACAGTGTGTCAGGGTCTTCCCCAGAGAGGAGTACCGAGCAGAGCGCTAGTACAGGCTCGCCTACGGGACTCTGTGTAATTCCCTGACATAGCTGTCCATATATGGACAGTGTGTCAGGGTCTTCCCCAGAGCGGAGACCCGAGCAGAGCACTAGTATCGGCTCTGCTCCGGGACTCTGTCGAATTCCCTGACATCGGTGTCCATGTTTGGACACGCGATGTCTGGGGCTTCCCCAGAGCCAGAGTCCAGTACAGAGCTCTAGTACAGGCTCTGCTCCGGGTCTCTGTGGAAATCCCTGACATCGCTGTCCATATATGGACAGTGTGTCAGGGTCTTCCCCAGAGAGGAGTCCCGAGCAGAGCGCTAGTACAGGCTCTGCTCCGGGACTCTGTGGAATTCCCCAGAGCAGGAGTCCCAGTGATGTCAGGACCACAGCTGGAGTCCCAGGAAAAGCCTACTATTGCTCTGCCCGGGACTCCAGCTCTGGGGTTGCCCCTGACATCTCTGTCCATATATAGACAGTGATGTCAGGAGCAGAGCTGGAATCCCAGGCAGCGTGCTAGAAGCGGCTCTGCTCCGGGACTCCAGCTCTGGGCAAGCCCCTGACATCACTGTGACAGCATCTGCGGAGGGCACTGTGGCAGCATCTGCGGAGGGCACTGTGGCAGCATCTACGGAGGGCACTGTGGCAGCATCTACGGAGGGCACTGTGGCAGCATCTACGGAGGGCACTGCGGCAGCATCTACGGAGGGCACTGCGGCAGCATCTACGGAGGGCACTGCGGCAGCATCTACAGAAGACTCTGCGGCAGCATCTACAGAGGGCACTGCGGCAGCATCCACAGAGGGCACTGCAGCAGCATCCACAGAGGGCACTGCGGCAGCATCCACAGAGGGCACTGCGGCAGCATCCACAGAGGGCACTGCGGCAGCATCCACAGAGGGCACTGCGGCAGCATCCACAGAGGGCACTGCGGCAGCATCAACAGAGGGCACTGCGTAAGCATCTACAGAGGGTACAGTGGCACTATCTAAAAAGGGGCTGCCCAATCTTGACATGTGTGTCTGCCAAACGCTGCCAACTGAGCCGCCGGACTGCATTTAGCGACACTTAAACTGGAAAACTGGATTGTTGAAATAAGCATGTGGAGAAATATCTCAAATTTTAAACCTAGCGGTATTATTATAGTAATGTAGTATTAATTTTATAGTAATGTAGTAATATTATTATTATAGTAATATAGTGTTATAGTAGTTCAAATAAGTAATTTATTAACAATAATTTTGTGTTGTATCAAATTTGAAAGTAATGCGGCCCGTCAACTTCCCATTTTTTCTATATGCGGCCCACTTACCCTGCCAAGTTTGAGACCCCTGGTATAGAGGATGGGATTAAAAGAATTATTTCTATTTTTGCAGATGACACCGAGCTATGTAGTATTGTTCAGTCTATAGAAGATGTTCAGAAATTACAAGCTGATTTGGACACACTAAGTGTTTGGGTATCTACTTGGCAAATGAGGTTTAATGTAGATAAATGTAAAGTTATGCATCTGGGTACCAACAACCTGCATGCATTATATGTCCTAGGGGGAGCTATACTGGGGGAGTCACTTGTTGAGAAGGATCTGTGTGTACTTGTAGATCATAAAGTAAATAACCGCATGCAATGTCAGTCAGCTGCTTCAAAGGCCAGCAAGATATTGTCGTGTATTAAAAGAGGCATGGACTCGCGGTACAGGGATATAATATTACCACTTTACAAAGCATTAGTGCGGCCTCATCTAGAATATGCAGTTCAGTTCTGGGCTCCAGTTCAAGGAAAGGATGCCCAGGAGTTAGAAAATATACAAAGAAGAGCAACGAAGCTAATAAGTGGCATGGAGAATCTAAGTTACAGTATGAGGAAAGATTAAATGAATTACACCTATTTAGCCTTGAAAAGAGACGACTAAGGGGGGAACACGATTAACTTATCTAAATATATGAATGGCACATACATAAAATATGGTGAAATACTGTTCCATGTAAAACCCACTCAAAAAACATGGGGGCACTCCCTCTGTCTGGAGAAAAAAAAAGTTTCAATCTGCAGAGGCGACAAGTCTTCTTTACTGTGAGAACTGTGAATCTATGGAATAGTCTACCGCAGGAGCTGATCACAGTAGCTACTGTAGATGGCTTTAAAATAGGCTTAGATAATTCCCTAGAACTAAAAAATATCAGCTCCTATGTCAATGTGTAGAAATTTTTCCCTTCCCTTTTCCCATCCCTTGGTTGAACTTGATGGACATGTGTCTTTTTTCAATAGTACTAACTATGTAAATAAAGTTTTTTTTTTATAAATATATATATATATATATATTTATTAAATGTTAAATTTTCCCCCTAAAGCAATGTAAAAAAACAAAAGTAATTAACATAACGCGTATTACCGTAAATGCCTGAACTATTACAATATAACATTATTTAACCTGCACTGCGAACGTCGTAAACACAAAATGTAAACGCCAAAAGTCTCATGTACGCTAAAATTGTACTAAAGAAGCCTGCAGCTCAACCCGCAGAAAACAAGCCCTCACACTGCTCAATCGGCAGAAAAGTAAAAGTTATGGCTTTTAGAATGTGGCGAAACAAAACAAATTTTATTTATAACAATTAGCTTTTTCCTTGTAAAAGTAGTAAACCATAAAAAGCTATATAAATTTGGTATTAACCTGCAGAATAAAGTTAACATGTAATTTTTCAATGGTGAACGCCGTAAAATCGAAACCCCCAAAAATGGAGGAATCACAGTTTTTTTGCCATTCCACCCTCAAATAGTTTTTCCCCAGTTTCGTAGTACATTATGTGGTACAATAAATTGTGCCGTAAAAAACTACAACTCGTCTCGCAAAAGACAAGCCCTTAAACGGCTATATCAAAGGAAAAATAAAAAATGTATGGCTTTTGGTAGGTGGGGAGGAAAAAGCAAAAATTAACATCCGAAAAATGGCTGTGGAGGGAAGGGGTTAATTATCCGGTAATGCTTCATTTTGGCTACATGAGACTTTCCCTTATATCTTAATTTTCAACTGGAGTGCTGCCTCTCCTTTTCAATTGTGTAAAATGAAAGGAACACCACCAGATGCCAACCCCACAAATCTGATGTTTAAATAATTTTGGGGTCTGGTGTTTGATGTCATTCTACATTTCCTACTTATGTAGCTGATAGTGTGTGGTACCATTGTTTGTGTTTTATCCAACCTTTTAGATTTTATTTAGTAAGTTAAATTGGTTAAGTGATTAATTAACTTCTTGCTTTCCCTTACATTGCGCAACAATATAAGCATGTTTTACTGCACAATTAAGAGTGGTCTTGTATTATTTCTATATAGCTAATGGGTGGGCCCCAAGAATTATTTCCTCCGGTGGGCCCTAGGTGCTCCAGTCCGACACTGACCATATTATTAACAGATTAATTAACCATCCCTTAATTAAAGGTGATTGTGACTCACAAGGTACAAAGGCAAGGCAAACGTTGTGCTAGCGCACACTATAAAACTGTCAGTCCTGGCGATCACAATGCTGGTGCTCATGGAGAACGCGCCCCTGACCTTTGTTTAGACTCCATAGATGCCAATATCATACCCAATAAAGGCATTTAAGAGTTTAAGGGGTGAAGTACAGCCGATTCCCTGGAAGTGATCAGGTGAGAACATCTGCTGTTTCCATGTAACCACAGCGCCATACATTTATGATGCTTCGAGGAAGGCCTTTCTGACTGTCCTGTGAATTGTGGCAAATATGTAATATTAACCCCTTCAGGATGTAGCCTGTTTTGGCCTTCAGGACGCAGCCAATTTTTTTCAAATCAGACATGTTTCACTTTATGTGGAAATAAATTCGGAATGCTTTTACCTATCCGAGCGATTCTGAGATTGTTTTCTCGTGACACATTGGACTTTATGTTACTGGCAAAATTTTCTCGATACATTCAGTATTTAATTGTGAAAAACACTAAAATTTAGCGAAAAATTGCAAAAATTAGCATTTTCTAAATTTATATGTATCTGCTTGTAAGACAGATAGTAATACCACACAAAATTGTTACTGATTAACATCACCCATATGTCTACTTTAGATTGGCATTGTTTTTTGAACATCCTTTTATTTTTCTATGACATCACAAGGCTTAGAACTTTAAGCAGCAATTTCTCACATTTTCAAGAAAATTTCAAAAGGCTATTTTTACAGGGACCAGTTCAGTTGTGAAGCGGATTTTAGGCCCTTATATATTAGAAATTCTCGATAAGTCACCCCATTTTAAAAACTTTACCCCTCAAAGTATTCAAAACAGCATTTAGAAAGTTTCTTAACCATTTAGATGTTTCACAGGAATTAAGCCAAAGTAGATGTGAAATTTTCAAATTTATTTATTTATTTTTTGCAGAAATTCATGTTTAATCTTTTTTTTTTGTAACACAGAAAGTTTTACCAGAGAAATGCAACTCAATATTTATTGCCCAGATTCTGCAGTTTTTAGAAATATCCCACATGTGGCCCTAGCGTGCTACTGGACTGAAGCACAGGCCTCAGAAACAAAGGAACACCTAGAGGATTTTGAGGCCTCCTTTTTATTAAAAAATATTTTAGGCACCATGTCAGGTTTGAAAGGTTCTTGCGGTGCCAAAACAGTGGAAATCCCGCAAAAGTGACCCCATTTTGGAAACTATACACCTTGAGGAAATTATCTAGGGGTATAGTGAGCATTTTGACACAGCAGGTTTTTTGCAGAAATTATTGGAAGTAGACCGTGAAAATGAAAATCTACATTCTTTCAAAGAAAATGTAGGTATAGCTAATTTTTTCTAATTTCCACAAGGACTAAAAGGAGAAAATGCACCACTACATTTGTAAAGCAATTTCTCCCGCGTAAAACAATACCCCACATGTGTTAATGAATGGCTGTTTGGACACACGGCAGGGCTTAGAAGGGAAAGAGCGCCATTTGGCTTTTGGAGCTCAAATTTACCAGGAATGGTTTGCGGAGGCAATGTCGCATTTGCAAAACCCCTAAGGGACCAAAACAGTGAAAACACCAAAAAAGTGACTCCATTTAGGAAGCTACACCCCTTGAAGAATCCATCTAGGGGTGTAGTGAGCATTTTGAACCCACAGGGGTTTCATAGATTTTATTAGAATTGGGAAGGGAAGATAAAAAAAATGCTTTTTTTCCAATAAGACGTAGGTTTAGCTCAAAATTTTTCATTTTCTCAACAAATAAAGGAATAAAAGAACCCCATGTAAAGCAACTTCTCTGGAGTACGGCAATACCCCATTTTTGGTCATAAACTGCTGTTTGGGCACACGGCAAGGATCAGAAGAGAAGGAGCGTCATTTGGCTTTTGGAGCACAGATTTTGCTGTATTGGTTTCTTGACACCATGTCACATTTGCAAAGCTCCTAAGGTACCAGTACAGTGGAAACTCCTCAAAAGTGACTTGATTCACGAAACTACACCCCTTGAGGAATTAATCTACCGGTGTAGTAAGGATTTTGACCCCACAGGTGTTTCATAGATTTTATTAGAATTGGGCAGTGAAAATAAAAAAAATCCTTTTTCTTCAATAAGACGTAGTTTTAGCTGAAAATGTTTCATTTTCTCAACAAATAAATGAAAAAAGCACCCCAACACTTGTAAAGCAACTTCTCCTGTGTAATGCCACATATGTGGTCATAAACTGCTGTCTGGGCACAGAGTAGGGATCAGAAGGGAAGGAGCGCCATTTGGCTTTTGGAGTACAGATTTTGCTGGATTGGTTTCAGGGGGCTATGTCACATTTGCAAAGTCCCTGTGGGACCAAAACAGTGGATTCCCCCAAAAGTGACCCAATTTTGGAAACTACAGCCCTCAAGGTATTCACCTAGGGGTGTAGTGAGCATATTAACCCCACAGGTGATTGGCAGAAATTGGTGTGCACTCGATGTTGCAGAGCGAAAATTGGATTTTTTCCATAGATATGCCAATATGTGGTGCCCAGCTTGTACCACCATAACAAGACAGCACTCTAATTATTATACTGTGTTTCCCGGTTTTAGAAACACCCTACGTGTGGCCCTAATCTGTTGCCTGGACATTCAACCAGGCTCAAGAGTGAAAGTGTACCATGTAAAATTAAGGCCTAATTCGGCAATTTACAAAGTATTGGATCACAATTGTAGAGGCTCCGATGTGAAATAATAAAAGAAACTGCTGAGAAGTGACCTCATTTTGGAAACTGCACCTCTCAAGGCATTTATTAAGGGGTGTAGTGAGCATTTTCACCCCACAGGCCTTTTCCATGAATGATTGCGCTGCGGAATGTGCAAAGTAAAAATTTCAAATTTTCCCTAGATATGCCATTTTAGTGGGAAATATGTCATGCCCAGCTTATGCCACTGGAGACACACACCTCAAAAATTGTTAAAAGGGTTCTCCCGGGTATGGCGATGCCATTTATGTGGAAGTAAACTGCTGTTTGGGCACACTGTAGGGTTCAGAAGGGAGGTAGTGCCATTTGGCTTTTGGAGCGTGGATTTTGTTTTGTAGTAGTTTTGTTTGGAGTCTTACTGGTGTTTCTGTTTATAATGTGGGGGTACATGTAAGCCGGGCGGAGTATATAAGGGGCATAGTCAGGTGGTATAATAATGGGGTAAAAAAAACAATAAAATAATCCATAGATATTTGTTACGCTATGAAGCAATCCTTTCTGCACAGGCCGGTTTCGCACTGATAAATGGTCCTTACTTATCCCCCTTTTGGTCCACACTCCGCACCTTTGCAGTTTGAGGAATTTTGCTGGAAAGTGTTATCCTGGTATAATACAGTCACCCTCGCTTCCAGCGGATATGTTTGGGCCCTCCCCTTCCTGGTTCCCTAATTTTAGGGGCCTTGATAATTCACCACTTGAAACAGAAGAAATGTTCCCCTCGGGTTGGCACAACTGCATATTTTTTCTTTCCTGACTTATTGGAGCCTGACTAATTTTATTTTTTCATAGACGTAGTGGTATGAGGGCTGTTGTTTTTTTGCGGGACGAGCTGTAGTTTTTATTGGTACCATTTTTGGGTACATATGACTTTTTGATCACTTGTTATCCTTTTTTTTTGGGAGGCAAGGTGACCAAAAAAACAGCAATTCTGGCATATGTTTTTAGTTCTTTTTATACAGCGTTCACCATGCGTTATAAATTACATGTTACCTTTATTCTGCGGGTCAGTCCGATTCTGGCGATACCTAATTTATAGGACTTTTGTAAAGAGAATGGATTTTTTCTGTCGCCAAGTTGTGAGAGCCATAACGGTTTTCATTTTTTCATCGACGGAGCTGTATGAGGGCTTGTTTTTAGCGACATGAGTTATAGTTTTTATAGGTTACATTTTTGGGTACATGCGACTATTTTTTAGTTTTTTTTTTACGGCGTTCACTGTGCGGAATAAATAACATTATATTTTTATAGTTCATGTCGTTACGGTCGCAGCGATACCAAATATCTATGCCTTTATTATTTTTTTTAAATAATAAATGACTTATAAGGGAAAAAGGGCGATTTGTGTATTATTTTATTACTTGAAACTTTTATTGTATTTTTTACAACTTTTATTTTTACACTATTCTTTAGTCCCACTAGAGAACTTGAAGGTCCAACTGTTTGTTTGATGTTCTAATACATGGCACTACCTATGTAGTGCAATGTATTAGAACTGTCAGTTGTTCACTGACAGCAAGCCGATCAGGCTCCGCCTCCGGACGGGGCCTAATCTGCTTCCGTAATGGCAGATAGGAAGCCATTGTTAAGCCTCCTGTTGCCATGGTAGCAGCCGCCAGCTTTGCCATCGCATGGCAGGCTGCCGATTTCATACAAACCACTTTGATGCAGCAATTGCATTGGATCGCTGCATTGAAGGGGTTCCTGCCTTTACAGTGGGATGTCCGCTGTAACATACAGCGGACACCCACTGCTGATGATGCTGGCTCAGCTTCTGAGCCAGAAGCTGAGCCGGCGCTATCTGGCCGATGGTACCGGAAGCCTCTTGGGCCCCGCCGACGACGGGATATAGGAGGATTCCGTTACTGGCAGACCGGGAGGTAAGTATTAGGCCTCCGATCGCCTTTGCAGCCACCGGCAACCCAGCGATCACATTGCTTTGCTGGGGTGCTGGTGGCTATAAACTCCTCACATGCTGCGATCTCTATTGAACGCAGCATGTGAGGGGTTAATCGGTCGGATCGGAGGCTAGCTCCGGTCCTGGCCGATACCTCAGGGTGCCAGCTGTAACATACAGCTGTCACCCGGCGGTTATGTCGCTGGCTCAGCTCCTGAGCCAGCTCCATCTCTTTCAGGTACAGTTACGTGGAATTGCGGGAAAACACCAGCTCCCATCACGTAACTGTACGTGAAATTGCGGGAAGGGGTTAAGGTGCATCTAGTGCATCTGGTAGTTCTCTATATAAATAATTAATAAAAAAATATATAAATTGATCTGAGATAAATTCCTGAACAAACGAGCACATTTTGTTTTTCACTTGATATGTGTTTTTTACTTACATATCACTAAATTTATATCTGGTTGAAGCATTGAAGAACACAGATGCAATATACAGATAAAGTACTATACAGTATCACAAATGCCTTTAACCCCATTAGTGACCACCCCATAGTGTTTCTACGTCGGTCAATAACGGGCCTTATTCCGATGCAATAGACTTTTTACGTCACTGCATCGGAATAAGTAAACAGAGCAGGGAGCTGTCAAATTTCCCTGCTCTCAGCTGCCAGATGTAGCTGAGTGCTGGGGGTGTCCCTGCTCGAACGTGTGAGATCGATATTAGTATCAATCTCACCCGTTTAACCCTTCAGATGCGGTGCTCAATAGCGTGCACCGCATCTGAGTGGTTTTGTAGAGAGGGAGGGAGCTCCCTCTCATCCCACTGACACCCGGCGATAAGATCGCCGAGTGTCTGTGTCTCCGATGGCAGCCGGGGGCCTAATAAAGGCTCCCAGGTCTGCCTGTAATAAATGCCTGCTAGATCATGCCTCTGGCAGATTCCTGTCCGTTTTACACGGACAGGCAGTAATACACTGCAATACAGAAGTATTGCAGAGTATTATAAATGCGATCGTATAATCGCATAGTGAAGTCCCCTAGTGGGACTAGTAAAAAAGTTTAAAAAAAAGTTTCATAAAAAGTGAAAGAAAAAAAAGTTGCAAAAAATTAAAAACCCACTTTTCCCCCTTACAAACTGCTTTATTATTAACAAACAAAATAAAGTAAAAAAGTTACACGTATTTGGTATTGCCGCGTCCATAACGACCCGAACTATAAATTTATTACATCATTTAACCTGCACGGTGAACGTCGTAAAAAAATAAAATAAAAAAACATGCAAAAATTACTGTTTTCTTTGAACCCAGCCTTAAAAAAAATGTGATAAAAAGTGATCAAAAAGTCACATCTACTCCAAAATGGTACCGAAAAAAACTACAAATTTTCCTACAAAAAAAAAAGCCCTCATACAACTGCATTGGCAAAAAATAAAAACGTTATGGCTCTTCAAATATGGAGACACAAAAACAAATAATTTTGAAAAAAAAGTGTTTTCACTGTGTAAAAGTAGTAAAACATACAAAAACTATACAAATTTGGTATCGTTGCAATCGCAACAACCCACTGAATAAAGTTATTGTGTTATTTATACCACACAGTAAACGGCGTAAATTTAGGACGCAAAAAATGGTGACGAAATTGCTGTTTTCTTTCTATCCCCCCCCCAATAAAAGTTAATAAAAGTTAATCAATAAATTCTATGTACCCCAAAATGGTGCTATTAAAAATTAGAACGTGTCCCGCAAAAAACAAGACCTTAAACAGCTATGTCGACGCAAAAATGAAAAGGCTATAGCTCTTTGAATGAGACGATGGAAAAACTTAAAAAATGGCTTGGTCATTAAGGTCTAAAATAGGCTGGTCATTAAGGGGTTAAAAGTTTCCAGTCATAAAACAGGGATTTTCACTTATAGTAAATAAATGTTGAAGTTTTCTACTGATTTACTTAGTACTGTTAATCGTCTAATTTCCATGCGTTACACAATAATAGTTATTTGCTTCTCAGTTGTCATAGTATCCTTTGTACTTGCATTTAATTATCGTTATTTGTGTGAATTTAGCTGTGAACAAATTTCTATTAGAAATTTTAGGGAATCAAAGTCAAGTCTAAAAGGTCGACATTAGTACGAAAAGAGTTGCATTAGGCCCTTTCACATCCTGTTCAAACGTCAGTTTTTTATTTGTGTTCAAATGGATCCATAGGTTTTCACTGAGACTTTCCGCATGGTCAAAAGTATCCGTTTTACACGTTTCCATCAGGATCAGTTTTTTCAACGGGACAGAGACTTATTATCGGTTCTGTTGAACAACATGTACAATTCTATGGCAACTGTATGCTACATGATAGGCATCTTGTTATACCATCCTGTTTCACATCCATTATTTTTTTCATGATAAATGTCAGATAGACATTTATAGCTATCAGAGATAGCTATCTCTAGAACGGGACCCCCTAAACCCCGTTCTACCTTTCTCGGTTACGCTGCCACTTGTAATTTTCGACCATGTAATCAGAAAACAGCGTAGGTTGCATAATTTCTGTAACGACCATAGAAGTGAATGACAGTTACGCAAGGATCTTAGCACGCGAGCTACGTTGTTTCCGTAACTACTAATCACTTCTATGGGAGCTACAGAAACAACGTAGCTCACTGAGCTACACTGTTTTGTGATTACATGGTCAAAAATTACAAGTGGCAGCGGGAACCGAGAAAGGTAGAAAGGAGTTTGGGGGACCCCATTCTAGGGATAGGTGCGAGTCCCAGAGGTGGGACCCACATCTATCTGACATTTATGGTATATCCTGTGGATATGTCATTAATGCCTCTGATGGGCATACCACTTTAATTCACTTTTCAGTGTTCATAGAATTGAACAAATCTGATCTTCAAGCCAAAATCACAGAGACAGTGTTTTATTTAGGCTAGGTTTACACCACTTTTTTGCATTCTGTTCAAAGGTACTAGTTTTATCTTTTAAACTATGGTCGCGTGCCTTAGGGTATGTGCACACGATAACGATCATTACGGCTGAAATTATAGAGCTGTTTTCAGGAGAAAACAGCTCCGTCATTTCAGACGTAATTGCTCGTACTCGCATTTTGCGAGGCGTCTTTGACGGCCGTAATTTGGATCTGTTCTTTATTGGATTCAATGAAAAACGGCTCAAATTACGTCCCAAGAAGTGTCCTGCACTTCTTTGATGAGGCAGTCATTTTACGCGTTGTCTTTTGACAGCGACACGTAAAATGACAGGTCGTCGGCACAGTACGTCGGCAAACCCATTCAAATGAATGGGCAGATGTTTGCCGACGTATTGGAGCCGTATTTTCAGGCGTAAATCGAGGCATAATACGCCTCGTTTACATCTGAAAATAGGTCGTGTGAACCCAGCCTTAGACTAAAATGCAACAGGATGCCTTGCCTGCTGCATCCTGTTGCCATTCATTTCTATTGTTAGGAAAACAGGATCAGTCTGAATCCTGTTCTTCAACGAGACAGAAAAAAAGGTGCCTGCATCATTTTTAGTCTGCGCTTGCATCCTGTTTTAAAGGGAAGGTGTCATGAATAATTATTTTTTTATATCATATTGCTTTTAATATGATATTAATGTCAGGGATCATTACCATGTATATTGTTTGCAAAAATGTTATCCTCACACATATGTATATACATTTCAGTTCTTTGTGTAATATACTGATATATAACAAGTTCTTTGTTCATGACGGACACGCCTATGGAGACACCGCCCCTGGAATGCAAGAGGAATGCACAGAAGAACTTACAGCTGAGGAGCCAAGGGGGCTTAAGCACGTTCCACATCTCTAGGGAGGAGACATGTGTCTCTTTGTTTTCTTTGTTCTAAAATAAAGTTCAATACACTTCCTGTTTCACTGAAGGAAAGATGTCTCCCAACTTGTCTGACTGGTCTGCTTCTTTCATGCATGCATGCATTCAGGTTTCAATTTACAGAGGTGGTTATTCAGTGTGTTTTAACAGGGAGAAGGAAGCTACCCTGAAATTCGGACCTGACATTTTTGGCGCCTGAACAGGGACCTCACTTGAGGAAATATCGGAATCCGGACAACCGATAATCACAGGGTGAAACAGAGGACCCAGGATTGCCCACTGATAGGAGCTTGATCACCTCCACAAAGCACGGTAAGCGAGTTGATTTTATAAATCTTCGTCTTATCTGTGTTTGTGGACAGTCTTGTGGCGATCTGTAGAACCCTTTTGTTGATTTCCTGGATTATTTCAGGCGACAGAGGTGATATTTTCCGCTGTGAGGTCAAAAACCTGTGAGACATTAATCGCGCCCGCCTAACCATCCTCTGGGTAATTAGGGACTATATAGCAAATATAACCTGTCTTGTACAAGAACACTGATAAGTCGTGTGATAAGGTACATGCGGGGTGTATAAACTGATAAAAAAAAACACTGATAAGTCATGCGATAAGGTACATGCGGGGTGTATAAACTGATAAAAAAACACTGATAAGTCATGCGATAAGGTACATGCGGGGTGTATAAACTGATTAAAAAAACACTGATAAGTCATGCGATAACGTACATGCGGGGTGTATAAACTGATAAAAAAACACTGATAAGACATGCGATAAGGTACATGCGGGGTGTATAAACTGATAAAAAACACTGATAAGTCATGCGATAAGGCACTTGTGGGGTGTATAAACTGATAAAACACTGATAAGTCATGCGATAAGGCACATGCTGGGTGTATAAACTGATAAAAAAAAACAAAAAAAAAACCTGTTAAGTTGTGTGATAAGTCGTGGGTAATATATTAACCAGGTCAGAGAGTTATAGACCGAAGATTGTTATATAAATTACGTGTATAATATAGACTGTTAGAATGGATGGTTTACGGTCCATATTCAAATCATCAGGATCACCCGTACCCGGACGATCCTATTCATATGATTTGGTGAAGCGAATGGAAGTTAGGAATAAGAAAGGTATTGTATGTTATATGTATTAGAAAACACAGGACCAGCCAACGCCCGGTAATGGCGTCTGTACCTCATGTCGAGTGTGTTCTCATTGTGGGCGGAAACCCCCCCCTTACAGCTGCGCAATGTGTTTCCAATGGGAGAGGCTGCCCCCCCCCGCCCCTGATGTGGCCACGCCCGGCCCAACCAAATTAGTATGAAATAATCGCCTTGTTAATTTTGTCATTGGTAACACATGCTGCAGTGTTTTTTTCTATTTTAGATTCCGTTCCAGTGTGCAGGACGCTGTTCACTGATGAAACAACACATCATCATAATATAGAGATGGTGGCCGACAGATTGGATTGTTACAGATTATGTGTTTGATGTGTTGAACGTAGATAATTCCTAAACAATGGTGTGATGAATGATTGCAGATACGTATGGTGTTTTGCCGGCATTGAAATGGTTAAGATTGTGAGACTAGAAGCTGTGAGGAGTGAGTATGTGACCCCCCTCCCCCCTGTGGTGTGCCGTGTTTGGAAGGAGGAGGAGGGGCTGACTGGGTGCAGTCTGCAGACAAAGGATTACAATATTGCACTGATTTTAGATATATATATATCAGTAATGTCTACAAACCTAAATAAATTTCTTATCTTTGCGCATGCGCTGTTGTTTATAAAAGTTACGATATTTATGTGTTATGATGTGATCAGATTTAATGTGTTTTGATGTTAATTCAGATGTATTAAAATACAGATATTGTGAGGCACGGGGTCTTGAAAATGTATGTGCTTCCACTGTTTCCTATTTTTATATACAGTTTGCAGTAATTTATATTACCAGATATAATATTTTCCGTTTTATTGAATAACTAATTACAATTGTTTCGTTTTTGTTTTCACACATGAGGCACGTGCTATAGTGCGGCCTAAGGCCTCATTTACACGAACGTGATATACGTCCGTGAGACTCGCGTGCTTTTCACGCGGGTCGCACGGACCTATACAAGTCTATGAGGGCATGCAGACGGTCCGTGAGTTTTGCTCAGCGTGAGTGCGCTGAAAAAAACTCACGACATGTTCTAAAATTCTGCGTTTTTCGCGCATCACGCACCCATTGAAGTCAATGGGTGCGTGAAAACCATGAAGGTCGCACGGAAGCACTTCCGTGCGCACTGCGTGATTCGCGCAAGAGCTGTCAAACTGAATGTAAACAGAAAAGCACCACGTGCTTTTCTGTTTACAAACATCCGAACGGAGTGTCTTAGACATGAGCGAACCGAACTTTACCGGGTTCGGCCGAACTCGTTTTGACCGAACCCGGCAGGAGACTGTCACTGTGCAGGGTGCTGAAAGAGTTAAACTGGTTCAGCACCCTGGACAGTGACTTCCAATTCCAATATACGTGAACGTGTAAAAAAAAAAAGAAGTTCTGACTTACCGATAACTCCCGGCTTCTTCCTCCAGTCTGACTTCCCGGGATGACAATTCAGTCCAAGTGACAGCTGCAGCTAATCACAAGCCAAGCACAGGCTGCAGCGGTCACATGGACTGCCGCGTCATCCAGGGAGGTGGGGCCAGATGTCAAGAGAGGCGCATCACCAAGGACGCGTCACCAAGGCAACGGCCGGGAAGTTCTCGGTAAGTACGAACCTCTTTTTTTTTAAACAGGTTACTCGATATGGTGATCGGAATGCACTGTCGAGGGTGCTGAAAGAGTTACTGCCGATCAGTTAACTCTTTCAGCACCATGGACAGTGACTGACGTCGACTAGCCTCATCTCTATGATGGCAGCTGCGCGAAAATCACGCAGCCGCGCATCATACACGGATGACACACGGAGCTGTCAAGTGCCTTTTGCGCACGCAAAACGCTGCGTTTTTTGCGCGCGCAAAACGCATACGCTCGTGTAAATGAGGCCTAAATGTTATTTTGGAAAATGTGAGATGTTTTACAGATAAATGGTTGCAAGACATTTTAAAAGATAAAATTTATTTTTGTCAGGAGAAAGTCATTTTTGTTCCAGGCTGTTGTGTACTACAGGGGGTTAAACTAGTGCTCCCCAGATAGAGTGCCCGACTTTGTTATGTTGAGATGTAGTTTTGAACTCTGCTACATTACTTTCGCAGAGTCCACAAAGGGGGGAATGGTAAAGGAACTGATCAGGTACAATTTTGGTTTGTTTTGAATTAATGAATTTGGTTTCAGGAGATCTACAAAATGTGTATGAGACCCCAATGAGTAATCCAGATTAAATGTGTATGAGAGTAACCTAAATGTTGGGGTTTTTCTGTGTAGATGGTTCCAGATCTTTCCAGAACGGTGAATATGGCACTGGGTAAGCTGTGCTGTAGGCTCCACCCAATATGAGGTAGTGGGTAAAAGACCATCCCCCTCCAGCAAATTTACACAGAAGGCAGAGGTGACGTCACCCACACATGAGTTTTTACAGATTTAGAAGGGGGAGAAGGCAAAAAAAAACAAAAAAAAAAACACAAAAAATTTGTCTGAACATTGTTTCTTTTATGCCAGATTACAGTAATATATTTTTATTTGTTTTTGTATTAATCAAGTATTTACAGACCCTGATAAAAGTGAAATTCTTAAAGTGTTCTGGATTATCAGATGAGTGTGGAGAAGTGTATAACATTTGGTTTTATTTTAGAGAATGAAGACGCCACCCCTTTGAGATGTTCTATCTATATGTGACATGGGTTTTTAATATAAATTTGTAATGTAGAAATACTTGATCATATACAGTATGTACAAGACAGGATACGAGGCACCAGGTAAATTACCCAGAAACCGCTCTCACCTTCTTGTTCATCTCAAGGAGCAGAGCTGGAGGTGCTCGCTGAGACTGTAACCTGGTGGAAGGTAAGACGGCCGACATTTACACTGACTCTAGGTACGCTTTTGGCATCGCCCACAATTATGGGCCCATTGGTAGTAGGAACTTTATTGGATCATCGGGTAAGCCAATTGAGAGAGCAAGAGAAGACAGAACTGACAACAAGTATATGTGCAGCCAGGTGTCAGTAAATTGGCTTGTCCCTGGATACAATAATGTCACCACTAGGTGTGTAGCAGCCGGCATGATGTGCGCATGGCATGACATAGGTAAAACAGCAAAGGTACCTGTGAAAAGTACAGCCCGGCCAGATTACCCGTCCCAGCGACTGCAGAACATACAACTACCCGAGGGAGAAGTGTATGACAATGTGCTCGTGTGTGTAGACCTGTTCTCAAGGGGGGTCTGAAGCCCGGCCAGTATCTTCCCCACTACACACGTTGTGTGTAGTGACAGGGGAACAGTGTTATCCCAAAGTTAGTTTGTTTAATAACTGTATTTAAGAAGTGTTGTGGGAATATTAAATACTGAGGTTAAGTTTTATGTAAAGTTCTAGACCAGCCTCAGCATTGGACTATTGGATGTGTCAGATAAAAGGTACAGAAGCGGAATAATCCCATTCGAAAACATTTTTATTTGTTTATTTTTGTTGTTGTTGTGAAAGGGAAATTTTAGAGCAGAGAATTCTGTGCAGTGTATATGTGTATGTATAGATATATATAAAGAGAAGATGAATCAGTTTGTAGATATCAGTTTTAGTTACTGACCGGTGTGAACGTTTAACATAAATCTGTCATTCTTAATGTTTTTCTTCAAGTTAATTATCTGATTAAGATCAATTACTGATTAGGCTATGAAAAGCTTGTTCTTTACAGGAAGAGCCCAACTGGGAGCGGAAGGCGTGAGAACCAGATTCTAACAGAATGTGGACGGATAAAGGAAGGTAAACCAGTAGTGCCCAATGCATTCTTGATAGCACTTGTATTGATGGTGTATGACCTCACATATGCCCCAAGACTGCAAGGATCGATGTGGTAAGATCTAATTGGTATGTCCGAGGTTTTACAGCTGTTGCTGCTAAATTCTGTTAGAGCTGTTTGATTTACCTACAGAACAGGTCTGGCAGACCGGTGCCAACCTTATCATACCCGCCTTCCACGAAGAGAACAGACCTTGAGAGGCCTTCCCAGGTAGAACGAACCAGATTAGAGTAAGAAAAAATTGGCTGAGATCAAGGTACAAATCCTGCTGAAAAAGTATCACCAAGTGCAAATGAAATGTACCCAGTAATCACACATCTTCTAGGTGCCCTGTCCATTGTAACAGGGAAGTTTTTTCTTATATATAGGTGTTTGATGTCGTTTAAGGGCCTGACATTATTGTATGTACTTAGAACAACGTTTATAATGTATGCGGATGATGTTATCACCAGATTAGTATTTATTTTAACAATTGACAAGGGTTGGGGGTCCCCAGCAAATGGCAGTAAATATGAACTAAAAGACTATTAACACGATGAACTCCATCACTGAGATGCGGCAGGCAAAGCCTGAGCCAGTACAACGCGTTTATCATGAACTGACGGCAGTGTCACAATTCTAAGCAGTCGCCCAGACAAGTAACTTGCCAGAGGAAGAGGACAGATGCGGAGGGTTTGTGGTAGTCACAATACAACTCCACTACTCCGTCTACGTGGGATCTCACCCCAGTCTCACAGCATGAGGTGTTATGTACAGCATGGTGACGTAATCTAAAGGAGATGGTGTCTGACAGATGAGAAGGACCAAACCAAGTCCTGATGACATCAGCAAAGATCAAAGTAAAGACCAAAGACCTGAGTGAATCCGTCAGCAGTATGAAGTGTTTTAATAAGTAAGTAGCTAGGAGGGGGTAATAATAACTCCCCCACTGGACACCAACGTAGTCTGACTCCACAATTGTGTGGGTTACCCTGGGGGTGACAGTCAGTGAAGAGCAGAAGACAGGAGAAGAAGGGGATGATGATGTACAGGACTGGCAATGAACTGATGGGACCCGAAACCTGAGGGTGATAGCATGAGATTGGTGATAGCATTATGTTATTAGTTGAGGCCCTATTGTTTATAATGTCTGAGGTTTATAATTATAATGTGTGTAAATATGCCATGGTGCTGCAAATTACAATCTGAGGAGTTTTATGTGAAGGTGTGAGGTGAAGGTCACTGTGCTGCCCATGACCTGTTATAGCTGCAGGGGTAAAAGTCCCATTAGGACAGTAAGTGACAGTGCGACAATTGTTACCATTAATAAAAATGTAGACTGGATTAATTATATATATTACAACCAGCAGCGGTTTGTAGATTATATAAAGACAACCATCCTGTATCCAGAGGAGAATAGGGAAAGTTAGGACCACTCCGAAACCTTGGAAGTCCAGGTACAAAGGGGGGTTACTCATCAGGAGTAGCTCGTCTCAAGCTGGTGAAGAAATCCAAACCCCTACCTGCCTGGTTCGAGTGGTCAGTAGTAGGTTGCTAGGCAAGACTCAGGGATAGAATAATAATATTTTTAGGGGGGACTGTCAGGGATCATTACCATGTATATTGTTTGCAAAAATATTATCCTCAGACATATGTATATACATTTCAGTTCTTTGTGTAATATACTGATATATAACAAGTTCTTTGTTCATGACGGACACGCCTATGGAGACACCGCCCCTGGAATGCAAGAGGAATGCACAGAAGAACTTACAGCTGAGGAGCCAAGGGGGCTTAAGCACGTCTCTAGGGAGGAGACATGTTTCTCTTTGTGTTCTTTGTTCTAAAATAAAGTTCAGTTCACTTCCTGTTTCACTGAAGGAAAGATGTCTACCAACTTGTCTGACTGGTCTGCTTCTTTCATGCATGCATGCATTCAGGTTTCAATTTACAGTGGTGGTTATTCGGTATGGTTTAACAGGGAGAAGGAAGCTACCCTACCATTTTTTTTTCATCTCTGTATGTGTCGATTAACAGAGATGGAATACGGCACATACAACCCCATAGAGAATGCGAACGGGAGTCGTTCCATTCTCTGAAGCGTACGCAGTCTGTGTGGGAACGGCGCATGCGCCGCTCCCACATAGAGAAAAACGAAGCACGTTGGCAGAGCGAAATCCGGCACCATTTTCATGTGGACCGGAAGCCGCTGCCGGACAGTAAGATGACGACTTCCGGCCGCGGCTTCCGGCCATATGTTCAAGGATGCGAAGGTGCAAGGAATAGGAGCGGAGACGGCGGCGGCAGCAGGAGAAGGTAATTTATACCCCTCCTTCTCCAGGCACAAAGCCAGAATAAGGGAGGGGGATTGTGTGAGGACACTAGAGAGAGCGTGTCTACCCCAAATCTGCAGCATAAATCAGTGACCATGCTGCAATTTTGGGAACTGCTCCCTCTAGTGGCCAGCACATGGAAATGTTATAAATTAGAATCTAATTTATAATATTTCCTGACTTGTGAAAAAATTAAAAAAATTAAAACAATGTGTAATCATTTAAATAATAATTGTTTAACTAAAAAATTAAACATCACCTTTTAGCTCCAAAAAAGGGCATAAAAAATGCCACGAAAAACGTGAGTTGCTAAAAAAACGGTTGAAAATCAGTAGCTGTTTTCCCTTGAACATACATTCAAGGGAAAACAGCTACTGATTTTCAGCCGTTTTTTTAGCAACTCACGTTTTCGTGGCATTTTTTATGCCCTTTTTTGGAGCTGTTTTTCTATAGTCAATGAAAAACTGACATGCACTTCTTTTTTCGCGGGCGTTTTGTAATAAAACGGCATGTTGGAATAGAATGCCGTATTTCCCATTGAAATTAATGGGCAGATGTTTGGAGGCGTACTGCTTCTGATTTTTCGGCCATTTTTCGGGGGTTTACGGCCCTAAAAACAGCCAAAAATAAGCCGTGTGAACATATCCTTAATAGGATGCAATAACATTATGTGCAGTGTGTGCAGTATGCAGTGTGCAGTGCTGAACCTTAACCCCCCTTCCCCCGTGTGACCTCTGGACCTTCATGGAGACTCATCTCTGGACCTTTGACATCTCCTGCAGCCATCAACACAGGTCAGTGCAGGGATGCAGAGTGTGAGACTATTTAGGCTTCGTTCACATCTGCGCTAGGACTCCGTTCCAATGGAACGTCAGAGCTTTCCGTCGGAATGGAGCCCAGACTGACACAAACAGAAACTGTAGTCGACTTCGCTATTTATTCCGTCAAAACGACGGAACCCTTGCACAACTGAGACAAACGGAAACCATAAGCACAGGATCTGTCACCATTGAAATCAATGGTGATGGAATCGGAAACCTTTGGTTTGGGTTTGTGTCAGTTAGGGTCCCGTTCCGAAGGAAAGCTCCAACGGAACGTCGGAACGGGACCCTGGCGCAGATGTGAATGAAGCCTAACCTGTTCAGTGTACAATTGATTACTTTCTATGGGAACTGCTCCACATTTCCCTTTTATCACTTTTGATAAATCTCTTCTATTTTTACTGTTACACTCTTCTGTTTTATTGGGCTATTTGGTCGTTGTTGGGACCAATGTGTTTTGTCGTTTGTGTGTGATCTCAATTCCCAGAAGCCTCTTGTAGGTATAAATAGGTATAGGAGGACCTATAATACCATAGAATAACTTTATAATATATTTTTCTAACGTCCTCAAAATAAAAAAATATTAGAAGCAAAACTAGAAACCAACAATTAGAAGCTGAAGCAAAACCAATACTGGGAGGTAAATTATAACCAAAACCAAAACAAAAGGGTGTTTGTAGTGCTGACGGTTTGCGTCCCACTTGTTTGTCTGACACTTGTGCTGACAATGTCTATCTGACTCTAAGGGTATGTTCACACGGCAGCGTCCATTACGGCTGAAATTACAGAGCTGTTTTCAGGAGAAAACAGCTCCTGAATTTCAGACGTAATGGCATGTTGCAGGTGTTTTTCGCTGCGTCCATTACGGACGTAATTGGAGCTGTTTTTCTATGGAGTCAATGGAAAACGGCTCCAATTACGTCCCAAGAAGTGACAGGCACTTCTTTGACTTCTTTTGACAGCGGCGCGTAAAAAAAATGACCGTTGGCACAGAACATCGTAAAGCCCATTCAAATGAATGGGCAGATGTTTGCTGGCGCTTTGGAGACGTATTTTCGGACGTAATTCGAGGTTAAAACGCCCGAATTACGTCCATAAATAGGGTGTGTGAACCCAGCCTAACCATATATCCCGGCCAGACACTTTTTTTTTCCCTAGTTATTTTTCAGGATGTAGCAATCCTTATCTTAACTCTGATAACTAGTTGTAGTGTGATAACTTATCACTTAAGCCATTTTTTGCCACTGTGTATTTAACGCTTGAAAAGTAGTTAGAAATCGCTACTTTTATACCTACTACTATGATTGCCTGGCCCTCTAAGGCCACATGCACACGATGAATATTACATGTGAATTTGCTGTGCAGATTTTCCTGTAATACCTAATTCAGCAAATTCAAGTAAATGAGATTTCAAGTAATCTTATATACACATTGTACAATATCATTGTACAATATCTCTGCACGTAAATTTACCTGCAGTGTGGATTTAAAAATCTGCCTTAGAATAGTTTATAATAACACTGCACCAAAATCCGCAGCATACAATCCGCATGTGTTCTCGCATCAAATTGTAAAATCTGCATCTAAAAATGCATAAAAAACTGTATTATTAAGTGCTTTTATCTGCAGAATTACCTGCGTTTATCTGCCGTTTTGATGTGAATTTTGAACATCAAATTCCACAACGTGTACATGTAGCCTGAGAGTAATGCTGTCACATTGCCTATGGTCTGCCTGTTGGAAATTATCAGAGATTCCCTGAGTATCTCAGGACTTTTTTATTCACATTCCTTCACAAACATGACAATCCACAGTTATGGCAGGTCAGACATAACATTGCAGCCACTCCAAGGAATTCTTAATACCCTGAATACATGGTCTAACATGCAGCCTTGGTCTGACTGTGAAAACAAGGCATATGGTACACCTAATGTCAATTGTCAACTACACTATTCCATACTTAAAGGGAATGTGTCGCTAGAAATGTATTAATTTTTTTCAGTTAAACAGTTAGTATTTAAGTGATTGAACATTGTTTTAATTTTTTTTATTTTATCACAAGTCAGAAAATATTATAAATTAGATTCTAATTTATAACATTTCAATGTGCTGGTCACTAGAGGGAGCAATTCCCAAAATTGCAGCATTGCAATGTGGTAAAGCAACCTCATTGCTTTATGCTACAAATTTGGTGTAGACACACACGCTCTAGTGAGCTCACAGAATCCCCCCTCCCTTATCCTGGCTAGTGCCAGAAGAAGGAGGTGGTTGAATCTTCTAATCCTCCTACACTGTGCATTCGCTCCGAAAATGGCGGCCCACAGTGTAGGAGGATTACATACAGTGGTAATCAGACAGTATAACACGGACATAATACACACACCACATACACAAACATAACTTACCTGCTCCTGCCGCCGCTGCTGCCTCCGATCCTACTCCTCGCGTCTTCGCTGCCTGGAACATATGGCCGAAAGCCACGACCGGAAGTAGTCATCTTACTGTCCAGCCGCGGCTTCCGGTCCACAAGAAAATGGCGCCGGATGTTGCTCAGCCGAAGACCTTTTGGACTGTGTGGGAGCGGCGCATGCGCCGTTCCCACACAGAAGGCGTACACCATGGTGAATGGAACAGCTCCCGTTCGCATTCTCTATGGGGATGTATGTGCCGTATTCCATCTCTATATGTGTCGTTAATCGACACATACAGAGATGAAAAAAAAATGGCAGCCACCATAGTGAAGTAAAAGTAATAAAAAAGAAAAAAGTACAACACAAAAACACAAATAAATAAAATGTATTTTAATAACATACTAAAAGCTAATTTATATTTAAAAAAAAACATTTCCGCGACACCTTTCGTTTAAGAAAAAAAAGTTATACTGACGTATACCAGCCTGTCAAGCTCATGGTTCCCTATGTATATGTTTAGTGTGCATGAGCTTTCTCGTCGTACACTGTAAATGTAGTGAATAAACGTGATGTAGAGGGAGCCTAAGGCACCCATATTTCATATGCTTCCCCTGGCAGCACAAACTATGGGATTCCTTCACTCTGTACTTGACGATCTGTGATTTACTCCAAATCCTGACACTTCCCTTAGGCCCCTTTCACACAGCAGTATTCTGGTCAGTATTGTGCATCAGTATTTGTAAGCCAAAGCTAGAAGTGGAACTTGCACAGATAAAAAGTATAATGGAAAGATTTGTACCTCTCAGGTGTTTTGGATCCACTTCCGTTTTTGATTACCAATTACTAATGCAAAATACTGACTAAAATACTGCCATGAGAAAGTGGCCTAAAAGAGGTGATCTAATTTGAATAATCCTTTTTTTTAATAGATGGGTGTGTATACCTTTGATTCCCTATCATCGACCCCTGCAACATGATCATGGGGACTGACAGTTAAGTATGGTAGCTAGGGACCCATGGCCCTCATGGCTGCCATACTTGAAATGTAGATGCCTATTAGGCCGTACCTTACGCATAGCCTAATATAGTAGGTGCCTGTCAGTTTTTCCCTGACAGACACTAATGCATTGAAATACAGATGTACTTCAAGGTATTATTTGTTAAAAGTAAAAATCCTAAGTATAGTACATATTTGGTATCACCATAATGACCCACATAAGAAAGTTAGCACATTATTTATATCAACGGTAAACGATGTAAGAAAAACAATGGCAGTTGAACAGAATTTAAAAATGGATTAACAAAACCAGACATGTTTGTACGAAGTTTTGTGAAGTTGAAACAGTTGCTGAATTTGCCTCTAAAATCAGCCTGTTTCCAGGTCATTAAAATGAAAGCTTTTTTAAGGGGTTTTCAGTGCAAAAAACTGCGCCCAAGCTAGTCTGCACTGTTTTTTAGCTTCCCAATGTTCTCAATGTGAATTTGTGGCGCCGAATCTGCCCCAAGATAGGGGAGCTGGCAGCAGGGCAGGATTACACACAAAGTTTTTACTGCCGTTTTTGAGCCAAACACAGGAGTGGACACAAAAAGAAACGCAATGTATCAGCCCTTTCTTTATAAATTTCCTTCCTTTTGGATCCACTTCTGGTTTTGGCTCAAGAAACGGAGTCATAAACTGCACCAAAAACTGCATCAAAACTGCATGTGTGATACTGGCCTAAAAGAGGTGTCTGTATGTAACAGAAAGTTTTCGATATTTCCACAGGGAATTTGGAAAAAATTAAATAAATGGACGTGCAGCTTTTGTGCAAATGCATTTGAACTTAAAAAAAACTTTAAAAGATTTTGTTAAAAAACTTTTTTTTTAGATCACTGGAAACATGATTCATTACTCAGATGCAGAGTGTTCCCTGCCATATTGCCACCATATGAAATACAGAGGAATAAACTTCATCAATTTCCTTTTCTTTTCTATGAACTATTGAACTGTTTCTTAAACTCTTTCAAGTACACTTTCCTTTGGTCTTAAAATAGTTTGTGGTGTATTTATCAAACTTATGTGGACTCTTTCATAACTTTTGAAATGGCTGTATTATTTGATATTGTTACAATCAGGGCCGCCATCAGTGGGGTATTAGGGGTACTACTGTAAGGGGCCCGGCCAAACTTAATTGAAAGGGGGACCCGGCAACTGCTGCGACTTGCCTTTGGTAGAAAAAAACAGGCCCCTGCAACGGGGCCTGTTCTTTTCACCAAAAGAATGTCGTGAGCTACGAGTCCCCCCTCTCGTCAAACACCGCCATCAAACATGGCCTGCTTGCACGCGCCCGCCCATCGCGCGCCCGCCCATCGCGCGCCTGCACACCCGTGAACTACGCGCACGGACGGGCACAAAAGGACAGCGGCACACAGACTACTTACCTGGGCCGCTGCCTCCTACGCCTCCTCCTCCTCCGCCTCCTCCTCCGCCTCCACCTCCAGAGCGTAGCTGTGTAAGGAGAGGGGGAGGAGTCCAGTTGTAGCGCGGCAGCAGGCGTTCTACGATCCCTGACATTTTCTTAAGCCTGGATGGAGGTGAAGGACTGGACGTCTGGACTGAAAACATCGCTTGACAACGAGGACTGGAGTGGGAGCCAGCAGCTCTTCTGATACTGTGAGTAAAGTGTCTCAAAGTGCTGATTATGCATGGCCCTGTTCACACAGAGTATTTTGCAGGCAGAAAAAATCTGCCTCAAAATTCCTTAAAGAATTTTGAGGCAGATTTTGACCTGCCCACACTATCTTGCCGCGTTTTTTGCTGCGTTTTTTGCCCGCGGCGATTGAGGACAGCAGACAAAAAACGTAGCGAAAAATTCATTTTCTGCCTCCCATTTATTTCGGTGGGAGGTCAGAGGCAGAACCGCGGCAAGAAAGGACATGCTGCTTTTAATTTTTTCGGCGACTGGCTCCCATTGATTTCAGATTATATATCAATGGGAGGCGGTTTTGGACGTTTTATGGCGCTGATTCTGATGCAGTGTCAGAGTCAATATCAAGGCCCAAAAACTCTGTGAACTGGGCCTTATTGTTAGGGTAGGAACACACTAGGCATGAATGCTGCGGATTTTATGCAACACATTTTATTGCAGAAAATCCGCAGCGTATTACACCGTGTTCCAAATTATTACGCACATTGGATTTAAGTGTCATAAACATTTAATTATTCGTTTTTCAATTAAACTCATGGATGGTATTGTGTCTTAGGGCTCTTTGAATCATTGTAATCAATCTCAGACACCTGTGATAATTAGTTTGCCAGGTGTGCCCAATCAAAGGAAAACTACTTAAGAAGGACGTTCCACATTATTAAGCAGGCCACAGGTTTCAAGCAATATGGGAAAGAAAAAGGATCTCTCTGCTGCTGAAAAGCATGAAATAGTGCAATACCTTGGACAAGGTATGAAAACATTGGATATTTCGAGAAAACGTACGCGTGATCATCGTACTGTGAAAAGATTTGTGGCTGATTCAGAGCACAGTCGGGTTCATTCAGATAAAGGCAAAATGAGGAAGGTTTCTGCCAGACAAATTAATAGGATTGGGAGAGCAGCTGCTAAAATGCCATTGCAAAGCAGCAAACAGGTATTTGAAGCCGCTGGTGCCTCTGGAGTCCCGCGAACCTCAAGGTATAGGATCCTCCAGAGGTTTGCAAGTGTGCATAAAGCTATTATTCGGCCACCCCTAAGCAATGCTCACAAGCAGAAACGGTTGCAGTGGGCTCAGAAATACATGAAGACTAATTTTCAAACCGTGTTGTTTACTAATGAGTGCCGTGCAACCCTGGATGGTCCAGATGGATGGAGTAGTGGATGGTTGGTGAATGGCCACCATGTCCTAACAAGGTTGCGACGTCAGCAAGGAGGTGGCGGAGTCATGTTTTGGGCTTGAATCATGGGGAGAGAGCTGGTAGGCCCCTTTAGGGTCCCTGACGGTGTGAAAATGACCTCTGCAAAGTACATAGAGTTTATGACTGACCACTTTCTTCCGTGGTACAAAAAGAAGAACCGTGCCTTCCGTAGCAAAATTATCTTCATGCATGACAATGCACCATCTCATGCTGCAAAGAATACCTCTGTGTCATTGGCTGCTATGGGCATAAAAGGAGAGAAACTCATGGTGTGGCCCACATTTCCCCTTGACCTCAACCCTATTGAGTACCTTTGGAGCATCCTCAAGCAAAATATCTATGAGGGTGGGAGGCAGTTCACATCAAAACAGAAGCTCTGGGAGGCTATTCTGACATCCTGCAAATATATTCAAGCAGAAACTGTCCAAATACTCACAAATTCAATGGATGCAAGAATTGTGAAGGTGATATCAAAGAATATGTTAACATGTAACTTGGCCTGCTAAGTTTTTTTTGATTGAAAGAGCTTTTGATTTCTGTAAATATGACATCCTGATGCTGCAAATTCAACAAATTACCATTTTAGTTCTCTTTACAACCTTTAAAAATTTTTGATCTCTGTTGTGCATAATAATTTGAAACAGCGCATTTCGAGTTTTTTACTTCTAAAAAAAAATCTGTTATCATTAGGAGATTTGTTCAATAAAATTTGCATTATACTCCAACGGTTGATGGCTTGAAGATTATACTGACTGTCATTTGCATCGACTATTTAGGAAAATCAGCGAAAAATAACATTTGCATAATAATTTGGAACGCGGTGTACAGTCGCAGCAGAGTGGATGAGATTTGAACAAATCTCATCCACATGCTGCAAAAAAAATTGACCTGCGGTGTGGTTTTTTAGGCCGCAGCATGTCAATTTATGCTGCAGAGTCGCTGCTCCTCTGTTGCGGAAATGCTGCGGTTCTGCCGCAAAAATCACAAATGAGAAAAAAAAAGGTATTTTTTAAAATTTATAAAAAAGTTTAGACTTACCCCGGCCGTAGTCCTGGTGACGCGATCCTCTTTTCTTAGCGCAGCCTGGCCTCCTGTCATGACATTTCATCCTATGTGACTGCTGCAGTGGTCACATGATCTACAGCGTCATCCCAGGAGGCGGGGCTACATTCAGAAGAGAGAGACGCGTCGCCTAAACTACGGCCGGGGCAAGTCTAAACTTTTTTTTCCCTGCAGGATTCCCGCAGCGGACATGCCTCACGAAACCTGCGCCACTAATTTGGTGCGGTTTTGTTGGCGGAATTCCCTGCGGCTACCGGGGCGGATAAGCTGTGTAGTTTTACTCAGCATATCTGCCTAGTGTGTTCCTACCCTTATGATGTCGCTCCTGGAGCTGCTGCCTGTATCTAAATAGGCAGTTGCTCCAGTAGAATTTGTAATTATTTTTTTTTGTGAACCAGCTTAAAAAAATACAAAACTATTGTGTAAGGCTGGGTTCACACGAGCATGTTCGGTCCGTAAAGGACGGAACGTATTTCGGCCGCCAGTCCCAGGCCGAACACACTGCAGGGAGCCGGGCTCCTAGCATGATAGTTATGTACGACGCTAGGAGTCCCTGCCTCTCTGTGGAACTACTGTCCCGTTCTGAAAACATGATTACAGTACGGGACAGTTGTCACGCAGCGAGGCAGGGACTCCTAGCGTCGTACATAACTATGATGCTAGGAGCCCGGCTCCCTGCAGTGTGTTCGGTCTGGGACTTGTGGCCGAAATACGTTCCGTCCATTACGGATGTAACATGCTCGTGTGAACCCAGCCTGAGGCTTTGTTCACAGCTGCGTTCGAGGCTCCCTTGCAGATCTGACAGAGAATACCGGATATAGTAGTGCAGCATGCTCCCACATTAACTTTACCAAAGTGTCTTGGGAGTGAGTAGACATCACCTCCAGCCAGGACGTGATGTCTATTCACGCTGCCACAAGTTCGGTAAAGTTTCTGTGGGACTTACTCACAGCACTCGCGAGGTCACGCTGTGCAGTGAAAGAAGCTGGGCTAGAACGATGAGAAGTGTATGACGCTGATTGGTCAGCGTCATACACTTCTCTTTACAATGCCCAGTTGGTAAAAAGTTAAAAAGCACCCAGTTGTCTATTAAGAAACTAATTAGCATAAATTTAAAATTGTTCATAACTTGGTCAAAAATGATCGTTTTTCAAAATAAAAAACACTGTTGTTATCTACATCACAGCGCTGATCAGATTATGTAGGAGATAGGGCACTTATAATCTGGTGACAGAGCTTCTTTAAATACAGAAGATGATTTATGCCAACCCTGGCGCTGTCTTGCTACGTCCTCCACTGACGTGCTGTCAATGAGGATGTTGCTGCAGCCGGAACCCCTGTCAAGAAGCCAGCAGGACAAGTGTCAGAAGAGATGGACACAGCGCTGACATCATCGGTGCTTGTCCTTTTGAGAGCAGTGAAGAAGGTGCATGTCTCAGATTTGCAGGTAATGCTTTCTATATACAAGTCTGAGACAGCACCAGCCATCTTGGATTCTGGAAAACGGGGATCGGAATGAGTAAGCAGAACCAGAAGCAAGTGAGGCCAGCAGGTAAGTTATCAATAATTTTGCAGTATTTAATTATTTTATTTTTTTTGACTGAATGGTTGCTTTTTAACCAGTAAGCAGCAGCTCCAATGTGCGTCTAGCTGGGGTGTATTTACGTGTCTGAGCGGTCTCATGCTGCAATCTAGCACATATTGACGTCACGCTCAACGTCATAAGCGTTAACCCTAAAGTTTAAAACTGTGTAGAACTAATGACGAAGCTCTTTACAAAATTTATATATATTTATTTTTTCTTTCACTTAATAATTTGTATTATTTCTAAAGGTCCAAAGCGATGAAGAGCAATCCCAGCAACGCCAACTGCTGTGTGTGGATAGGGCAGAGGGAGCGGCTCAGGTTCAGTGTGTGGTAAGCACTTGTGAGCTTGATGCCCCCCTGCTGAAGAGAAGAGAAAACTGCAAAGGTAAGTGTAAAGTGAATAATTGGGTTATATATAGAACTAGAATAATATTTACACACAGGGGTGTAACTATATAGTGCTGGGCGCCATGCCACACTTTTGAATAGCCTCGTCCACCTTAAGCATGGACCCCAGAACCAACATAAAAATATTAAAAAATTTACTCCCCACTATTCGCTCCTCTTGCCTTCATGGCCTGGTACACAAGGCCCACTGCCATATCCGGCCGGGCAGTATCAGGAAATTATATGAGACGCAGCATACACCATCCTAACACTTCGTTAAATACGAGGATCCGGTCTTAAGTGGGGCTCGCCCATTCCAGGTCGACCCAACCCCTGTGACCGCAATTGTTATGCCACTGTTTTAACAATCTTTTTCTCCTTTGCTCTTATGCATCTATTTTTCATCATAGATGGGGTTTTAAGATTGTACCAAAACAAATCCTGTATCTTCTATTTTGTTTATGTGAACCTGTCGGCCTGTTAATGTTGCCCTAACTGCGGGCAGTATGATATAGTGACAGGTGATTTAAACTAAACTATGTGTTACTCTAAAGTGCTGCATCATTTTAGAGAAGTCATAGCTTTAGCACTGGCTTGTGTCCATTGTTAGGGCATTATGAGTCCATTATGAGTCTGCTAAAAGGTTCCTTTTAAAGGGGTTTTCCAGTCCCTAAAAATTGATGGCCTATGCTCAGGATAGGCCATGAATAGTTTATGGGTTGGTCCGAGCGCTGCTTCCTCTTCATTTCTACTTGCTCACTGTGAATCATCGACACGGATGTAGCGGCGATTGACAGTATTGCAGCCTTCTCACAATGAAGTGAATGTGAGAAGGCTGCAATACTCTGAATTGCACTACATCTGTGTCGACGATTCACAGAGAGCAAGTAGAAATGAAGGGGTAGCATGATCTAGTGCTGGACAGAGTACCGTTAAGGCTGGGTTCACACGACCTATTTTCAGGCGTAAACGAGGCGTATTATGCCTCGTTTTACGCCTGAAAATAGGGCTACAATATGTTGGCAAACATCTGCCCATTCATTTGAATGGGTTTGCCGACGTACTGTGTAGACGACCTGTAATTTACGCGTCGTCGTTTGACAGTTGTCAAACGACGACGCGTAAATTGACTGCCTCGGCAAAGAAGTGCAGGGCACTTCTTTGCAACATAATTTGAGCCGTTCTTCATTGAACTCAATGAAGAGCAGCTCAAGATTTACGAGCGTCACAGACGCCTCGTATATTACGAGGAGGAGCATTTACGTGTGAAACGAGGCAGCTGTTTTCTCTTGAAAACAGTCTGTCTTTTCACACGTAAATGCCTCTCATCGTGTGCACATACCCTAACAGTCAGTGCCACGGTAGGGGGGCCCAGACAATTTAGCTGTATGGGGCCCTGAAATTCCTGATGGCGGCCCTGGTTACAATTACTATTACACAACAAGTAAACACATTATTAATAAGGCAAATGCATGTCTAGTTGAATATCATACAGCATAGGCAATATGTACTCTCAATATTTATTAAGACCACCAAACATGTTACACATAACCCTCGTAACAGCTTACTGGTTTAAAAGCAATTTTGGGAATATTTCCAATTGGTTAACTATTCAGGCCTTCACATGGCAAAGACGCAAGATGAATCAATTTATTTCTGACAATGCTATCTAGCTCAGCAAAATAATCTGGTTACCACATAATAAAGTGCACTTCCTATCCAAATAATTAGTCGAGACAATTTTTTTTTTACCCATAGCAACCAATCAGATCACTGCATTCACTATTTTGAGGAATTTATGACACTGTTCTTCCTAATCTTCCTGGTTCATGAATACAAGGCCAGAGCTGCATAACTATCAGATGTCCAGGAATACTAAGACTATGTTGCCACACACAGGATATGCTGCAGATTTTCTGCAACAGAAAATATGCAGCAGTATCTCTAGAAAAATTGTGGTAAATCTGTCACAGAAATCCGCACCAAACAGTGCGTTTTTCCCACTCATATTGCTGCGGAAACGCTGTGTTTTTTTCACAGCGGTTTCACCTGCGGATTTAGTGTTAAACATTGGTTATAGCAAAGTATATGTGCACCTGCAGATTTTCAGCGGTCTTTACTGTGTTTCCACTGCGAGAACGCTGTAGAAACCGCAACAACATAAATCTGTTGTGGAATTTCTACTCCCCATTGAAGTCTTTGGACAAAACACGCAGCAACGCCGCACAGAACACGCAGCATAAATTGACATGCTGCGGAATTGAAAGCCGCACCACAGAATACTTTCCGCTCGACTTTTGTGCGTGGGCATGAGATTTTCTAAATCTCATTCCCTTTGCTGCTGCTGTAAATGCTGCGGAATTTCCGCACAGAATTCCGTTGCAGAAATTCCACAGCGTTTACGCTACATGTGAACTCGGCCTTAAGGCCCTTTTACACTGGCCCAATATCGGGCAAACAAGCTCTTTTCCGATAATTACCCTGTGTAAATAGGGCAACGATCAGCCAATCAAACACAGGTTCATCGGATAATTGTATTGTTTTAAATGCATTAAATATTATCGTTGTTGGCAGTACACAGGGAAGATGTGCTGTTAACATGATAGAAATGTATCGGGACAAATGATCGTAGTAACGACTGCTCGTTCCCATACATTACTGATAATGCTGTCTCGTTGATCGGCGCTTGTTTACATGGCCCACGTCAGGCCATGTAGAAGTACCTTTAGGCTATGTGCACAAGTAGCACATTTGCTGTGCATTTTATGAACAGAAAGTCTGCAGCGTTATTACAGTAGCAGCAAAGTGGATCAAATTTTAACAAATGTCCTCTGCACACTGTGGAAAAATATGCAGAGAAAACATTCATAAACTATGAAGACATATATAGACAACAATACTAGAAGTGTAAATAACCATAGTACAAGTAAAGCACTAACCAATATCAAAAAAATATCTTTATTTGGAAAATATTTAAAAACATACATAGACCATCATATACAATATAAAACAACACATAATAAAAATGTGGTAGTGGTATCTAGGAGCAACAAATGTATCATATTATACATCCATGGAATCAAACAGTGTATTGTCAAGGTATTGACAATACTGTACAAGAATACCTCAACAGTTAACGGTATACTAAATATGTACACACCGGACAAAAAAGTACAAATGACAGTGTCAGAGAGACTGATCCAAGATATAAAAAATATATAAAGTCAGGATTAGATCCATGTCAAATACCAACCCATATTCTGCATGTCTGCCTCTAAATGAGTCAACCACAGAACACACCAAGACACCGCGATGTACGTTTCGCCGTCAGCTTTTTCAAGGGGTCTAAAAACACGTGGTTTGTCCAAATCAGCTTGCAATTTACGAACATCTTCCATAGACTGAACAACACTACATAGCTTGGTGTCATCTGCAAAAAATAGAAATAGTGCTATTAATCCCATCCTCTATGTCATTAAAGGGATCCTGTCACCAGCATTTTAGCTATAAAGCCAGCAATACCTGGTGAAAGTGGGTGAAAAATCATTGTCATCTAAGCTATAAATATGTTCTAAGTAAGCTCTGTAGCTTTAGTATTTCGTTTTTCAGTGGTCCCACGCCATATGCAAATGAGCAGAAAAGAGTCAAATCTTCATCTGAAAAGAGTCAGATTTTCATTCCTCCAGCATCTCAGAGTGGACTCCACCTCCTTCTTTTTGATTGATAGCTCCTTAGCCAGTCAGGGCCGGACAGGTGGTGGCAGTGGGCGTGGTTAAGAAGCTGCATCCCAGAGGGAAAAATAATTACCATAAAAGGCGGAAAAAGTTTAAACGACTATATTTTCTGACAGAGGAGGACTTCAGGAAAGAAGAGAACAGGAATGAACTCTGGACAGCTGTGGCCATTGAGGGGTCAGGTGAGTTTAACAGGTAAGATGTTGATGACAGGATCCCTTTAATAAATAAGTTGAATAATAGTCGTCCCAGCACGGAACCCTGGGGTACACCACTTATAACCGGGGACCATTCAGAGTAGGAATCATTGACCACAACTCTCTGGATACTGTCCTTGAGCCAATTCTCAATCCAATGACAAACTATACTTTCTAAACCTATTGTCACGATCTGTGGGTATGTGGACACACTGGGCTGCACAGTAGCAGAGTAGCAGCTGGCCCGACAACAATGTACCAAGTCAATATAAAGTCCAAGCACAAGGGTACCTGTAATAGTCCAGATAGTAGCAACGGCTTAGGCACAGATGGGACCGTGGCGACAGGTGATACAAAACGTGGTGGATGACACCAGATGTGGTGTAAGTCAGCAGGCGTAGTAGACGGCACAACACGACTCCAACACTAGAGATGGCACAGGAACAGATACAGCATTGGATACAGGATACAGGTAACAGGGCACGGGAACACAGGGAACAGGATACGACTAAGGGACCATTTGCAAGACTAACATAGGAATACAAACAACGCTCAGGCAAGGAGTGAAAGTGCAGAGCCCCTTTTATAGTCCAGAGTGATTAGGGCTAATTTGTAACATTATACATATGCAGCGTTGGCCCTTTAAAGCCGGGAACGAGCGTGCTCGCGCACCCTACGGGACACTGCAGAGCGGAAGTGAGTGTTGGCTTCTCCTGGGGAGGAGATGCGGGTCAGCACTCACAGATCCATGGCCGCGGCCATTGAGGTGTGAGTCAGAACGATGGTCCGCGGCCGTAGACGTTATAGTATCCCCCTCTTCTTGGGACCAGAGCGAGAAAGGAATTTCTTAATGAGGGTAGGAAGTTCTGTTCAGGCTCCCAGGACCTCTCCTCTGGACCAAACCCCTTCCAATCCACCAAATAAAAAGTTCTTCCTCCTACTTTCTTGAAGTCCAGGACCTCCTTTACCTCGAACACATCGGAAGAATGGCTGGCAGCAACTGCAGGGCTAGGAGTTTTAGTGTAGCGGTTCAGGACCACAGGCTTTAGATGAAACGAGTTGGGAATTTTGAGGGAAAGAGACATCCAAAGCTTATAGGGGACAGGGTTAATCTGTTGCAAGATCTCAAAAGGTCAGAGGAACCTGGGAGCAAATTTGTATGAAGGCACCTTCAGACAGATAATCCTTGAGGACAGCCAGACTTTGGTACCCGGAAGATACTAAAGCGGCTCTCTTCTTCTTATTTCCGCCTTTCGCCTCATGGGATCCACTGCCAGCAGAATAGAGGACCGGGTCTGTTGCCAGAAGTCCCCAAATGCAGAGTTAGCCTCGGGTATCTGAGTTGTAGCCAACACAGGAAGAGGGATTCTAGGATGTTGACCGTACACAATGTAGAATGGTGTGGAAGTGGTGGACTCACTTTTGTGGTTGTTATACGAGAATTCGACCCATGGAAGAAGCTGTCCCCAGTCATCGTGGTGCATGGAGATGAAGTGGCAGAGATAATTCTCCATGATCTGGTTAATCCTCTCGTCTTGACAATTGGACTGGGGGTGATAGGCTGAGGAAAAGTATATTTCCCATCCAGGAGTTTACAGAGCGCTTTCCAGAATTTTGAGGTGAACTGAACCCCCAATCAGACACAATGTGAAGGGGCAAGCCATTCAAGCAGAAGATGTGCTGAATAAAGAGATTTTCCAGTCGAAGAGCAGAAAGGATGCCGGTCAGCGGGATAAAATGTGCCATCTTCGAGAACCGGTCTACCACCACCCAGACAGTGTTACAACCTGCTGAGGAAGGAAGATCAGTGACAAAGTCCTTTGCAATATGCTGCCAGGGAGTATTGGGTACAGGCAGAGGTTCGAGCAGGCCGGCAGGCTTGGAGTGAGCCACCTTGTTAGAAGCACACACAGTGCAGGAAGAGACAAAGTCCACCATATCTTTGGGCAGCGTGGGCAACCAGAATTGACGAGCTATCAGGTCTCGAGTCTTATGAACACCAGCGTGCCCAGCCAGTTTGGCGCTGTGTCCTCAGCGGAGAATTATTCTCCTGTCTGCCAATGAACAAAAGTTCTCCCCGGAGGGATGTCTCTAACTTGCAAAGGATTGGCAGTGACAATGCAGGACGGGTCTATGATACTTTGAGGGGGCTCCACAGTGTCCTCCGCTTCAAACGGCCTGGACAGGGCATCGGCCCTCACATTTTTGTCTGCGGGACAAATTGGAAATGGGTGAAGAACAGCGACCACCTGGCTTGACGGGGGTTTAGCCGTTGAACCGACTGGAAATAGGTGAGTTTCTTGTAGTCGGTGTATATCAGTATGGGTGAGCTGCGCCCTCTAGCAGATGTCTCCACTTCTCCAGAGCCAATTTAATGGCCAGTAACTCCCGATCCCCAATAGAGTAATTGAGCTCTGCGGAGGAAAAAAAGTCTAGAGAAATAGCCACATACTACTGCCTTTCCTTTGAAGCTTCCCTTTAACAGAAGTGCACCTGCACCAACATAAGAAGCGTCTGATTCTGCCTCTTAAATCCACACCTTGGAATTCATACCTTTCTTTGTAAGGGTAGTGATGTGGGCTGTCAGTGAAGAGAATTTTGGGTTAAACTGCTGGTAGAAGTTAGCGAATCCCAAAAAACACTGTATGGCCTGCAGGCCCTGAGGACGTGGCCACTCCAGGGCGGACTTTACTTCCTCAGGATCCATCTTGAGACCCTGATCCGAGATGATGTAGCCCAGGGAGGGCAAAGAATGTACATTTCTCCCACTTTTCATACAGGCGATTCTCCCTTAATCGTAGCAAGACTTGACGGGCATGCCTCCGATGTGTCGTCGGATCTGGGGAGAAGATCAAAATGTCCTCAAGATCGACTACAACACAGACATAGTGGAGATCTCAGAAGATTACATTGACAAATTCTTGGAAGACCTCGGGAGCGTTACCCAGGCCGAAAGGCATCACCAGGTATTCATAGTGCCCGTCTCGAGTGTTAAATTCCATCTTCCACTCATCAGCTTGATGGATTTGGATAAGGTTGTAGGCCCCATGAAAGTCTAGTTTAGAGAAGATCTTGGCTCCTCGTATGCAATCAAATAATTCTGAGATCAGTGGCAGAGGGTATTTGTTTTTGTAACCTCTCCAGTTTCTCCTTGATATAGGCTGACATGGACTGAGTCTCTGGCAAGGAGACTGGGTATACGCGGCTCTTTAAGGCCGAGCACGAGTGTGCTCGCGCTTCCTATGGGACACTGCAGAGCGGAGCGGAAGTTAGTGCTGGCGTCTCCTGTGGAGGAGATGCAGGCCCGCATTCACAGATCCATGGCCGCCACCGTCGAGGGGTGAGTAAGAACGACGGTCCACGGCCGTGGACGTTACAACTATAGCCATTAATTTGCCCATTAGACGTCTATGAGGGACAGTGTCAAATGCATTTACAAAGTCCAAAAACACTATATCCACAGCAGCCCCTCTGTGTAGGCTTCTACTCACCTCTTCATAAAAACAAATCAGGTTGATTTGACAACTTCTGTCCTTATGAACACCTATATAAGAAATCACACATGAACCATTATTAGCGAAAAATAGACAATATTTTATTGAAAGATAAAATCATTAAAAATAAGTACATTGGCAGTAACATTACCCATAGAAAAAGGATCCCACATAGGTCGGGTCCCACAGCCTCTATAGTAAAGTGCAAATAGTGCATGCAAAGACTGTTATATAAGTAATACGATGAATATGGATAGGAACCATCCAAAGCAAAGTAATCTAAAGAAAACAGACAGCAGAAAGGTACAATTAAGGAGGCATACAGACCAGAACTATGGGGGGGGGGGGAATCAACCCCAACACATGTTTCGCACGTAGCTTCTTCCGGGGGCTTCTGTCCTTAGTAAAACCGTGCTGGCTGTCACTTGTAATACTATTTTTTGTCACATACGCCTGTATATAGTCCCTCAATAGCCCCTCAAACATTTTCCTCACGATTGATGTTAAGCTAACTGGTCTATAATTACCCGGGGAAAACCTAGAGCCCTTTTTGAAACTAGGCACCACATTTGCTCTGCGGCAGTCCCTTGGCACTATACCAGTCACGAGAGAATCTCTGATTATTATGAAGATGGGGACAGATATAACTGAACTAAGTTCTTTAAGAACTCTAGGGTGTAACCCATCTGTCTCCGGGGCCTTGTGCACATTTATTTTATTTAACTTAGCTTGGGCCATATCTACATTCAGCCTATTTAGTATATTAATTTATGTATTAACAGCACTGGCACCGGCTACATTAGCTGCTCCTTCTTCTGTTGTATATACAGAGCTAAAGAACCCATTTGGTAACTGCTTTCCCTTGATCCCCCGTGACCAAATCCCCATTACCACTATTTAGGGGTCCTATATGTTCAGACCTTGGTTTTCTTGCATTTATATACTTGAAGATTTTTTGGGGACTGGTTTTGCTATCCTTGACCACCTGCCTTTAATTTTGTATTTTTGCTGATTTTATTACTTTTTTGCAGATTTTATTATGCTCTTTGTAATTTACAAAGGCTGGAGCTGTACTCTCAGATTTGTATTTTTCTAATGCCCTTTTTTTTTGTCATATATTGCTATTTTTACAGAAGGTGTAAGCCATGTCGGGTTTAATTTTAGTCGTTTATGCTTACTACCTATAGGAATAAATTTTGCCCTATAATTATCATTTGTACCATTACTTGACATTAGTTTTTCCCAGTTTATGTCCTGAATTGCAGCCCCCATCTTGGGGAAATTGGCCTTCTTAAAATTAAGTGTTTTTGTCTTTATACAATCTAAAATTATCCATGTAATATTATCCATATTAGTCTAAAAGGTTATCATCAGGTTGAAATTAGAATTTAAACACCATGTTGTGTTAGTTTAACTTGAAATTTATTTTATAAAACACAAAAAAATGCAAAACTGGGCAGCTTAATTTTAATAACATTTATTTTAATTTTATTTTGCCAAAATATAATAATTTTCATTTTCAAAGTTTTTACGAAAATGCACAATTCAACATAAAGTCATTTTAACACAATGAATTATTGACTGCATTTACCTATAATTAGACCAGAATGCTTTTAGCCGTAGAAAAGAATGTGCATGTGGCATCCTTCCCAAACCCTACTGAGATACAAAGTTTTGATCTGGCATATGGTTATTGCATTAAACATTTTCCTTCCACTGCTGAACTATTTTAGCAGAGAAGTCTACAACACACATCAGAGTGAGAGCTGAATGATTCTACAGCAAACCGGCAACTTAACTTATACACATGCAAAATTTCCCCTTCCACTGATGTGTATATATCCAGAACTAAATGACTAAAGTATCAAAGCGAATTTGGGAGCCTGTAATAATATACTGCATTTATTTAGCACAAAGAGGCTTTTCAGATACTTACAAATAAGAGGCAATCACATAGCCACCTCTGTGATGGAATGTTGGAAAGACCATCCAAGTCTTCTGATCTGCACGGCTGCTCCTAAGTGGGATTTGTTACACAGTATCAAGGTACTGTAGTGTAATCTGAGATGCTCAAGGATAAATGATTTGATTAACATCACAGCAAATATGCAATAGCTACTTTTATATATATATATATATATATATATATATATATATATATATATATATATATATATGTATATACAGTATATGATCTGAAGATTTCAGTTTTCGGAAGGGCTTAGTTATTATATAGGTATGTCTTCAGTTGGATGTGCTGGTGCTATGAAACCTTTCTGGGATATCTTCGTGAGGATTCTTGGAATTAACTCCTGAATGATATAAAACCGAATCGGAGACCTACACAAGCCTGTACTGAAAAAATAAATACATGAAATTACAAAACTCAACTCACACCCAAGTCAACACATCTATAGGCACAGTCAATTTTTGTTTTGCAACAATATCCAAGGATGCCTGCTATATTTTCTCCCTTCTGAACTGGGCATCAACCCTAACCCAGGCTATAAGTGATACTTTAGCGTTGGACAACTTTTTTGCACCATTTATGGACACACCATATATGCAGCCTGTGCATCTCTACATGGACCCTGGGGCTAACCATGACCATAAAAAAAAAATTCCATTCTTCCTAAACTCTACTAGATTGCTTGTAAGAGACCAAACCTTCTGGGCTCCTCCCGTACTGTTTTCTTAGCGCATACCATTTAGTGCTCTGCACGGAACAGTGACCCATTGGAAGTTAGGTAGACTTGCTGCTTGGTTTAACAACTAGTATTTTTGCCACACTTCATTTGGACTTTCGGCTTTTGCACTTTATAAGATTTAGAAAAAGCCTGTGTTTAATGAAGTTACCAGTTGTGCTGTATTAAGTAACATTAGTTGTGTAATTTAGACAGATTCTGATTATGTAGATAATTAATTTCCCATTTCTTCAAATTAAATTCATTCTATTCATAAAATTCAGAGGGTTAATTTTGTTTAAGAGCTTTACCTTTCCTGTTAAAATGTTCCTATGGTAATGTCACCCATAGTTCTCTAAATAAATGAAGTCAGTTCGGAGTACCTTGCCAACATTCTGAGCATATGTCTTGATTTTTTGGATGACAAATCTTGCATAAGCTAAAGTTCTGGCAACAAAATTTGAAAATGAGTCCATATGTTGAATGGAAAATATCAAATCCATCTTTAAGGAATTTAGAAGTATCTCCTTGATTTGTATGGGTTAAAACAGGCCCATTCTGTATTAATGCACTGATATCAGGGGCGTAACTAGGTAAGACTGGGCCCAATAGCAAACTCTTGACCGGGCCCCCCCCCCCGGGTGCCACAATTAGCCCCCCTTATAAATAGTGCCCCCTGTAGAATGTGCCATACAGCCCCCCTGTAGACAGTGCTATATAGCCCCGCCTATAGACAGTGTCACACCCCATTTGTAGATTGCGTCCCCTCCTCCCCCTTATAGTGCCATACAGCCCCCCTGTAGATATCACCATAAAGCCCCCACTGTATATAGTGCTATACAGCTCCCACTGTATATAGGGCCACACAGCCCCCCTCTCTTGTATATATAGTGCCACACAGCCCCCCTTAGTAGATAATGCAGCACAGCCCCCCCCTTAGTAGATAGTGTTGCGCTCAGTCCCCTGTAGATAGAGTGCCACACAGCTCCCCCTTGTGTATAGTGCCACACAGCTCCTCCTTGTGTATAGTGCGACACAGTCCCCCCTTGTGTATAGTGCCACAAGGCAATGGCGCATCAGAGAATGTTGTATCAGCCAGGGAGATGTCACTCAAACATGGAAAGGTGGGTTTGGAGGCAGGACTATGTGACTTTAGGATAGTGGCACCGCCCCATGACCCTCTAATGAGTAATTAGCATATAGTGTGCGCCGTTTTAAAAGTGGATTTTAAATATTTTGCTGCATCTGAAAAAAACATACAAGGGAATGTTTGGAAATATTGTCAGGTCATGTATGACCGCATGGTGGCGGTGCAAGGGGTTAAAACTACCTCACAGATTTCCATTAAATATACAATGAATTGAGAACAATTCCATTTGCCCTGCAATTTTGTTATTAGAAATATATCCTATATAATTACAGATCCAGAACCAAGCTCTGACACATATACAGCACCAGAACAAAGCTCAGCACATATATACAGCACTAGAACGAAGCTCAGTACATAAATACAACACTAGAACCAAGCCCATACATATATACAGCACCAGAACCAACCTCAGCACATAAATACAGCTCCAGAACCAAGCTCAGTACACATATACAGCACCAGAACAAACCTCAGTACATAAATACAGCACTAGAACCAAGCTCAGTACATAAAAACATCCCCAGAACCAAGCTCAGTACATATATACAGTACCAGAACAAAGCTTAGTGCATATATACATCCCCAAAACCAAACTCATTACATATATACAACACCAAAACCAATCTCATACGTATATACAGCATCAGAACCAAGATCAGTACATATATACAACACCAAAACAAATACAGCTCAATTTAGTGCAACCCCAGCCGTATAGGTTTGTACGGCGTAAAACTACAGCTCCTAGCATTGTCCGAACAATGGTGAGGATATGCTGGGAGATGCTGTTTCACAAAAAAAAATCATGCCACCATCGTCTCACTGCAGATCATACAGTGACTACAGTACTGATTAGTGGCAGAATAAACATTTACATTAAGTGACTCACCGGTGACTACTCAGATTCTAGTTTTTTTCTTCTCCCTCCGGTCCAGACCCCTATGATGGATTTTTTCCGGCCACGACCCACTTCTGCATTTTTCCCCCTCAGATGTCTTCAGCTTCTCACTTTTAAAACATTTCTGCACCTATAAACGAAGTTAAAATTCTCAATACACTGTGTCCCACACACACACACACACACACACACACACACACACACACACAATGTGACGCCTGTAGATAGTGCCCCCATAGAGCCTCTGTAGATAGTGCCCTACATAGAAGCCCCTGTAGATAGTGTCCCACATACAGCCCTCTGTAGGTAGCGCCTACATTTGGACTCCAGAGCTGCCAGGCAATAGTGCTAACCACTGAGCCACCTACATATAGCTTCCCCTATAGATAGTGCTCGACATATAGCCCACCTCTGTAGATAGTCTCACATATAGCTCCCCCTGTATATAGTGTCCCACATATAGCCCACCCCTGTAGACAGTGCCCCACAGGTAACCCACCCCTGTATATAGTGTCCCACATATAGCCCACCCCTATAGAAAGTGCCCTAAAAAATAATATAGTATAGAGTGCCTCACATCCACACATATAGACCCCCTGTAGATAGTGGCCCACATATAGACCAACCCTGTATATAGTGGCCCACATATAGACCCCCTGAATATAGTGGCCCACATCCCCACATATAGACCCCCCTGTAGATAGTGCCCCACATCCCCAAATATAGACAACCCTCCTGTAGATAGAGCCCCCAATATAGATAATGCCAGTCACAGTTTTATTAGAAAAAAACAAAAATCTTTACATACTCACATGATTCCGTTCCTGCGCAGTCCGATGGCAATGCAGGAGCTGAACGACGCGTCGTTCAATTACGCTGATTGGCGGGGCAGAATGACTTGCCCCGTCAATCATCACCTTTTAAGCATGGAGGCGGCGCGATGACGTCATCGCGCCACTAGCGTCGTTGAAAGGCGCTGATTGGCAGGGCAAGTCATTTTGCGCTGCCAATCAGCGTCATTGTAAGGCGCAGAATGGTCAGGCATTCAACGCTAATGCATGTATTTGGCTGCCGCTAGCATCGGGGGCCCCCTACGGTGCTAGCGATGCCTATGGGCATGAGAGGGCCTATGTCGCCCAGCCCATACTTGTTGGAGGCTCGGCGGCACGGGGCCCGTAGTAGTGGCGCTACCGTTCTAGCAGCCATAACGGCAGCTAGCGGCGCCACCGGCCATATGGGGGGGCGTGTGGGCTGGCGGCACGGGCCCCCTCAAGCAGCAGGCCCCGTAGCTACGGCTGCTACCGCGGTAGTTACGCCACTGACTGATATATATATATATATAGAATATATAAAAGTAAATAAGAAGGCTTTGGCTTAATACCCACCAACTTTTATTTGATGACTACAGATAAAATTATATTAAAATGAGTATATGATATTCCCCTTGCAGACTTCAAATCCTTTCCAACACAGTGGTCCTAGAAATTTTAGTATTGCCCCTGACTGAAATGACTGATTACAGACATTAGATTGTATATAACTGTGCAGGAAATATCTTTTAATTTTTACAAAAATATGTGTGCAGATATTAGGTCACGTTCAGACGTGGCGGAATAGTCACATATTTTCAGTCTGGAATCCGCACCTAAATTCCACAGCAATTTACAGAACAATACTTACGGATCAGGTATTAAAAATCCTATCTACATATAGCGAAAAAATCTGCATTGAAATTAGAAATTTCAAAATCCACAGCATGCTCTTTTTTGTTGCCTTAAATGTTGCATATTTTCAGTGTGGATTTTACCCTTTCCAATACATAGGGCAAAATGTGCATGTAACACATCAGGATGTTCAGTTAAATCCAGGGCAGAAAAGCATGCTTGGTTGTAGCCTTTATTTACTTTTTTATTTATTAACCCCTTCCCGTCGCAGCCCTTTTTCAGATTTTCATTTTAGTTTTTCCTCCCCATCTTCCAAAAGCCATAACTTTTTTATTTTTGCGTCTATATAGTCCTAAGAGGGCTTGATTTTTGCGGGACAAGGTGTAGATTTTCATAGCACCATTTATTGTGCCATATCATTTACTAGGAAACGGGAAAAAAAATATTTGTGGGGTAGAAAATGACAGGGATTCCGCCACTGTTTTTTGTGCGTCGTTTTTATGGAATTCACTGTGCAATTAAAAAAACATGTTAACTTTATTCTGTGGGTCAATATGATTACAGCGATACCAAATATATATAGTTTTTTCTATATTTTACTACTTTTACAAATAAAAACCTGTAAAAGTGTAAAAATAAAAAGTGTAAAACTAAATTTATTTTATTTGTACTTGCCAGTACATGCCCGTTGACTGTTCAGGGATTATTTAAATATCGGGCGCCAAATATAACGGCACCGATATCTAAATAACAGAGGGAGGTAGAAAAAAAATGTCAAGTGCCCCAGGGTTTGTGCAGCCCTCCCCAGTACATGCTGCACTCACCTGCACATGTATGGGGAGGTGAAAGGTTCTCTTTAAAACAATAAAATACCTTTCCTTCTTAACGTATATAAGAATTCTTTGGATTTATTTAATAAAAGCTGCCATACTTCTTAGAAGCAAACAAAATTGATGAGAAAAGGGCAATGTACAACAGTCATTATTAGTTATTTTATAAACCTATTGTACATATTGTTATGGGGAAACCAAATATAACTATATTATTTGCTTGGAGATATGTTTAAAGGGTAACTAAACGTTTGACAAACATTTGACATGTCATAGTGACATGTCAGAAGTTTTGAATAGCGAGGGTCCGAGCACTGAGACTCCCACTAATCACTAAAACTAAGTGGCAGAAGCACTCGTATGAGCGCTCAGCCGCTTTGTGACTGTTCGGCTTTTTCCGGAAATCAATGTATCGGAGTACGGACTCAATAGAAAGTCTATGAGCCCGTACTCTGGTACATTGGTTTTCCATAGAAAGCCAAACAGAAACGAAGAGGCTGAGCGCTCACACGAGCTCTACTGTCGCTTCGTTTTAGTGATTAGTGGGGGTCTCAGTGCTCGTACCCCCACCAATCAAAACCTCTGACATGTCACTATGAAATGTCAGAAATTTGTCAAATGTTTAGTTACCCTTTAATAATCTTTACATACAGTGAAAGAAATACGATTTCTTATTTTTGTTCTTTTTTACATTTCATTCATTTGGTTATTTTTATTTGACTTTTTGTTCTAATACCAAATGAGGATTTTAATGTAATCTGTTTATTTGTTTAAATATAATGTATTAGGATATATCTCTATGATTGTACATTAGCTTGCCTACTAAGAACAGACCTGGTAGTTGTTAGGGCATATTTAAGCATGCCCGAACTGGTAAGGGGTGAGATGAGTGGTTTCTCTGATCGCTGCTATTAGAATGAGAGTCTTGCTGTGTATTTCAACTGGTGTCTTAGGCTGGGTTCACACAACCTATTTTCAGGCGTAAACGAGGCGTATTATGCCTCGATTTACGCCTGAAAATACGGCTCCAATACGTCGGCAAACATCTGCCCATTCATTTGAATGGGTTTGCCGACGTACTGTGCCGACGACCTGTAATTTACGTTTACGTTTTGAGCATAGCGTCCCTTTAACTGTCTTGTTAGAAAATATATCTAATGTTCCAGCACAACCTCCACATAACAACTAAACTCTTTTAAGAGATCACTCATGAAAAACAAAATAGTGAAAGCATAAAATATCTTTACTTTATTAGTGCTGCCGGAGTAAATCTTTGATGTGACCAAAAATGGTATGATTTCAATGTTCTCCTGCATCCAGACTGGCTTGAAGTTGAGAGCGATGACAATAGTAACATGATATACTCTAACTGTATGGCATAATTTACATTAGAGTTTGATTCTTTTCCAAAATGATAAATTTGCAATGAAATGCATAGTCAAACAAATCTCATTAGATATAAAAACAAATTATTCATGATATGTGTGCTCAGTTTAAAGGAGTTTGTAAGATTATCTTTTAATAAATGGATACATCTGTTTAATGTTCTAGTACAGTTTCCTATTTAGATGTTTAGTGAAAATGTATAACTTTATTGTACAATGTTTTCACAGAAATGGTTGAATACACAGGAAATAAATTATTTATTTGTTTGCTTCCATAATTCAATTGTATATACTACTGCAGATGAGATTAAGATAATAATATACACCAGGTGTATACAGCTTTCTGCCATTTTGGAGCTACAAATATGACTGGCTGCCGAAACTGCAGACTAAGACCACAAAAATGAATTCAGACTTTAGACTCAAACCACCAAAATGAATTCAGATCCCAGACTCAGATCCCTAAAATTAATTCATACCCCTTGCGATGGGAAGAAACCTGGAGAGGAAGGGGGGGGGGGCTACGTATCCTCAGGCCCTGTCACCTCGTAATTGTATATAAGTTGTATATATTAATATTTTCTACCTTGTCATGTATTGTGTCTGCTGTTCACATTCTAATTTTATAATATGCAAAATTATACCGTATTATTCTATTTCTATGAAGTTCTTAAAGGTAAAAAAAAATATGGCCAATATAGGCTAAAAAGCAACTGTGAAAAAAAGTCTCAGAAATTGACAATTCATAAAATTATAATATTATTGTAAAATATTGTATTTTAATATCGCAATTATTCTAGTTACAAAATATTTTACATAATCATTAAAGAGGATTCTACTCAAAATGAAAAAATATGCCATTAATTAGTAAAGTTAGAGCAGTTTGCAATTGCCATTTTCTGTTTTGCTGTGGTTGTGTTTTATTTTTTGCAAAAGTAATATTAGGAAGTATAGTCATCTTGGTTGTTGCCTTTAAATTCACTTTTTATAAATGAATGTCAGCACATTCAGGCACTAACACAGTGACAATTTCCTGATAAGCTCTTTCTTTTGACAGATGACAGATCTGTAATGACAAATTACAGGAATAGAAGATTGTTGGTTGATACTGCAAATAATATGCTATGCATAGTTGTACGATTGTTACTTATCATTATTGATGATCAGTATTATCATATTATATTTGTATCTTATTGAAAATAACTATGTAGAATACTTAAGAGTCAGCTTTATTGTAAAGTATTGCAAAAATACCTCAACAAACTGGCAATCTGAGAAGCTGAAAGGTAAAACGTTGGAGTGTACTGGTTTCCAGTAAACTAAGTATTGGCTCTCAATGCCAAGAAGCAGCTGCAGAAGCTGCAGAAGCAAATGATTTTTGCAGTGCATAAAATGAGAGATAAAGCTCTGATCCAAATAGAATGTTGCTGCTCTATAAATCTTATACAGGTGATATAATCACCATGTAAATATATTCATGGGTAATGCAAAAATTAGGTAAATTAATTATTAATTCCAGGAACGACAGACAAGGGGACATATTTTATATGTTTAGGAAAGGTGGTGTCACAAGGCCAATAGAGGGTGGTTTGAACTCACTGTGTTGCCAATGGATTTAGTATAGGGCTTTACCAGGGAGCGGAGTCTAAGGGATTTCCAAGGTTTCTGTAATGGATTTGCCTGACACAGCTTCTTTGTCGACGCCCGTGGTTAATCAGCCTGCATCTGTGCCTAGATCTGTTAGAGTGACTCGATCTGCTACCATTCAGGCTGGGAGGCTGAGGAGTGGGAGAACCTATCACAGCCTGGCCAGACGGAGCTAGCTCCCGCCCTCTGCCTATTTATACCCTCATTTCCTGCTCCTCCTTTGCCTGTGATTCTGTCTGTTTCCTGGCTCTGCTGCTCCTGCTTGTACTATTGTCCTCTGCTACTAATTGACCCTGGCTATACTGACTACTCTCCTGCTCTGCGTGTGGAACCTCGTACACTCCTGATTTGACTCGGCTCGTTCTCTACTCTTGTTGCCCACGGTATTGCCGTGGGCAACTGCCCCATTTCCCTTAGCTTCTGTGTACCCTTGTCTGTTGGTCTGTCGTGCACTTATTGAGCGTAGGTACCGTCGCCCAGTTGTACGCCGTCGCCTAGGACGGGCTGTGCAAGTAGGCAGGGACTGAGTGGCGGGTAGATTAGGGCTCACCTGTCTGTCTCCCTACTCCGTCATTACATAATCACAGGCCCAAATACCTTTTCTACCCTGGTCCCTGACACACTATAGACCCCCTTGAGGCCCTGGCTCAGCAAATGCAGGGTCTTTCCCTACAGGTCCAAGACCTGGCTCAGAGGTGCAACCAGCGTGATGCTACCCTGGTAGTGCCCCCCACCTCACCTCTAGAACCCCACCTCAAGTTGCCTGACCGGTTCTCAGGGGACCGGAAGACTTTTTTCTCCTTCTGGGAGAGTTGTAGGCTCTATTTCCGTTTAAGGAACCACTCCTCAGGTTCTGAGAACCAGCGAGTGGGTATAATTATATCCCGGCTCCAGGACGACCCCCAGGAATGGGCCTTCTCCTTGGCTCCTGACGCCCCTGAACTTTCGTCTGTTGATTATTTTTTTTACGCTCTCGGGCTCATCTATGACGAGACTGACCAGACTGCCTTTGCCGAGAGTCAGCTGGTGACCTTACGTCAGGGTAAGAGACCCGTTGAGGAGTACTGTTCTGACTTTAGGAAGTGGTGTGTAGCTTCTCGGTGGAATGACCCTGCCCTGAGGTGTCAGTTTAGATTGGGTCTGTCGAACGCCCTGAAAGACCTGTTAGTTAGTTATCCCTCTTCGGACTCTCTAGATCAGGTTATGGCTTTAGCAGGACCTCTTGACCGACGTCTCAGGGAACGACGACTCGAACATTTTTGTACCTTTTCCTCTGACTCCCCTATCATGGCTCCAGAGTTTCCGTTGCTTCGTTCTTCCACGGATGAACCAATGCAACTCGGGGCCTCCATGTCTCCCCAACAACGTAGAGAGTTCCGCAGGAAGAATGGTCTCTGCTTCTACTGTGGGGATGACAAGCATCAAGTGAACGACTGTCCTAGGCGTAAGAATAAGCAGCCGGAAAACTTCTGCGCCTAAGTGACCATCGGGGAGGTCACTTGGGCGCACAGGTATTTCCCGTAAATATGAAGCCTAATAAAATCTTGCTTCCCTTTCAGGACTCTTTTGGTGGTAGGTCTGCCTCCGGCAGTGCCTTCGTGGACTCAGGGTCTTCTGCTAATATTATGTCTGTGGAATTTGCTATGTCTCTAGTTATGCCTTTAATTGATTTGCATAAACCTGTCCCGGTAGTGGGTATCGACTCCACTCCACTTGCTAAAGGTTATTTTACACAGCATACACCTGTATTTGAACTCACGGTTGGCTCCATGCATTTGGAGCAGTGTTCTGTGTTGGTGATGCAGGGATTACCGTCTGATTTGGTTTTAGGCCTTCCTTGGTTGCAGATGCATAATCCCACGTTTAACTGGAATACTGGGTATCTTACTAAATGGGGTAATGAATGCATGACTTCCTGTTTTTCTATTAATTTGGTTTCTCTCGCTGAGGAGGTGAACACTCTACCTGAGTTTATTCAGGACTTCGCTGATGTTTTTTTCTAAAAAAGCCTCCGAAGAGTTACCTCCTCATAGAGAGTACAATTGCGCAATCGATTTGGTACCAGGAGCTAAACTCCCTAAAGGTAGGATATTTAATCTCTCTTGTCCTGAACGTGAAGCCATGAGAGAATATATCCAGGAAAGCCTGGCCAAGGGTTACATCCGCCCCTCTACTTCTCCGGTAGGTGCTGGCTTCTTCTTCGTAGGGAAGAAGGATGGTGGTATTAGGCCATGCATCGATTACCGGAACTTGAATAAGGTCACTGTAAGGAACCAATATCCCCTTCCTTTGAATCCTGATCTCTTCAATCAGGTTCAGGGGGGCCCAATGGTTCTCTAAGTTTGATCTTCGGGGGGCTTATAACCTTATCTGAATCAGGGAAGGGGATGAGTGGAAGACTGCATTTAACACGCCCGAAGGTCATTTCGAATACCTCGTCATGCCCTTTGGGTTGTGTAATGCTCCCGCGGTCTTCCAGAATTTCATAAATGAGGTTTTAAGAGACTACCTAGGGGTATTTCTTGTAGTGTACCTTGATGATATACTTGTGTTTTCCAAGGACTGGTCCTCCCACATTGAGCATGTCAGGATGGTGCTCCAGGCCCTTAGGGAAAACAAACTCTTTGTTAAAACTGAAAAATGTGTGTTTGGTGTGCAGGAGATACCATTTTTGGGTCAAATTCTCACTCCTAACGAAGTCCGCATGGACCCTGCCAAGTTTCAGGCCGTGGCGGAATGGGTCCAACCTGCCTCCCTGAAGGCGTTACAGTGCTTCCTGGGGTTTGCTAATTATTACAGGAGATTTATTGCTAGCTTCTCAGTCATCGCTAAGCCTTTTACAGACCTTACTCACAAGGGTGCTGATCTCCTCCACTGGCCTCCGGAGGTGGTTCAGGCTTTTGAGGCCCTTAAGAGGTGCTTTGTCTCTGCCCCAGTGCTGATTCAGCCTAACCAAATGGAGCCATTCATCGTGGAGGTTGACGCCTCCGAGGTGGGAGTGGGTGCTGTCTTGTCCCAGGGTACCAGGGGTCTTACCCATCTCCGTCCCTGTGCCTAGTTCTCCAGGAAGTTCTCCCCCACTGAGAGTAACTATGACGTTGGCAACCGCAAACTCTTAGCCATTAAATTGTCATTTGAAGAGTGGCGCCACTTCCTGGAGGGGCTAGGCACCAGGTAATGGTCCTTACCGACCTCAAAAATCTGGTTTTCCTAGAATCTGCCCGGTGTTAGGGATCTGCCAGGTACTACGTCTAGGTATACTCCTGGGATTAATCAATCCACACCTGAGGCCAGACCTGTTCGACTGACACCATCTCCCACCAACCAGGGTGGCAGGCTCAGGAGTGGGAGAGCCTATCGCGGCCTGGTCAGTCGGAGTTAGCTCCGCCCCCTGTCCTTTATTACCTGCAGTGTTCTCTTCCCAGTGCTTGTAATTCTTCTGCATTCCTGGCCTCACTGCTGCTTGCTCCAGCCTGCTCCTGCCGTGCTTCTGCCTTGCTGCAGTTCCGCTTAACCTGCTTTGCTTTGCCCCTGGCTTGTTTCCTTCTCCGTGCTCACGTTGGTATACTCCACTCAGGGGACCGTCCGCCGCCCAGTTGTACCCTGTCGCCTAGGGCAGGTCGTTGCAAGTAGGCAGGGACAGGGCGGTGGGTAGATTAGGGCTCACTTTCCCTTCACCTCTTTCCTGCCATTACATAATTACAAGCCCTTACCTAGTCTACCATCTCTCCTACGCTGACGCTATCATGGACCCCCTTGAGACCCTGACCCAGCAGATGCAGGGCCTCTCCCTACAGGTCCAGGCCCTGGCCCAGAGGGTCAACCAGGGTGACGCTGCCTTAGTAGTATCCCTCACCTCACCTCTAGAACCCGACCTCAAGTTACCTGACCGGTTCTCAGGGGACCGTAAGACGTTTCTCTCCTTCCGGGAGAGTTGCAGACTGTATTTCCGCCTAAAACCCCACTCCTCAGGTTCCGAGAACCAGCGGGTGGGTATCATCATATCCCGACTCCAGGAAGGGCCCCAAGAGTGGGCCTTCTCCTTGGCTCCTGATGCCCCTGAACTTTCCTCTGTTGATCGTTTTTTCTCTGCCCTCGGACTCATTTACGACGAGACTGACAGGACTGCTTTAGCCGAGAGTCAGCTGGTGACCTTACGTCAGGGTAGGAGACCGGTTGAGGAATACTGTTCTGATTTTAGAAAGTGGAGCGTAGCTTCTCGGTGGAACGATCCGGCCCTAAGTTGCCAGTTTAGGTTAGGATTATCTGACGCCCTGAAGGATCTGCTGGTTAGCTACCCCTCTTCTGACTCCCTTGACCAGGTTATGGCCCTAGCAGTACGACTTGACCGACGTCTCAGGGAACGTCAGCTTGAACGCTTCAATGAGCTCCCCTCTGACTTTTCTGCGATTCCCCCCGAGGTCCCGTCTCCTCGCCTCTCCACTGAGGACTCGGAGGTACCTATGCAACTCGGGGCCTCCATGTCCCCTCGACAACGTAGGGAGTTTCGCAGAATGAATGGTCTCTGCTTCTACTGTGGGGACGACAAGCATCTACTGAACTCCTGTCCCAGGCGCAAGAATAAGAAGCCGGAAAACTTCCGCGCCTAAGTGATCATCGGGGAGGTCACTTGGGCGCACAGGTATTTCCCGTTAATGTGAAACGCAATAAAATTTTGCTTCCCTTTCAGGTCTCGTTTGCTGGCCGGGCTGCCACGGGCAGTGCTTTCGTGGATTCTGGCTCATCTGCTAATATCATGTCTGTGGAATTTGCTATGTCTCTAAAGATGCCTTTTATTGATTTACCTTATCCTATCCCTGTAGTAGGTATCGACTCAACTCCCCTTGCTAATGGTTATTTTACTCAGCATACTCCTGTTTTTGAACTCCTTGTTGGCTCCATGCATTTGGAGCAGTGCTCTGTACTGGTGATGCAGGGATTATCGTCTGATCTGGTATTAGGTCTTCCCTGGTTGCAGCTGCATAATCCCACGTTTGATTGGAATACTGGGGATCTCACCAAATGGGGTAGTGAATGTCTTATGTCATGTCTTTCTGTTAACTCTATTTCTCCCCGGGAGGAGGTAAACACGCTTCCTGAGTTTGTTCAGGACTTCGCCGATGTGTTTTCTAAGGAGGCCTCCGAGGTGTTGCCCCCCCATAGAGATTACGATTGCGCCATCGATTTGGTGCCTGGTGCCAAGCTTCCTAAGGGTAGGATATTTAATCTTTCATGTCCTGAACGTGAAGCTATGAGGGTGTATATCCAAGAATGCCTGGCCAAGGGTTTCATTCGCCCCTCGACTTCTCCTGTAGGTGCTGGCTTCTTCTTCGTGGGGAAGAAGGATGGTGGTCTTAGGCCGTGCATTGATTATCGTAACCTGAATAAGGTCACCGTAAGGAACCAGTACCCACTTCCTTTGATTCCGGATCTTTTCAATCAGGTTCAGGGAGCCCAATGGTTTTCTAAGTTCGATCTACGGGGGGCATATAACCTTATCCGCATCAAAGAGGGAGATGAGTGGAAAACTGCGTTCAACACACCCGAGGGTCATTTCAAATACCTGGTCATGCCCTTTGGGTTGTGTAATGCCCCTGCTGTCTTCCAGAATTTTATTAATGAAATCCTGAGAGATTACCTGGGTAATTTTCTTGTTGTGTACCTTGATGACATACTGGTGTTTTCCAAGGACTGGTCCTCCCACGTGGAGCATGTCAGGAAGGTGCTCCAGGTCCTCCGGGAGAATAATCTGTTTGCTAAGACTGAAAAATGTGTCTTTGGGGTACAGGAGATACCATTTTTAGGGCAAATCCTCACTCCTCATGAATTCCGCATGGACCCTGCCAAGGTTCAGGCTGTGGCGGAATGGGTCCAACCTGCCTCCCTTAAGGCGTTACAGTGTTTTTTAGGGTTCGCCAACTATTACAGGAGATTTATTGCCAACTTCTCGGTCGTCGCTAAGCCTCTTACGGACCTTACTCACAAGGGTGCTGATGTCCTCCATTGGCCCCCTGAGGCCGTCCAGGCCTTTGAGACCCTCAAGAAGTGCTTTATCTCGGCCCCCGTGCTGATTCAGCCCAACCAAGAGGAGCCATTTATTGTGGAGGTTGACGCATCCGAGGTGGGAGTGGGGGCCGTCTTGTCCCAGGGTACCAGCTCCCTCACCCATCTCCGCCCCTGTGCTTACTTCTCTAGGAAGTTTTCGCCCACGGAGAGTAACTATGATATTGGCAACCGCGAACTTCTAGCCATTAAATGGGCTTTTGAAGAGTGGCGGCACTTCCTGGAGGGGGCCAGACACCAGGTAACGGTCCTTACGGATCACAAGAATCTGGTTTTCCTAGAATCGGCCCGGAGGCTTAATCCTAGACAAGCTCGGTGGGCACTATTCTTTACCAGATTTAATTTCTTGGTTACCTATAGGGCTGGGTCCAAGAATATTAAGGCTGATGCACTGTCACGTAGTTTCATGGCCAATCCTCCTTCCGAGAAGGATCCTGCTTGTATTTTACCCCCTGGTATAATCGTTTCTGCCACGGATTCTGATTTAGCTTCTGATATCGCGGCTGATCAGGGTGCAGCTCCCGGGAACGTCCCTGGGGACAAACTGTTTGTTCCCCTGCAATACCGGCTAAGGGTACTCAGGGAAAACCATGACTCCGCTCTATCTGGTCATCCTGGCATCTTGGGCACCAAACACCTCATTACCAGAAACTATTGGTGGCCTGGGTTGCCTAAAGACGTTAGGGCTTACGTCGCCGCTTGTGAGGTTTGCGCTAGGTCCAAAACCCCTAGGTCCCGACCTGCGGGCCTACTACGTTCCTTGCCCATTCCCCAGAGACCTTGGACCCATATCTCCATGGATTTTATCACCGATTTGCCTCCATCTCAGGGCAAGTCGGTGGTGTGGGTGGTAGTAGACCGCTTCAGCAAGATGTGCCACTTTGTGCCCCTTAAGAAGCTACCTAACGCCAAGACGTTAGCTTCTTTGTTTGTGAAACACATCCTGCGTCTCCATGGGGCCCCAGTCAATATCGTTTCTGACAGAGGGGTACAATTTGTTTCCTTATTTTGGAGAGCTTTTTGTAAAAAGTTAGAGATTGATCTGTCCTTCTCCTCCGCCTTCCATCCCGAAACTAATGGCCAAACGGAAAGGACTAACCAATCCCTGGAACAATATTTAAGGTGTTTCATCTCTGACTGTCAATTCGATTGGGTCTCATTCCTTCCCCTTGCTGAATTTTCCCTGAATAACCGGGTCAGTAACTCGTCAGGGGTCTCCCCGTTTTTCTGTAATTTCGGGTTTAACCCAAGGTTCTCCTCCGTTTCCCCTCGTTGTTCCAATAATCCTGAGGTAGAGGATGTTCATCGGGAACTGTGCACTGTCTGGGCCCAGGTTCAGAAGAACCTAGAGGCGTCCCAGAGCGCACAAAAGATTCAGGCGGATAGTAGACGTTCTGCTAACCCCCGGTTTGTCGTCGGGGATTTGGTCTGGTTGTCGTCCAGGAACTTGCGCCTTAAGGTCCCGTCCAGGAAGTTTGCTCCCCGATTTATTGGACCTTATAAGATCATTGAAGTCCTCAACCCTGTATCCTTCTGTCTGGAGCTGCCCCCATCCTTTCGCATACATGACGTCTTCCATGCCTCCCTCCTTAAACGCTGCTCCCCATCCTGGTCCCCCTCGAGGAAACCTCCTGTTCCCGTTCTCACCCCTGAGGGGGTGGAATTCGAGGTGGCCAAGATTATGGACAGTAGGATGGTCCAGGGCTCCCTCCAGTACCTGGTCCATTGGAGAGGATACGGGCCGGAGGAGAGGACTTGGGTACCTGCCCGTGATGTTCACGCTGGGGTATTGATCAGGAGGTTCCACCTTCTCTTCCCTACTAAACCGGGTCCTCTTAGTAAGGGTCCGGTGGCCCCTCATAAAAGGGGGAGTACTGTTAGGGATCTGCCAGGTACTACGTCTAGGTATACTCCTGGGATTAATCAATCCACACCTGAGGCCAGACCTGTTCGACTGACACCATCTCCCACCAACCAGGGTGGCAGGCTCAGGAGTGGGAGAGCCTATCGCGGCCTGGTCAGTCGGAGTTAGCTCCGCCCCCTGTCCTTTATTACCTGCAGTGTTCTCTTCCTCAGTGCTTGTAATTCTTCTGGATTCCTGGCCTCACTGCTGCTTGCTCCAGCCTGCTCCTGCCGTGCTTCTGCCTTGCTGCAGTTCCGCTTAACCTGCTTTGCTTTGCCCCTGGCTTGCTTCCTTCTCCGTGCTCACGTTGGTATACTCCACTACATCCTGGTCCTGACTACTCATTCACCGCTCCGTTTCCTCGCGGCGTTCCGTGGCTACTGCCCCTTCCCTTGCGTGTTCCCTGTTTGTTCTCCCGTGCACTTAGACAGCGTAGGGACCGCCGCCCAGTTGTACCCTGTCGCCTAGGGCAGGTCGTTGCAAGTAGGCAGGGACAGGGCGGTGGGTAGATTAGGGCTCACTTTCCCTTCACCTCCTTCCTGCCATTACACCCGGAGGCTAAACCCGAGACAAGCTCGATGGGCGTTGTTTTTTACTAGATTCAACTTTGTGGTCACCTATAGGGCTGGGTCTAAAAATATTAAAGCTGATGCACTGTTACGTAGCTTCATGGCCAGCCCTCCTCCTGAGGAGGATCCTGCTTGTGTTTTGCCCCCAGGTATAATCATATCCTCTGTTGATTCTGACTTAGCCTCCGAAATTGCGGCTGATCAAGGTTCAGCTCCCGAGAACCTTCCTGAGAACAAGCTGTTTGTTCCCCTGCAATTCCGGCTAAGGGTACTCAGGGAGAATCATGACTCTACACTATCTGGCCATCCAGGCATCCTGGGTATCAAACACCTTATTTCTAGAACCTATTGGTGGCCTGGGTTGCTTAAAGACGTTAAGGCCTACGTCGCCGATTGTGAAACTTGTGCTAGGTCCAAGACTCCCAGGTACCGACCAGCGTGCTTACTATGTTCTTTGCCCATTCCCCAGAGACCTTGGACCCATATCTCCATGGATTTTATCACCGATCTGCCTCCATCCCAAGGCAAGTCGGTGGTGTGGGTTGTAGTAGACCGCTTCAGCAAGATGTCCCACTTTGTACCCCTCAAGAAACTACCCAATGCCAAGACGTTAGCTACCTTGTTTGACAAACACATCCTGCGTCTCCATGGGGTTCCTGTCAATATTGTTTCTGACAGAGGGGTACAATTTGTTTTCTTGTTTTGGAGAGCCTTCTATAAGAAGTTGGAGATTGATCTGTCCTTCTCCTCGGCCTTCCATCCTGAAACTAATGGCCAAACTGAGAGGATTAATCAGTCTCTAGAACAATATTTAAGGTGTTTTATCTCTGACTGTCAAGATGATTGGGTCTCCTTCATTCCCCTCGACGAATTTTCCCTTAATAACCGGGTCAGTAACTCGTAGGGGGTCTCCCCCTTTTTCTGTAATTTTGGGTTTAATCCACGGTTCTCCTCCGTTTCACCTGGTGGTTCCAACAATCCCGAGGTAGATGTCGTTCATTGGGAACTGTGCACAGTCTGGGCACAGGTTCAGAAGAACCTTGAGGCGTCCCAGAGCATACAAAAGACTCAGGCAGATAAGAGACATTCTACTAACCCCTTGTTTGTGGTCGGGGATCTGGTGTGGCTGTCCTAAAAAATTTGCACCTTAAAGTCCCGTCCAAAAAAATTAGCTCCCCGGTATATAGGGCCGTACAAGATCATTGAGGTCCTTAACCCTGTCTCCTTCCGGCTGGAGTTACCCCCGTCCTTTCAGATACACAACGTGTTCCATGCCTCCCTCCTGAAAAGATGCTCCCCGTCCTTGGCTACCTCGAGGAAACCTCCGGTCCCTGTTCTCACTCCTGAAGGGGTAGAATTCGAGGTGGCCAAGATTGTGGACAGCAGGATGGTCCAGGACTCCCTCCAGTACCTGGTCCATTGGAGACGTTACCGGCCTGAGGAGAGGACTTGGGTACCTGCCCGGGATGTTCACGCCAGGTTATTGCTCAAGAAGTTCCATCTTCAGTTCCCCAACAAGCCAGGTCCACCTAGGAAGGGTCCAGTGGCCCCTCATAAAAGGGGGGGGTACTGTAATGGATTTGCCTGACACAGCTTCTTTGTTGACGCCCGTGGTTAATCAGCCTGCATCTGTGCCTAGATCTGTTAGAGTGACTCGAGCTGCTACCACTCAGGCTGGGAGGCTGAGGAGTGGGAGAACCTATCACAGCCTGGCCAGACGGAGCTAGCTCCCGCCCTCTGTCTATTTATACCCTCATTTCCTGCTCCTCCTTTGCCTGTGATTCTGTCTGTTTCCTAGCTCTGCTGCTCCTGCTTGTACTATTGTCCTCTGCTTCTAATTGACCCTGGCTATACTGACTACTCTCCTGCTCTGCGTTTGGTACCTCGTGCACTCCTGATTTGACTCGGCTCGTTCTCTACTCTTGTTGCTCACGATATTGCCGTGGGCAACTGCCCCATTTCCCTTAGCTTCTGTGTACCCTTGTCTGTTGGTCTGTCGTGCACTTATTGAGCGTAGGGACCGTCACCCAGTTGTACGCCATCGCCTAGGACGGGCCGTGCAAGTAGGCAGGGACTGAGTGGCAGGTAGATTAGGGCTCACCTGTCTGTCTCCCTACCTCATCATTACAGTTTCACCCATTAACCTCCGTACGTGGTGGACTTGGCAGCTGGGAATCCCCAGGTCACTTCCCCCAAAGTGGTCTCCATTGGCAATGGCTGACATAAACAGACTAAGATTCTGAAACAGTATGCAAATACTGTCTATACAGTCAGAGTCAGGACAGGCGGCAGATGGTCACTCACAGTATGCAGAGTACGGTCGTAATGGTAAATCCAATGGTAATCCAGCAAGAAACTACTATACAGCAAAGAACCCACTTGCTCAAACCTAGAGCAAAGGGGAATAGTACATTAAGTACACTGGGAAAACTTGGTGAATTTAAGGCAGGAGCATTCAGCGCACACTAGATGTGGACATAGAGCCTGGAGGAGAGTGGCAGTGATGGAGGCCATGAGCTGGGCAATCCAGAGGAGCAGCGCGGTGTTTACCCAGACAAAAAAGACACAGAGGAAAGGTAAGTTACAATTGATAGAACTCCCTTATGAGAGAAGGTGCGTAAATGTTTTCCTCAGGTTTCCAGGACCTCTCAGCACCAAAACCCATCCAATAGACAAGAAAAAAGGTTTGCCTTGACATCCAGAATTTGATTAACCTCAAATTTATCATCAGGTCCAGAAGAGGTGATGGATGAACAAGGAGTAATCTTAATTAAGGATGAGACGTTTAAGGAGCGATACATGGAAGGAATTTGAAATCCGCAAAGACTATGATAGACGGGGCTTGTGTGAAAGAGGGTTAATCTGTTTCAAAGGAAAATAGGGACCCAAAATTCAGGGAGCCAGCCTAAAACAAGGGGTCTTCAGACAAATAAGTCTGGCAGAATAGCCAGACTTTGTTTCCTGAACTGAACTAAAGAGGAATCCTGCACTTCTTGTCAGCATTTTTCTTCAAGCAAATTAATGGCTTTGCTTTCCAGTTGCACAAGAAATCGGCATAAGAAATATTGGCTGCTGGGACCTTCGAGAAAGTAGAAACTTGAATGGGAACTTTAGGATGTTGTCCGTACACTAGAAAGGAGAAGTTTGAGTGGATTCTCCTGTGTTATTATTAAAGGCAAGCTCTGCCCAAGGAAGAAGATTAATCTTGAAGAGGAGACACGAACTGTGCCATTTTCAACAACGATCCAGCTCATGGTACAGCCAGAGGAAGTTGGTAATAAAATCTATGGAGATTTGAGTACAAGGGGCATTGGTATTCGCAAAGAATGAAGCAATCCAGCAGCTCTTTGGAGTGAGTTGTTTTTTTTTAGCACAAATGGAACAGGCCACAACATAATCCTTAACATTCCAGGACAATGAATGCCACCAATTGTGATTAGAGACTAGATCCAGGGTTTTCTGTTTACAAGGATGTCTAGAGATCTTGCATGAATTACCCCAATGGATAATTTGTTCTCTTAAGTTAGAAGAAATAAAAACTTTCCTGGTAGAATATTAAGGACTTCAGCAAGAGCCGGGTGAAAATGCGACTGGGATCAATGATGTATTGTGGTTCTGAAATTTGAACTTCAGAGTCAAAGGGGCGAGGTAGGGCATCGGTCTTAACATTTTTGTCTGCACGTCAGTAAAGAAGGAAAAACTTAAATTGAGAGATAAAGAAATGCCAATGAGCCGGGTGAGGGTTCAAACAATGAGCTGTCTGAAGGTAAAACAGATTTTTATGATCAATGTAAATGCTAATGGGATGTTGAGCTCCTATCTATAGATGTCTCCATTCTTCGCGGATCACCTTGATGAACAGGAGTTCACAATCTTCGGTGCTTTAATTTTTCTAGCTGGGGAGAAATCTTTATGGAAAAATGCACAAGAAAGGGTTTTACTTTTATCACCTTGCTTGAAAATAATAGCACCCAATCCTACCAATGAAGCATCCACTTAAAAGAGAAAAGTTTTACTGGGGTCTGGTCTATGGAGAACCAAGGCAGAGTAGACAGCTTATTTTAAGTTAAGGAAGACTGATATAGCATCATGAGTCCCTCATTTGGCATTAACTATTTTCCTGGTTAGAGCAGAGATAGGCGCTACCAAAGAAAAAAAAATCAGGAATGAATTGCTGATAAAAATGATAAATCCTAAAAATTGTTGTATGGCTTTGAGTCCCTGTGGATGAGGCCTCTTGAGTACTGTATATAATTTGGCTGGATATATTTGAAGACCTTGATCAGAAATTATATAACCTAGGAAGACGCAGCAGGACAAGACTAACTTGTTTAAGGTAAGTGTACAAATGGGAGGGGGGGAATACAAGAATATCGTCCAAATACACCACCACACAACTTTATAGAAGATCTCAGAAAATTTTATTAACAAACTCTTGGAAAACTGCAGGAGCATTTCTAAGACCAAACAGCGTGACAAAGTGCTCAAATTGTCCATCTCTAGTATTAAATGCAGTTTTCCATTTATCCCCTTGCGAAAACAAATTACGTTGCTATTGCCTCGTAAATCAAGCTCTGTGAAAATCTTTGCTTCTTGTAACCAAACAACCAAACAAAAAAATCAGAGATTAATGGAAGAGGTTATTTGTTTTTAATCTTTTTCTTAATGAGAACTCGTTAATCAATACAGGGTCGTAAGGTATGTAAGGTACCCCCTTTCTTTTCAAAGATAAAGAAGCCAGCTCCATCTGGGGATGAGGACTTATGAGTAAATCCCTGTTCCAAGTTTTCCTTGACATAGAGTCACATAGCTTGAAATTTCGGATAGAGTCAATAGGTGTACTCTTCCCAAAAGTGGTGTGGAGTTGGGTAGCAGTTAGATATCACAATAATATCGTCTGTGAGGAAGGAGAGTCTCTGTTGTAGGCAATAGAAAGAGACTTGTCCAGCTGAAGCACAGGAATCCAATATCATGAGACTAAAGACTAAGAAAATTTTCAGATGAACCAGTATCCAGAAATGTTTGGATGGGGAAGCGAGCTCCAGGGTAGACAGGCACTGTGATTTTCTGAGAGAAAACAATCTTGAACTACAGTAGCCTCAATTCCATACTTGCCGTAGGCATTGGAGTTTCCTGGCCTGACTGGGCAATTACTTGCCTTCACAGTAAAACACAAATTATTGGTATTCCGTCTTTGGAGTTCTTGTATAGAGAACTTAAATGGGTTGTCCAGTTTTGTTTTTTTTTTTGTTTAATTAATTTATTTGTAGAAGAGGAAATTCTACAGTTCTCTAATATACATGTATAGGAAATTCTGCTCACATAACTTTCTTATAACAGCCTCTGTCTAAAAAAATAATAAAAAATGGTTCCACATTTTAGTCCATAGTAATGCATCCTGAATGGACTAAACATGGTGTCAGTCATGTGACCCACCACCCACACATTATGTGACCCCTGGCATTCAGGTAACACTGTTCAGATATCTAACATGTAAATAATATTTTACTGAGGAGTATAAGGAATTTCTTCCTACAGCAGCGTATCATCATGTCTGTCATTCTCTATGTAGGAGCAGCTCTTACATTCTTCTCCTTACCTCCTCTTTTTGTGTGTGTGCGGGAAAGCTTTTATGAATTGGCGCATGCTGGCCATTCAAGGCAGGAGGAGAGAGCGTGTGCACACCTGATGAGAACAGAGAGCCTGGCGCGGAGCGGTGGTAAAGGAGGATGCAAGTCTGGGGCCCTGGAGAAGCAGCACGGCATTCACATGGAAAAAGACACCAAGAAGAGGTAAGTATGTGGCAGGAGGGACGATTGACAGATGCGGCCAAGACAGGTGGTTTGATCATCAATATCAGAAAGGGTTCTATACAGTAAGATTCTCAAACTTTGGAATTCTCTGTAATTGCAAACACAATGACCAATTATTACTAAAAAAACATAATGTATAATAAAAACTGAAATTTTTATAATTCATTAAATAAGTAGTACCAATATCACGCAAGGGTCCATGTAACGGTCTATATACATACTCAGCTACAATGAAGAAATATTTAGGCAGGGGTTTCATTACTTTACAGATTGATTTTGGTCACAAGAGTGAGTGAGTGATTGAGGCTCTATAGACAGATCACATAAACACTCAACGTTGTCTGGAAAAAATGTTTGATGTCTTTATCAACCAGTATTTAGTTATTTGATTTTGGTTCCCTATATTTTTGAGAATTCACATTATTTGATTGGCTATAGCTTGTTATTTGCACTTCAACTTGAGAACATAACCCATGACCAAGAGATAAAGAGTCAGTATAAAAAAAAGTCCTATAAGAAATAAAAATTACAAATATATCTCCTTACTCTTCTAATAAATTAAAAGCATAACATAATGGAGAAAATTTCTTGAAGATAAATGTAAATATTCATTTTTGGGATTTAAAGAGAAAAAAGATCCCAACTTAATTCTTAAGGGGGAATCTACCAAACTTTCTACGCCAGTTTTCTGGCGTAGAAATATCGCAAAAGGCCCAAAAGTCGCAATTTGTGTTGAAATTGTGGCTATTGGGCATTTTACCCTTCCCACTTTTGAAAAATGGGCCAGAAAATAGATCAAGCCATCTAGCGGGCAACCATTGAAATCATCACTAACTTGCCCGCGGGCAAGATAGAGGTAATTATTTCCCAGGTGCCTGCTAACGAATCGATAGAAAATAAAACTTAACTTTTATCCAATAACATGTATTGCTTAATTTAACCACACCTTATCAGGTTGGGTTCGTGGACCCACTGGGTCGTACCGCTTTGGCGGAATTTCAGCTGGCCAACAGGGCACAGGTAACAGTCTATAGTTCATATAGGGTACATGTGGCAGCTCGGACAGTAGCAAGGCAGGCTCGGCTGGGACTAGGCAGCAGGCAGACGTCAAGCGTGGTGTAGCAGGACAGGCGTGGTATGCAGCACAGCACGACTACAGCTCAGCACGGCACTTGACCAGGATAGCACGGGATATAGGATACAGGATACAGGTACAGGAAACACTGGGAACTGGAAGACACTAGGAGACCATTTGCATAGACAAATTTTGACAACATTGCTCAGGCATGGGAGGAAGGGGCTACGCTCTTCTTATAGCCCAGGGTGCTCTGGGAGCAATCAGCTGAATCTCCCACCTGCGTGCGCTTTGGCTTCTTAAGTCTGGACTGAGCTCGTGAGCGCACCCTGGTGGTCATTCTGGAACAGGATGGCCATATGTGCAGACATCTCTGGAGAGAAGGGCATTGACTGGATGGAAGGAGTTCATGGTCAGCGACCACGGAGGTTACAGTATCCCCCCTCTTACGCCCCCTCCTCTTGGGACCAGAACGAGAGAGAAACCTCTTAATGAGGGTAGGAGCATTGAGATTCTCTTCTGGCTCCCAGGACCTCTCTTTTGGACCAAACCCCTTCCAATCTACTAAATAAAAGGTTCTTCCTCTTACTTTTTTAATGTCCAGGATCTCCTTAACCTTGAAGATGTCTGAAGGACCGCTGGAGGCAACCGCAGGGCTAGGTGTCTTGGTAAAGCGGTTCAGAACCACCGGCTTCAGGAGGGATACATGGAAGGAGTTGGGGATCTTGAGGGTAGGAGGCAGTCGAAGCTTGTAGGCGACAGGGTTGATCTGCTGTAGGATCTCGAAGGGTCCGAGGAACCTGGGAGCAAATTTGTATGATGACACCCTCAGACGAATATTCCTGGAGGACTGCCAGACCTTCGTGCCAGGGAGAAACCGAGGAGGTTCTCTTCTCCTTGTGTCTGCCTTCCGTTTCATGCGGTCGACTGACAGCAGGATGGAGGATCGAGTCTGCTGCCAGATCTGCAGAAAATCCCTAAAAGCAGTGTCAGCAGCTGGTACCTCAGATGTATCAGGCACCGGGAGAGTAATTTGTGGGTGTTGGCCATAGACAATAAAGAACGGTGTATCCCTTGTGGACTCGCTGGTGTGATTATTATATGAGAATTCAGCCCACGGGAGCAACGGCACCCAGTCATCATGCTGCTTGGAGATGAAGTGGCGTAGATAGTTCTCCAAGATCTGATTGATCCTCACGACCTTACCATTGGACTGAGGATGGTAGGCAGAGGAAAAGTCCAACTTTACACCGAGGAGTCCGCAGAGGGCTCTCCAGAACTTTGAGGTGAACTGAAACCCCCGATCAGACACGATATGCTGCGGCAAGCTGTGCAGGTGGAGGATATGTTGTATGAAAAGCTTGGCCAGTTGAGGAGCAGAAGGAAGACCGGTCAGAGGAACGAAGTGGGCGATCTTCGAAAATCGATCCACCACCACCCAGACAGTACTGCATCCAGCAGAGAGAGGCAGGTTAGTGATAAAGTCCATAGCAATATGCTGCAGGCCAGCAGGTCTTGAGTGAGCCACCTTGTTAGCGGCAAACACTGCACACACATTGAAGAAACAAAGTCCATAATGTCATTCGGCAGCGTGAGCCACCAGAAATGACGGACAATCAGATCTCGGGTCTTACGGGTCCCCGCGTGACCTGCCAGTCTAGAGGAGTGTCCCCAGCGAGGGATTCTCCCTCTGTCAGTCAGGCGCACAAAAGTCCTCCCTGCAGGAATGTCCCCAACTTGCAGGGGGTTGACAGAGACAATGCAAGACGGATCAATAATGTTCTGTGGAATTTCCATGGTGTCTTCTGCCTCGAAGGACCTGGAAAAGGCATCGGACCTCACATTTTTGTCAGCTCGGCGATAATGGAGCTCAAACTGGAACCTGGTAAAGAACAGCGACCACCTGGCCTGACAAGGATTCAGCCGTTGGGTCGTCTGGAGATAGGTGAGATTCTTGTGGTCTGTAAAAATCAGGATGGGATGAGATGCGCCCTATAGTAGATGTCTCCACTCCTCCAGAGCCAACTTGATGGCCAGTAACTCCCGATCCCCAATCGAGTAGTTGCGTTCTAGGGAATAGAAGAGCTTAGAGAAATATCCACATACAATTGACTTGCCCTTGGAACCTCTCTGCAACAGGAGTGCACCAGCACAGATAGAGGAGGCGTCCTCCTCCAACGAGAACTGTAGAGAAACATCTGGATGATGGAGGATAGAGGCTGACGTGAAGGCACTCTTCAGGCTATTGAATGCAGACTCTGCCTCAGGAGTCCACACCTTGGCGTTCATGCCCTTCTTAGTGAGGTTAGAGATATGAGATGTTAGTGAGGAGAGGTTTGGGATGAACTGTCTGTAAAAATTGGCGAATCCCAGAAAGCGCTGTATGGCCCTCAATCCTTGAGGGCGTGGCCATTCCAGGACGGTCTTTACCTTTTCAGGATCCATCTCGAGACCTCAATTCGAGATGATGTAGCCCAGGAAGGGTAGAGCATCTCTCTCAAACACGCACTTCTCCAACTTAGCGTACATACGATTCTCCCTTAAACGCAGCAAAACTTGACGGACATGGCTCTGATGAGTCATAGGATCTGGAGAAAAAATCAAGATGCCATCAAGATAGACTACTACACCAACATAGAGGAGGTCACGGAAGATGTCATTAATGAACTCCTGTAAGCCCGCGAGAGTATTACACAGGCCGAAGGGCGTTACTAGATATTCATAGTGTCTATCACGGGTGTTAAATGCAGTCTTCCATTCGTCACCCCAGCGAATCCAGATTAGGTTGTAAGCCCCACGCAGGTCTAGTTTGGAAAAATCTTGGCACCACGTATACGATCAAATAGTTCTGAGATCAATGGCAACGAATACTTATTTTTCACCGTGATCTGGTTGAGACCCCGGTAGTCGATACAGGGATGCAGAGAACCATCCTTTTTCTTGACGAAGAAGAACCCGGCTCCTGCCGGGGAGGAAGATTTCGGTATGAAGCCCCGCTCTAAGTTCTCTTTAACATAGGCGGACATAGACAGAGTCTCTGGTAAGGAGAGGGGATATACCCTACCAGAGGGAAGGGATGCACCAGGAATCAGCTCGATAGGACAGTCATACGCCCAGTGTGGGGGCAACGTCTCCGCCTCCCTCTTGCTGAAGACGTCTGAAAATGCAGCATAATGACCAGGCAATCCTGCCAATAACTGAGGCAGATGAGGCTGAGCCGAACGAATCTGTCCCAGGCAATGGCTATGACACTCTCCAGAGTTCCACTCCAGGACTGGGGCATGTAATCGGAGCCAAGGCAAGCCCAGCAGCACGGGGGTTAATGGCCTTGGACAAGACAAAGAATGATAACAACTTGGAGCCTCAGCGGCTTGGTCACAGCTTTAACTGGGTCTGGCAGAGGTAGTCTATTTACCGATGCAACCATCAACGGCCTCTCCAGAGTGATAGTGGGTAATTGAAGAAGATCCACCAGGTCTCTACAAATGAAATTAGCAGCGGATCCAGAGTCCAGATATGCAGAGACTCAATGTGTTTTCTCGCCGGACACTATGGTCACGGGTATGGACAATTTAGACGGAAGTCCTTTTTTACCCAAAGTTGTCTCTCCTAGCAACCCTAGGCTTTAGGCCTTTGGAGAGACAGACGCACAAATGGCCTCCGAGGCCGCAATATAGACAGAGTCCCAAAGTGCGTCTGCGTTGTTTCTCCTGGGTGGATAGCTTACACTGGTCCATCCTCACAGACTCCTTATGAGGATTGGCACCTGAGGACAGCAGAGTGGGACCGGACTAGGAAGGCCTCCCTCCCCACGAGCTTCTTGGAGATGTTCTCGGATCCTCATATCAATCCGGACGGACAGAAGGACGAGGTCATCCAGAGTAGATGGTAGATGTCGAGTGGCAAGTTCGTCCTTAATCTTAGGAGACAGTCCCTGCCAGAATGTAGCTATCAGGGCCTCATTGTTCTACAACAGTTGTCCCACCAGGGTGCGGAAGTAGATGGCGTACTCGCCCACGGAGGTGTCTCCTTGGCGTAGGTTTAGCAAGGAAGCCGCTGCAGATGAGACTCGTCCAGGCTCCTCAAACACCATGCAAAAAGTCAGGAGGAAGCCCTGGAAGTCAAGGGTCTCTGATCCTTGTCTCTCCCAGATAGGATTCGCCCATGCAAGAGCCTTGCCAGTGAGGAGAGAGATGATGAAAGCGACTCTTGCGCCATCAGATGAAAATGCCCTTGCATGCAGGCTGAAGTGGATCTGGCACTGGTACAAAAATCCACGACAGGTACCTGCGTCTCCATCATAGCGGTCAGGAAGTGGCAAATAAAAATGGGGATTAACACTGCCAGGAGGTGTAGTCTGAGGATCAACACTGCCAGGAGGTGTAGTAGGAGGAACATCAGCTTGTGCCTCCTGTTGATGTGCGAGAATGTTCAAGGCCTGGAGGAGTTGGGTCTATCGAGACCGGAGGTCGAGGATAACCGCCCGTATCTCTTGTGAAGTCATCTTGGTCTTGGATCAACCAGTGTGGTCCATGGCCTGAGCGTACTGTCACGTTGGCAGCTGGCCAACAGGGCACAGGTAACAGTCTATAGTTCGTATAGGGTACCTGTGGCAGCTCGGACAGTAGCAGGGCAGGCTCGGCTGGGACTAGGCAGCAGGCAGACGTCAAGCGTGGTGTAGCAGGACAGGCGTGGTATGCAGCACAGCACGACTACAGCTCAGCACGGCACTTGACCAGGATAGCACGGGATACAGGTACGGGGAACTGGAAGACACTAGGAGACCATTTGCGTAGACAAACTTTGGGTATGACAACAGCGCTCAGGCATCGGAGGAAGGGGATGGGCCCTTTTTATAGCCCAGGGTGCTCTGGGAGTAATCAGCTCAATGTAACACCTGCGTGCGCTTTGGCTTCTTAAGTCTGGACTGAGCTCGCGAGCGCACCCTGGTGGTCACTGTGGAACAGGACGGCCAAATGTGCAGACATCTCTGGAGAGAAGGGCGTCGGAAGGAGTAAAGCAGTCAGGGACCATGGACGTTACACACCTAATTAAAATTGCCACTTCATTCTGGTAGTGTGGGAAATTTCAGGATTGAGATATAGCAATTACTAACCTTACCAATCCAGTTCTCCCCGCCAGGTCCCCTCAAGCTCCATCAGCATGTAGTGACTCATACAAGATACTGGCGCGCTGGCCGGGGGGCCCGTGGAGACCCGATAGGGAGAAGCAAAGAGGAACTGTGTGGTGAGAATACATTTTTGGATTTTATCTCTGATGGGAGAGGGATATATATATAGCGCAGGTCCACTCTGGTTACACACCAATTGTGGCGCACGGCCAGCCAGAGATGCGACACATTTATTAAGAGGCCTCTTAATAAATGTGTTGCATCTAATTCCAACCAATTGTTTATTAAGACTATCGTATGAAAAGCCAGTCTTAATAAATCTTCCCCTATATCTTCTACTGACCTCTCGTGTTTTCATAGGGAGGAACATTGACCAACCTGTCCATATTTTTTATTAGTCTTGATAGATATAATACAGTGTGATTTTAGGATACATTTTAATTGCGCAGGAAACAAAAGATGCTAACAAAACAATCATGGAAGACAAATAAGCAGAGAGAAGACTCGATGAATATAGCATTGCACATTTTTTTCTATAACACAGCTGTACCTTCTGTGAATTTTTTGTGGTCACGTAAAAAATAGGAAAAGCAGCTTGTCTCATATTTTACTTTAAGAGCTTTTTGTCAGTAGTGCATGAATACAGAATAATTTATTCCAAAGTAAATCTTCTCAATTTGGTATAGAAATTATGTCATTGGGAAACTGTTATTAACTAAGCCTTGCTGGCTGGGGAGAATCGTGGGGTATACATTGGAAATTAATGCTCAGATTTAAGCATAAAGCACTATGGTTACTATTCAGTTTTAATCCAGGTTGTACAAGGTTACTGTCAGTATGCAGACTAGGTGTCATACACTCTGAAAATAACCTTAACGTTCCATATAGAGTGTTTGAAACATCCAGGTATTGTGATTTATTACTAGCATAGTGGTGGTAGTATAATGCTAGTATTTACTTCAGCCTATTTATCAAAGTTATTTGTTAATTTTGTCTGTTTTTATGGTGAAGGTTGAAATGATAGACATAATAATAATGTAAAATCATGAAAGGTAAGTATGAAACGAAAGCCAGGACAGCCTATTCATCAAATATCTTTACGATTCATTTTTTCTCAGCTTGACCTTGACAAGAGATGACACAGAAAATGAACTTGGAAAAATGGCACTTACTGTATTATACTGTAGACAGATATTACAAGTGGTCATCTATATTATGCATTTTGCAGAGGTATGCTGGTCATCTGAGGTAATTAAATCTAAAGATCCAAATTTTTCTATAAGAGATATTCTAGAATTCTATTTTCTATCATGCACACGACCGTGCTCGTAATTACGACTCGTAATTACGAGCACGGGCGGGCACGGCCGGCCGCGGGCAGCCGGCCGCTTTTGCGAGCCGTGCTGTCATTATAAAGTATAGCAGCACGGCCCGTAAAATAGAAAAATAGAACATGTTCTATTTTTTTAACGGCATGGGCACCTTCTCGTGAGAAAACGAGAAGGTACCCGTGGCTAACAAAAGTCTTTGAGCCCGTTATTGCGGGTCGTAATTACGACCCGCAATAACGGGTGTTTTTACGGTCGTGTGCATGAGACAGCTACTAGTCTAGCTACTAGTGGGTGACCAGCCATGAAAATATTTATGAAGAGGGTTTTGGAAAAGCAGAGGAGAAGAGAGCAGTAGAGAGGCACACTTGAATTTTATTCATGCAAGTATACATCAGCTCACCATTCGTGATATGAGGAAGCTTTAAAGCATTTGTAGCATCCAGTGATACCCTGAGGAACTGTCACATGGCTGTCAAAGTGGTATAGAACTGATTTAATAACATGAGCACTCAAACAAAAGCTGCGTCTGGGTCCATAACTTTTAAGAAGACACGTGATAGAAATTTCAGAGTTGTTGTCATTGGATGACCAGACATGAAGTTTCTTCATTACAACATAAAGAAGTTGAACTTGTGGTAAGCTCTATTATTGCTGAAGCTGTATAATGGTATAGAAAAGTTATATCACCCTTGTGCAACTCCGTATGCTGCTGCAAATGCAGATTTACAAATACAAAAATACAAGACTGCTTTACTAGGATTGGCCCAACAGCATGCTGACTGCAACATGCTGAAGTGCAAAGGACTTCAAGATGAATATTAACTTTTTATATCCTGTATAAAAAAAAACAAAGGCTATAACACCAGCTGACATGTATTTTTCATTTATAACAGTCAGTGTGACATGATTTGTAGACGTCTTAGCATTTCCTGGCAACCATCATATTACTTGCTTATTCCCTCTTAGGCCCCATGCACATGACAGTATTTTCATCTATCCCGAAAAAATACTGATCGTAAATATGGATCAGTAGGCATCCATATTTCACCCATATATATACGGAAGGGTGTCCATAAATACGGTCCAAATTGCATCCGTATTTCTATGGATCCTTACAAAAAGAAGGAGGTTGCAAATGATGTCGACAACAAGTTGCCTAGCAATGCTTCCGTAAAAACGGACAGTTTACAGATGCACATCAGTAGCGGTTCGTATTTACAGAAGCTCCCATAGACTTCTATGGGAGAGTCCTTGCCGTAATTACTGACAAGAATAGAACAGGTTCTATAATTTTTTCAGCACGGACACCTATCAGTAAAAATACTGAAAGGTGACCGTGGCCAATAGAAATGAACGGGTCTATAATTACTGTCAGTATTTACTGTCCATAATTACTGATGAAAAATACTGTCGTGTGCATTGGGCCTCTGACTTATATAAACACCACCTTCTAAGATGTAAAACGCTATGAAAATCTGTTGTCCTGTTTGACCTGTTTTCAGATAAGGCAAGAAAGTAAATGAAAAGTGTACATGCCAAGAGTCAGGCTAGATGATTATCCTATTGTGGGTACACGGCACGGCACATTCACCTGCTTCCGGTTTAGCATAAGCTCTATAAACCTTACCTGTCTGCCAACGTACCATCTGGAATGCAGACAATATACAGTATTTAAAACAGTGCTATAGATGTACTTATGTATGGAAACTTGTGAATTTTGACAGTAGGAGCTATGGATTGGAGGCTTTAGATGTTCTTATGATTATCGTGGGTTAGGCTTAGTCCTTCTTACTTATGATGACTTATGATTTGTACTTTCTTTGCAATACAGAAAATATGATAATTTGTATTGTTCTGTGGTTGATGGAGTAACAGTATTTGGTTCTTTTTATATACAGTAGATAAAGGAACACTCCAGGCAAAACACTGTGCTGTGCCCAATGCAGGGCCTGAGGGGCGGTGCATGACTCAAAAATTCTCTCTTTGGTGTTCTTTGAATCCCGGAGTCATGCACCGCCTCCTCAGGCCCTTCAGTAGGCACAGCACAGTGTTTAAGTTTTGCTTGGAGTGTTCCGTAAAGTCCTGGTGCATGAAAACATGTTATTTTATGCAGCGTAGTCTAACCTAAATGAATTTGCCCTGCATGGCTTTTCTTGCGTGATTTTCTTAAAATAAACAACTATGTTAATGTTTTCCCAAGGACATTGAGAGAGATAAATATCCCTTTTTTAAACTAAGACAACAATGGTACTCCTGAACACAAGCAAATACTTGAAACATTAGCAAGAATTGTTCAACATTGTAAATCATTTATCAAAGCAAAATTATTTTAATGTCACTTATGTGCTCCTGATTAAGAAATGTCTGGAATTGCACAGTCCTCAAAATATGCGATATACAATGGGGCAGATTTACTAAGATTGGCGTATCATACGGCAGTCCTAGTTGTCACGACCTGTGGGTGTGTGGACCCACTGGGCCGCACAACCGTAGCGGGATGGCAGCTGGCCAAACTACAGTGTACCAAGATAATATATATAGTCCAAGCACAAGGGTACCTGTGATAGTCCAGACAGTAGCAACTGCTAGGCACAGATGGGATCTTGACAGCAGGTGATGTAGGCGACACAGATGACACTAGACGTGGTGTAACACAGCAGACGTGGCAGATGGCGGAACTCGACTCCAACACTATAGCAGGGACAGGAACAACTACAACACGGGATACACGATACAGATAGCAGGGCACAGGAACAACGGAAACAGGATAACACTAAGGGACCATCTGCAAGACTAACAGAGGAATACGAACAACACTCAGGCAAAGACAAAAAGGGCAGGGCCCTACTTAAGTCCAGGGTGATCATGGGCTAAGTAGTGATGTTAAACATGTGCGCACACTGGCCCTTTAAGACCGGGTGCGAGCATGTGCGCACACCCTACAGGACACAGCAAAGGGGTGCGTAGTCCCGATGGTCCGCGGCTGTGGATGTTACACTAGTGTTACAACTACAGGAGATGGATGCGACTTCTTTATTAAGAGGCACAGGGCGCTTAAAAAACGTGTCGCATCTTCTTCTGTCCATGCGCCAGAAACAGTGGCGAATCATCTTTAGGTCGGTTTGGGCGGACGACCGAGGCCCAAGGCTCCCAGGGGGCCCATGGCCGCCCGAACCACACATAACTGCACGGGCCCCCTCATGCCTCATGGTGTCGCTAGCACCGGAAAGGGGCCCCGGTGCTAGTGACAGCCACATTCACTTGTATCTGCGTCCGCCGGACACAGATACAAATGAATACTATAGGCTGCAGGCCACATTAGGCCTGCAGCCTATACGGTGCTGGGAAGACTCCCTGTGCAGGCCGGCGTGATGACGCCACTTCATCACGCTGGTATGCGCATGCGTCCCACCCGGAGGATGTGTAGCGCTCCTTCTGTCGTTGGAAGGTAAGTTAAATATTTTTTATTTTATTTGTTTGTTTTTTTTTCGGGGGGGAATGCGAAGAAGGGGGAGCGCTGTGTGACAATATATACAAGAAGGGGGAGCGCTGTGTGACACTATATACAAGAAGGGGGTCGCGCTGTCTGACACTATATAAAAGAATTGGGGAGCGCTGTGTGACACTATATACAAGAAGGGGAGGGCTTTGTGACACTATTTACAAGAAGAGGGGAGCGCTGTGTGATATTATATACATTTAGATTAGTCATCAGAATTAGATTGCCTCACACTCCTTCACTTCATGTCCGTCATACACGGATACTGGCTGGTGACCGACTCATGCAGCTTTATGTGCACCACCCCATGTGTATAAAAAAATGGCTGGACTATTGTACAGAACAAACACTGTTACACTTTGTGTCTCCCTTATTTCCTCATAGATTGTAAGCTCTTGCGAGCAGGGTCCTCACTCCTCTTGTTTGAATTGTAAATTAACTTTGTGACTATGTAATGTCTGATATTGTCTGTTTTATGTTCCCTCTAAATTGTAAAGTGCTGTGTAATATGTTGGAGCTATATAAATAAAGATTATTATTATTATTATTATACAAGAAGGGGGTGCGCTGTGTAGCACTATATACAAGCGGGAGCACTGTGTAGCACTATATACAAGGGGGGTAGCACTGTGTGACACTATATACAAGGGGGTAGCACTGTTTGGCCCTATATACAAGGGGGGTAGCGATGTGTGACACTATTTACAAGAAGGGGGGTAGCACTGTGTGGCACTATATAAAAAGGGGGGAGGTGCTGTGTGGCACTATATACAAGGGGAGGCGCTGTGTGGGACTATCTATAGGGGCGCTGCATGTCTACAGGGGATGTGTGTGGTGCTATCTACAGGGGGCTGTGTGACGCAATCTACAGGGGGGATGTGTGTGATGCTATCTACAGGGGGTGAGTGTGGTGCTATCTACAGGGAGTGTGTGTGATGCTATCTACAGGGGGATGTGTGTGGTGCTATCTACAGGGGGATGTGTGTAGTGCTATCTACAGTGGGATGTGTGTAGCGCTATCTACAGTGGGATGTGTATGGCGCTATCTATAGGGGGCTGTGTGTGATGCTATCTACAGGGGGCTGTGTGTGGTGCTATCCACAGGGAGCTGTGTGGGGTAATATCTACAGGGGGATGTGTGGCACTATCTACAGCGGGGTTGTGTGTGTGTGGTGCTGTCTACAGGGGGATGTTACATAGTTACATAGTTACATAGTTTGTACGGTTGAAAAAAGACACATGTACATCAAGTTCAACCAAGGGATGGGAAACGTGAAGTAAAAAATTTCTACACATAGGAGCTAATATTTTTTTGTTCTAGGAAATTATCTAAGCCTTTTTTAAAGCCATCTACTGTCCCTGCTGTGACCAGCTCCTGCGGTAGGCTATTCCATAAATTCACAGTTCTCACAGTAAAGAATGCTTGTCGCCTCTGCAGGTTGAACCTTTCTTTTTCCAGGCAGAGGGAGTGTTTTTTGAGGGGGTTTTACATGGAACAGGATTTCACCATATTTTTTGTATGTGCCATTCATATATTTATATAAGTTAATCATGTCCCCCCTTAGTCATCTTTTTTCAAGGCTAAATAGGTTTAGTTCTTTTAATCTTTCCTCGTAACTTAGATTCTCCATGCCCCTTATTAGCTTCGTTGTTCTTCTTTATATTTTTTCTAACTCCAGGGCATCCTTTCTATTAACTGGATCCCAGAACTGAGCTGCATATTCTAGATGAGGCCTCACTAATGCTTTGTAAAGTGGTAATATTACATCCCTGTCCCGTGAGTCCATGCCTCTTTTAATACACGACAATATCTTGCTGGCCCTTGAAGCAGCTGATTGACATTGCATGCTGTTATTTAGTTTATGATTTACAAGTACACCCAGATCCTTCTCAACAAGTGACTCCCCCAGTGTAGCCCCCCCTACGACATATGATGCATGCAGGTTGTTCATACCCAGGTGCATAACTTTACATTTATCTACAGTAAACTTAATTTGCCAAGTGGACGCCCAAACACTCAGTTTGTTTAAATCTGCTTGCAATTCACGAACATCTTCCATAGTCTGAACTATATTACATAGCTTGGTGTCATCTGCAAAAATAGAAATAGTGCTATTAATACCATCCTCTATATCATTAATAAATAAGTTGAATAACAATGGTCCCAGCACTGAACCCTGTGGTATACCACTTATAACCGGGGACTATTCAGAGTAGGAATCATTTACCACAACTCTCTGGATACGTTCCTTGAGCCAATTGTCAATCCAATTACAACCTATACTTTCTAAACCTATAGTCCTTAATTTACCCATTAGACGTCTATGAGGGACAGTGTCAAATGCCTTTGCAAAGTCCAAAAACACTATATCCACAGCGGCCCCTCTGTCTAGGCTTCTGCTCACCTCTTCATAAAAACAAATCAGGTTGGTTTGACAGCTTCTGTCCGTGCTGGCTGTCACTTGTAATACTATTTATTGTCAAATAATTCTGTATATAGTCCCTCAATAGCCCCTCAAACATTTTCTCCACAATGGATGTTAAGCTTACTGGTCTATAATGACCCGGGGAAGACCTAGAGCCCTTTTTGAAAATAGGCACCACATTTGCCCTGCGCCAGTCCCTTGGCACTAGAGTGTGTGTGATGCTATCTACAGGGGGATGTATGTGTGGCGCTGTCTACAGGGGGATGTGTGTGTGGCCCTTTCTATAGGGGGATGTGTGTGGCGCTATCTACACAGCGGCTGTGTGTGATGCTATCTACAGGGGGATGTGTGTGGCGCTATCTACTGGAGATGTGTGTGATGCTATCTACAGGGGGCTGTGTGTGGCACTTTTTATAGTGGGATGTGTGTGGCGCTATCTACAGGGGGGCTATATGTGATGCTGTCTACAGGGGGTGTGTGTGACGCTATCTACAGGGTGCGTGTGACGCTATTTACAGGGGCTGTGTGTGGCGTTATCTACAGGGGCTGTATGTGGTATTATCTACAGGGGGCTGTGTGTAGCGCTATCTACAGGGGGCACTGTGTATGTCGTGCTTTACTTTACAGTGTTTGACCCAATTATATTCACGGGGCAGTGTATCGTGATATTACATTTAGGGGCACAGTGTTTGGTACTATTTTATTCAGGGGTGCAGTGTATGGTGCTATTATATTTAGGGGCACAGTGTGTGGCACCATGATAAATTTATCTTCGTTTATAGGTGTGGAAATGTTGGAAAAGTGAGGAGCTGAAGAAATCTGAGTGCAAATTCTGCAGAAATGGGTCATGGCCGGGAGAAGTCGTCATGAAGTCTGGACTGGATGGTGAAGAAAAGAGGAAAAAAACCTACTAGAATCTGAGACGTCGTCACCTGTGAGTCACTAGATTTATAGAGAATCTGTCACCTCTCCTGACATGTTTGTTATAGGAAATCCTTGTATTTCACAAAAAGTCTTTGTGCAGTCCAGGACTGATAGACAAATGTGTGTTACCATTCCCCTTGTCAAGAGGATGTGTCCCTGCACAGTGTGATACTGTCAGCGATGGTTGGAGACTGTGAGTATGTAGGGACATAGCCCTGTGACAAGGGGAATCGTAACACACATTTGTTAATGCTTGAACAAAAAGGTAGTGTTAGCAATAGTTATGGCGTGGCTGGGCGGCGGTGGAGAAGGGGGGGCCCAAGTTTGGGTAACAGCCCAGGGCTTATGGTCTATTTAATCTGCCACTGGCAAGAAAAGAAAAAGATTTCCCCTATAATTTATGCCAGTTTTTGTCATAAATTTAGATAGCTTTGCCCCTTTTAATAAACATGTTGTGAGCGGAGCAAGTGTTTAAAAAATATAATTCCCCCAATGCGTTACTTTGCTCATTGTCAACTGACCATATGAAAATAAATGCTCTATTTTCATATTAAACAATAATAAGCCATAGAGGAGCAAACAGACAACTTTGCACTAAAATGATCTAGAACTGGCCTGATTTTTGAATAGGTCATATCTGGGGTCATCTGAAGTTGGGCACTGTGTATTATCATTATTAGGCCCCTGCCTGTCATAGCAACCCATCAGTGACAGGGTGATAGAGAATTTGAAATAACAATGCTATTTAAAGAGAATCTAATATATACAGCGCCACAAGGCCTACTAATTAGTGTCAGTTGCACTATTTAAATTTTTCATTGGTAGACCATTCTAGTAGAAGAGGTCTATAAAGCTCTGTGTATCATGTTCATGACATTATTATTACCACACCTCTTGGTATACTTTCCCCTATGAAATGTCTATCATCAGCTTTCATACATTATGTAAGGATAAAATCAGGGGCGTAACTAGGAAAGACTAGGCCCCATAGCAAACTTTTGACTGGGCCCCCCCTCCGCTGGGTATCACACAACCCGCCCTTGTAGATAGTGCCTCCCTATAGATTCCACCACACAGCGCCCCTCCTATAGATAGCACCATACACAGCCCCTGTAGATAGCGCCATACACAGCCCCTGTAGATAATGCCTTACAGTCCCCCTGTAGATAACGCCATACAGCCCCCCCTGTAGATAACGCCATACAGCCCCAAATCCCCCTGTAGATAACGCCATGAAGCCCCCTGTAAATAACGCCATACAGCCCCCCTGTAGATAACAACTTACAGCCCCCCTGTAGATAACGCCATACAGACCCCATCTGTAGATAATGCCATACAGACCCCCCTGTAGATAACGCTATACAGACCCCCCTTGTAGATAACGCCATACAGACCCCCCTGTAGATAAGACCATACAGACCCCCCCTGTAGATAACACCATACAGACCCCCCCTGTAGATAAAGCCATACAGACCCCCCTGTAGATAACGCCATACAAACCCCCCCTGTAGATAACACCATACAGAACTCCCCCTGTAGATAATGCCATACAGACCCCCCTGTAGATAACGCCATACAGACACCCCCCATGTTGATAACGCCATACAAACCCCCCTGTAGATAACACCATACAGAACTCCCCCTGTAGATAACGCCATACAGAACTCCCCCTGTAGATAACGCCATACAGACCCCCCTGTAGATAACGCCATACAGACCCCCTGTAGATAACGCCATACAGACCCCCCTGCAGATAACGCCATACAGACCCCCCCCCTGTAGATAATGCCATACAGACCCCCCCTATAGATAACGCCATACAGACCCCCTGTAGATAACGCCATACATACCTCCCTGTAGATAACGCTATACAGACCCCCCCCATAGATAACGCCATATAGCACCCCCCCCCCCCCCAAAAAAAAACTGCCTATACCTTGTCCTACAAAAGACATGTATCCCCTATCCACAGGATAGGGGATACATGTGTGATCGCTGGCAGCGATAAGGAGAACGGGGGACCGAAAGTCCCCTGAAGTTCTCCATGACAAGCCTCGGGCTTCCGGCGTCTGCGCAGTTCAATAAAAATTAAAGGAGCGCTGGTCACGCATTCGCACAAGCGCGACTGGTGCGCAAGTCGTTTCTATGGAGCTGCAGACAAACCCCGGAAGTCCGAGGTTTGTCATGGAGAACTTCGGGGCACTTTCGGTCCCCCGTTTTCCTTATCGCTGGGCGTCCCAGCGATCACACATGTATCCCCTATCCTGTGGATAGGGGATGCATGTCTTTTGTAGGAACAACCCCTTCAGTGGCGTCGCGCTGTAGTAGCCATAGCGGCTTCTAGCGGAGCCTCCAACCATGGGGGGGGCTGTGCCGGCAGTTGGCACGGGCCTCCTCATGCTGCGGGCACCGTAGCAGCCGCTACGGCTGCTATAGCGGTAGTTACGCCACTGGATAACATACTTTTATCTCTGTTCGTTATTTTTCTGATCGCCAGTTTTGGTGATGATGCCTTTTTTCCTTGTGAAACTACTTTTAATTATTATGTACTGTCATGAATTTTAATAATTTTCCAATATAGATAAAATACGGTATGCCCATGTGTGGTTGGGAAATATTTCAGGAGTGAGAGGGCAGTGAATGACACAGCATGAAGTCTCACAGATACACTAAGGTAGAGATACTGCAGCTGCACCCCCTCCTTCTTGTCTTCTATTTACCGGATTGCTCTAGACTGACTTTTGGAGACTTTTCTTAACATTTACAAAGACCCTGCATGAAGATAAAGGGGAACTACAGGTGGCTGAAAGGTGAGGAAGATGCCACCTTACCTTAATGAGATCTGTTACAAAGTTTCATATATTCACATGCTCTACTGACTTAAAGGGGTTTTCAAGTGGCATAAAATTGATGGCCCATCCTTAATATAGGCCATCAATGTGTGATCAGTCTGGGGCCGCCAATCAGCTGTTTTGAAGGGGCCGCAGCATTCGTACGAGCGCTGCTTCCACTTCATTTCTACTGCTTACAATGTGAATGGTCGACACACTTGTAGCAGCGGTTCACAATATTACAGCCTTATCCCATTGAGGTGAATAGGAGAAGGTAGTAATACTGTGAAACACTGCGGCCCCTAAAAACAGATGATTGGCGGGAGTGCCTGCGGTCGGGCCACGACCGATCACATATTGATGGCCTATCCTGAGGATAGGCCATCAATCTTATGGGACTGTAAAACGCCTTTAATGAAAAAATGATTAAGACACTTTAAGATAATTCAGTACGTTACCTGCAGTTTTGTGGAAAACCACAAATATGATATCATGAAGAGTTGTGCCGAATGGCAAACTGAGCCATATACTATTTACTTTACTAGTGAGCAAAAACATTTCTAGAAAGTATTCATATTTACAGAACTAGTAAATACAATAACATGACTATAAGGCTGAATTCACACGAGCATGTTCGGTCCGTAATGGACGAAACGTATTTCGGCCACACGACCCGGACCGAACACACTGCAGGGAGCCGGGCTCCTAGCATCATAGTTATGTACGACGCTAGGAGTCCATGCCTCTCCGTGGAACTACTGTCCCGTACTGAACACATGATTACAGTACGGGACAGTTGTCCCGCAGCGAGGCAGTGACTCCTAGTGTCGTACATAACTATGATGCTAGGAGCCCGGCTCCCTGCAGTGTGTTCGGTCCGGGACTTGCGGCCGAAATACGTTCCGTCCATTACGAACCGAACATGCTCATGTGAATCCAGTCTTAGATGTAAAATAGCTAAATTGCTGGCTACTGAGCAGTAGACCTTTTTACATGACTATATTCTGAAGTTACCAAAGTATTCTTTGTTTTCTATACATGCATTTCAACACTGTTCAAATTGTGTGCCAAGTTTCTAAATACAAAGAAAGGGTATGTTTACAAATGTATAGTACTTTAGTGTACCCACAACTGAGGCACAAGTATTATATTAGTCATTTAGCATTGTATAACAGAAGTCCCATTCATAATAAAAGACTCGCAGCCTGTTGTAATGTACAATGAAATAACACAACCTACATCTGTAATACTAAACCACTATGACTTCAAAGTATTGAAGATAAAGTTGGTAGAGAACAGTGACAAAAAGTTCATTGTTTAAAATACAACCAGAGTAAGAAGATCAAACTTATTAAAACTATTATTATCATATACAGTGACACATATATAAGATATGTAAAAAGATATGTACTTATTATCAGAAGGGGCTTTGTATTTCTTCACACACTAGTAAGGGCCACATGATATACTGTAAATCCATGTGTTTCATAATATAGGAGTTTTATTTGAATATTGGTCCACAGATTTTCAGTTATAGTTTTCTAAAACCATAGCAGTGGGTTCTATCTATCTATCTATCTATCTATCTATCTATCTATCTATCTATCTATCTATCTATCTATCTATCTATCTATCTATCTATCTATCTATCTCTATATACAGTATCTATCTATCTATCTATCTATCTATCTATCTATCTATCTATCTATCTATCTATCTATCTATCTATCTATCTATCTATCTATCTATCTATCTGTCTGTCATTTGAATATATAATATGATGAAACGTTCTTTTTTTTAAAAAAACATAAAATTTATTAAACATGTTCAAGTTACACATTATTGCATAGGTGACTACAATGTGAGACATTTTCTTATATAAAATAGAATTGTAGTATGCATTGCGTCAGACGACGACTGTAAAATATAGTACCTCACTATAATACATCTTAAAGCATACAGTAGTCAGTAAGTCATAATATACAATTGTAGGCATATAAAAAATGTGTACAATGAAAAAAGGGGTATTATAGTACGTTATAATAATAAACTCAAACATTTACATAAATAGAACAAAACAGAAGCTCACTGCAATAGATAAGACAATGAAAATAGATATGATCATGTATGAAGAGAGTCCACACAATAACGGGTGGAGATCCATTTATCCGAGGTGAGCTGTTGTGATAACCTAAGTCCATGTACGGAAGAAATCGTTCTTTCCATAATGCAATTATTGTTAACATATTGGATTACTTCAGATAAAGTAGGAGTGGAAGTCTTTTGTCCAATATTTAGCTATCAAAATGTTTGCAGAGGTCAATATATGAAAGAGAATTGTTTTACAATGGGAATGAAAATCTGCTACTCATATGTTGAGTAAAACCAATTCAGGAGTAGAATTGAATGGGCGTTGCAAAATGTTAGTTAAAGAGGCTCTGTCACCACATTATAAGTGGCCTATATTGTACATGATGTGATCGGCACTGTAATGTAGATTACAGCAGTGTTTTTTATTTAGAAAAACGATCATTTTTGACGGAGTTATGACCTATATTAGCTTTATGCTAATGAGTTTCTCAATGGACAACTGGGCGTGTTTTACTTTTTGACCAAGTGAGCGTTGTGGAGAGAAGTGTATGACGCGGACCAATCAGTGACCAATCAGCGTCATACACTTCTCTCTATTCATTTACACTGCAGATAGCGACATAGCTATATCGCTATGTGCAGCCACATAAACACACAATAACATTACTGCAGTGTCCTGACAATGAATATACATTACCTCCAGCCAGGACGTGATGTGTATTCAGAATCCTGACCACTTCTGTAGCGTCTCTGTGAGACTACAGCAAAGCACAGCGAGATCTCGCTGTAAATGAAAGTATACAGCGTAATCTCACGAGACTACGCCTGCTATGCTGTAACTCACAGAGAAGTGCAGAGACGTGGTCAGGATTCTGAATACACATCACGTCCTGGCTGGAGGTAATGTATATTCATTGTCAGGACACTGCAGTAATGTTATAGTGTGTTTATGTGGCTGCACATAGTGATATAGCTATATCGCTATCTGCAGTGTAAATGAATAGAGAGAAGTGTATGACGCTTATTGGTCAGCGTCATACACTCCTCTGTACAACGCCCACTTGGTCAAAAAGTAAAATACGCCCAGTTGTCTACTGAGAAACTCATTAGCATAAAGCTAATATAGGTCATAACTCCGTCAAAAATTATCGTTTTTCTAAATAAAAAACACTGCTGTAATCTACATTACAGCGCCGATCACATCATGTACAATATAGGCCACTTATAATGTGGTGACAGAGCCTCTTTAATAACTTGTCAATTTTACACCAAAAGCCTCTAATGACTGAGCAGTCCCAAAAGACATGTTTAAGAGTTCCTACAGATGTACGAAATCTCCAACATAAATTGAAAGAATTTGGATATATCAAAGATAAATGATGAGGCGTCAAATACCATCGGTACAAAATCTTCCTTGTAGCTTCCAAGTGTTGGGTAGATTTAGATAGCTTAGTTGCCAGAAGAAAAGTAGACTCCCAGTCAATAGTACTTTGCGTCATGTTTAGATCAATTTCCCAAAGCGATAGGGTTGTTAAGGTTTTCTTTTGTAAAATATCTGCGATAAGTACGCCTTAGAAACTCTCTTTGCAGTTTTTTGATAATGGTAAAAATAGAGCTCATAAGGCGTTTTGGGAGGATTAGATCTGATAGTAGTGTTAAGCATAAAATGCCGTATTCTCAAATATTTATAAAAGTAAGTGGTGGTGGTGTAGAGTAGTTATTAGAGATCTCTGCAAAGGCGGACAAAAAACTTCCACTCCTAATGTCAGTAAGCGTCTTAATACCATTAATTTCCCAATCAGACAGATCCAAGTCAGGATTCAAATGCATAAGGGTAATAGACATAAAAAACAATTTCATTGGGAAGAGATCTTTTTGGCTACCAGTATTTTCCAAGATAACAAAGCAGCTTTTATTGACAGCAAAGGGGGAGAAGGGACCTGTAACTGAAGGGCAGAAATATAGAAAAATATTTTTCTATAGTCATCCAATGTTTTGGATGTGTAGGATTCAACCATTGTCTAATTTGATCTACAATAGAAGCGTGGTAATATGCCACAATATGGGGAAATCCCAACCCACCCTTTGCTATAGAAAGACATAATATGTAAGTAGCAACCCTGTCCCTGTGCTTCTTCCAAATATATTTCACTATTGTGTTTCAAAGTCTATTTAAATAAGGGACAGGAAATCGAGATAGGTAGATTCCAATTTAATCCCTAAATAGGGAAAGCCTTGGGAAGTCCATGTAAAAGAATATTTACTCTGCAGACTCTGTATGGTTTCAGATGGTAAACCCATATTCATAATCTGGGACTTACTTACATTCACTTTATAATAGGATACAGAACTAAAATGGTTTAGTACTTGCATAACTTGAGGATGGGTATCACTTGGATAAGACAACGCCACCGGCAAATAGCCCTATTTTATGTACCTCGTTACCGACAGTAATTCCCTGTATTCGAGGTGAAGATCGAATGGTCTCCGTCAAGGGTTCCATTATAAAAGTAAAAATCAATGGGGAGAGAGGACATCCTGGGCGGGTGCCATTGGATATTGTAAATGGAATAGATTGATACCCCGAAGCCGACACAGTAGCTGATGGTTTAGTATACAACGCCATAATAATGTCTCGTGCTTTCCCTAGAATACCAAATTTAGCAAGTTAAGCATCCAAATAACCCCAATGTACAAGGTCCAATGCCTTCTCTGCATCCAGAGATAGGAACAGAGAGGGCATTCGGAGGCGCTCCACCAAATCTATAATGTCAATAAAACTTTGTGTCTCATCAACTAAGAACCAATTTTTAATAAGACCAACCTGGTCTTGATGAATCAAATGTGGTAGTATAGAAGTTAAGCGGGAAGCTAATATTTTAGAATATAATTTTAATTCTGTGTTGAGCACACTAAAGGAACTAAAATTCTGCGGTCTGTCTGCTGGCTTTCCTGTTTTGGGTAATGTGACAACTGTTGCCTGGAGCATTTCTGGGGGAATCTGTCCTGTAGAATATATATGATAAAACAGCTGAAGAAGCTGTGGGGCAAGAGTGGATTAGTAATCATTAGTAAAGCCATCAGGGCCAGGAAATTTCTGGGATTTTAGAGTTGTTATAGCATCTATTACATCCGTTAGCAGGAAGGGTTTGGATATATTTTCTAACTGAGATGGTGTGACTGTTGGGAGAGAAATAGAAGCTAAAAAAAATCAGCAATAATGGTTGGAGAGGGCTGAGGAATGGAGGAATCCAGATTTAAAATGTAAAGAGAGGAAGAATATTGTGCAATAGAATTTGCAAACTCTTGAGGATTAAACAATACATCATTATTCTGGTTGCAGAGAAAGGGAATTCTCGCTTTAAAGGATAGATGTTTTAATTGCGAAGCCAAAAAAGCTCCTGCTCTGTTACTATGTCTACAGGGTGGGCCATTTATATGGATACACCTAAATAAAATGGGAATGGTTGGTGATATTAACTTCCTGTTTGTGGCACATTAGTATATGGGAGGGGGGAAACTTTTCAAGCAGGGTGTTGACCATGGCGGCCATTGTGAAGTCAGCCATTTTGTATCCAACTTTAGTTTTTTCAATGGAAAGAGGGTCATGTGACACATCAAACTTATCGAGAATTTCACAAGAAAAACAATGGTGTGTTTGGTTTAACGTTACTTTATTCTTTCATGAGTTATTTACAAGTTTACGACCACTTATAAAATGTGTTCAAAGTGCTGCCCATTGTGTTGGATTGTCAATGCAACCCTCTTCTCCCACTCTTCACACACTGATAGCAACACCGCAGAAGAAATGCTAGCACAGGCTTCCAGTATCCGTAGTTTCAGTTGCTGCACATCTCGTATCTTCACAGCATAGACAATTGCCTTCAGATGACCCCAAAGATAAAAGTCTAAGGGGGTCAGATCGGGAGGCATTTCTTCTGCGGTGTTGCTATCAGTGTGTGAAGAGTTGGAGAAGAGGGTTGCATTGACAATCCAACACAATGGGCAGCACTTTGAACACTTTTTATAAGTGGTCAGAAACTTGTAAATAGCTCATGAAAGAATAAAGTAACGTTAAAACCAAGCACACCATTGTTTTTCTTGTGAAATTCTCGATAAGTTTGATGTGTCACATGACCCTCTTCCCATTGAAAAAACTAAAGTTGGATACAAAATGGCCGACTTCAAAATGGCCGCCATGGTCAACACCCAGCTTGAAAAGTTTCCCCCCTCCCATATACTAATGTGCCACAAACAGGAAGTTAATATCACCAACCATTCCCATTTTATTTAGGTGTATCCATATAAATGGCCCACCCTGTATAATATTTAGCCTTCAGTTTGCGCAACGCCCGGTCATATTTATATAAGTCAAGTTCATGTAGTTGATTCTGAATGTGACTAATTAATTTAGTTCTATGAGGACAGATATCCGTTTTGTTCAGCTGGTTAAGATGCTAAATTTCACTAGATATGTTTAATTTCTCTAATTTTCTTATCTTTTGCCGCTAAACTTATATAATGGCCTCTTATAAAAGCCTTATGAGCCCACCATACTATTGTAGGAGTTACATCGGGGATAACATTTAAGTAAAAAAAAACCTCTTCCAAAACCTTAATGTGAGATTGTTGATACTTAGGAGAGTGCAAAATGAAGTGATTAATCCTCCAAGGATTAATAGGGGGTTTATTGAAACATTCCGATACCAGTAGGGTAATAGAAGCATGATCTGACCAAGTGATTACTCTTATTTGAAAAGAAATAACACGATCAAACAGGCTTTTGTCAGTAAAAAACATATTGATTCTTGAATAACTACCATGAGGGTGTGAAAAAATGTTTAATCTTTTTCATTTAAGTGTTGACAGCGCCAAACATCCATCAAACTTTCTCTAGACATATTATGAAATAAATCCGAGGGGGAATGTGATGCTCCTGAAGCCGTAGAATGAAGAGAGGGCCATATTATTTTGTTATAATCTCCCACTAACAAAAGGTGTCCTTGTTTGTGTTCTTGCACCAATCGAAGTAGTTTTTTATCAAATCCGGTTAGATGGAAGTTTGGTGCATAAACATTAACAATAGTATATTAGACATTGTTAAGTTGATATACAAGAATAATATAACGCCCCTCTGAGTCAATATAAACAAAGTCTTGTTTAAAAGCTACTGAGTGGTTTACGGCTACGCCAAGTTTTTTAGGGATAGCAGAAGCAGAATATATACGTATGTGGGAAATGTTTATGTTTAAGTCTAAAGGTATATGAGTGATTTAGATGTGTCTCTTGTAGACAAAGTATAGAGGTCTCAATCTTTTGGATTCAGCCCATAACATTAAACGCTTAAACGGGCTTTAGTGCTTAAGGAAGAAAAGCGGAGTACCTTAATAAAGTAAAGAAGGGGTAGTTGTTACATGAACTTCCCTGAGGAATCGTGTTGTGTCAGATTTGCGTATTATGTGGAAAACTAACTGCCACTGCCGTGTCACACAATGATGATTTTTTTCGCCTTTTTTCTCAGACAGCACACACGTCATCTGTGTAGACACCACACGACAAAATTAATTCAGACACCAGACCTCTAAATAATTTCAGACCCCAAACCAGAAAAAAATTCAGACCCCAGATCAGACCTCTTAAATGGGTATTCTGGTTACAACATGTTACCACCTATCCGTAGGGTAAGGGGTAACTTGCTGATCAGTGGGTGTCCAACAGTTCGGAAGCCCACCGTTACGATCCCCTCGTTCGAACCACTCCGGGCAATGAGCAAATGCTCGAAAATCTGCTGGTCATATCATTTAAAAAAAGTAAAAGATTATTGTTGTCGACAGCGCATCTCACTGTGTAAACAGGGAGATGCGCTGCCGACATGATCATAATGGATGTGGACGAGTGATCGGAGTAACGACCGCTCGTCCCCATCCATAGCTCCGTGGGACAGGAGCAAGCGAGCGTCGATCAACGATGTCTCGTTGATCAGTGCTCGATGCACCGGCCGCATATCGGCCGGTGTAAAAGAGCCTTAAATCGCAACATTTTGAGAAAGACTCTTTCAAGCTTGAACTGTGACCCTGTGCAAAAAGCGAGGTCCATAAAGACATGGTTTGGGCAGTTTGCTGTGGAGGAACTTGTGTGACCTGCACACAGCCCTGACCTCAACCCAATAGAACATGTTTGGGATGATTTGGAATGCCGATTGCGAGCCATACTGTCACGAAGGGTCTGTGGACCCACTGGGCTGTACCGCCTTGGCGGTAAGGCAGCTGGCCAACAGGGAGCAGGTGAATGTCTAAAGGTTCATATAGGTACCTGTGGCAGCTCAGACAGCAGCAGGGCAGGCTCGGCTGGGAATAGGCAGCAGGTAGTCTTCAGGCGAGGTGAAGCAGGTCAGACGTGGATACAGAACGACACGACTTTGGCACAGCACAGTGCTAGACCAGGATGGTATGGAATGCAAGGAACAGGAACTGGAACAGGTACAGGAACAGGAAACACACTAGGATTCCATCACATAGACAAACTAGGAAACATCAACAATGCTCAGGCATAGAAGCAGGGGGCTGGACCCCTCTTATAGTCCAGGGTACTCACGGGTCAAAGTTCATCAAAAGGTTTGGTGTGCGCGCTAGCCCCTTTAAGAGCAGGCACGAGCATGCGTGCGCACCCTACGGGATCCGGCTGAGGTGAGTGGACGCGAGGAGGAGGCTGGGGCCAGCGCTTGCCGACTCGTGTCTGCGGCTGTCAGGAGGGGATTGGAGCTGACAGCCCGCAGCCACGGACATTACACATACCTTGAAGTCCAAAATCAGTGTCTGGCTCACAAATGCTCTTTTGGGTAAATGGGCAGAAATTCCCAAAGACATACTCCAAAATCTTGGGGACTGCCTTCTCAGAAGAGTGGAGGCTGTTAAAGCCACTAAAGGGGGCACAGTTCCATAACAACTGCCATGGTTTTAAAATGAGATGTCCAACAAGCTCATATAGGTGTGATGGTAAGGTGTTCGCATACTTTTGGCCATATAGTATGTCATGCCCATAGCCGCGGGCCGCCTGGTTTGCTTACCTCCTGACGGCCGCAGCCATGGATCAGTGAGCGCGGGTACCCGTCTCCTCCTCAGGAGACGCCAGCGTTCACTTCTGCTTCACTGTGCTGTGTCCCGTAGGGTGCGCCCGCACGCTTGTGCCCGCTCTTAAAGGGCCAGCACTCACACCTGAATTAAAGACTAAATTAGCCCATGAGAACCCTGGACTATAAGAAGGGCTCTGCCCCTTCCTGCATTGCCTGAGCGTTGTTGTCGTTACCCTAGTATTGAGTTGGAATCGCGTTGCGCTGAGTACTATGCCTGTCCTGCTACACCACGCCTGGTGTCTTCCTGCTGCCTAAGTCCCATCCGAGCCTGTCTTGCTACTGTCTGAAGCTACCACAGGTACACCTATACGAACTATAGACTTTGACCTGTGTCCTATTGGCCAGCTGCCATACTGTTTAGGAGGCACGGCCTAGTGGGTCCACACATTCAACGTTACATAGTGACAATATAATACGGCTAACATTGAATATTTGGACTAGGCACATCATGTATACTCATTCCCCCCCCCCCCCATAATATATATAACAGATAGAAAACTCCAATTCATAGTAAACTTCCATTGATGCCCACCAGAGTGGATAGGCTGTGAATTTCTCATTTTCTGTGAGAATTATAATATCAAAATTCTACGTTTGTTAGAACGTTGTCCAGGCAGACTTTTTTTTTTTGTGGTAGGGTGTGTCGAAGAGTGAGTGCTAACAAACATGTAGTAAATGACAGTAGTTGAGACAATTGTGAGTGGTTGTACATCTCCTTAAGTGAGATATATCCCCTTGCATAAGTAAACCTCTTCTTGAATTTATGCTCTAATCTTTGTATATCTTTCAATTGACCCTGATACTCGTAGCATAAAGGGGCCAATTTTTCCTTTCATTAATGGGAACAAAGGAGACTGGCATGCCCTGTGGCGTTTGCTTGGCCTACACTTATATGGTGTGAAAGGTTATTTGACTTAAAAAGAAAATAATACATAAATAAAATACATTTATCAAAAAAATAAAATACCTACAAAAAAAATGAAGTCACACTCTATCCAATCACCATGAAGAAAATTTCCAAATTGTATTAACAGCACGTTAAAAACATTACAAACATACAGTGATCATAAAAAACTCCAACACTACTACACAGTGTACGTGAACCTGGTTGTTCACATTAGAAGATCATATTGTGTAATATACCAAGTGGGGAAGGTCACATTAATGATGCTGAAACTTTAGTTCTTAGTATATAAAATGCAATCTACACTTACCATTTAAGCCACAGTCTATTCACCAAATAAAGGTCAGATACACAGATCATTTGCCTAACCCATATCCCAGGTATTCTGACCAAGTAGTGCAGCTCCCTAACCCATGTTTTGCATTATTGCTTCTTCAGGGGTTTTTATGCCATTGTTACAGTTACAAATTATTAAATAGTCTTTGCTACGGGTCACATGATATCAATTAATAAGTCACAACACCGAATTGCGGCGCAAACGCAGGATCAAACATCCAGTGAACTTTACCATTTGTCCGGAAATCAAGTAAAACGATTGGCTCCAATATGTGCTCTGTGCATGATTATGGTGCCACATGATGGGTCAGATGCCCGCTGCATACACTCTTTAACTTGACTGCTGGAAATGACCAGTTCTCACTGGTTGTTTTATCCTGTGTGAAGGGTAGGCCCCCACTTGCTCTGTATTCCCCCATGGCGAATTTGGATTCTCCTTTGGCCACCATCAACTGTTTAAAGACACAACAAAGCCCTCCACTGAGGGCCAGGGAAATGATGGCCACCTGGCTCCCTCTCTCTCCCTTCTCTCCTCCCCGGATCCCAGGCCTACAAGTAAGTTTTTTACACCTTCTGGCTGATATAAAGCTCTTGCGGCTTTCTACGCCTCTCCCTCCTCCTGGTGATGCACCAGGTGTGGTCACCGGGTCGCAAACCACCTGCGACCCACTCCAAGATGGCTGCCGGAACTCATGGATCAACGACCAAGAAGGTAACGGGCACCCCATTCACACATCAGCTGCTAACAGGGCACACGCCACTGCAGTCTTAAAAATGTATCCTGAGAATCAACTGGAGACATATTATACTCCATATTATACACTGCGCTTTTCACCCTGATATTACAGGATTTATGTTCCTGACTAAAACACCAGTTGGCCATTTTGCCCAATCCTATATGTAACGTCCGGTGGGTTGTGGACCCTCTAGACTACTCCACAGATCAAAGTAGCAGCTGGCAGCAGAGAATAGGCCACAGGCAAGTAGCTGGATACGGACGGGCAACAGGTAGCTGGAATACTAGATACAGGCTGGTGCCGGATTACTGGATACAGGCGGGTGCCAGATTACTGGACACAGTCTGGTGCCAGATTATTGGACACAGTCTGATACCGGATTACTGGGAATGGCCAGGTACTGGATTATTGGACACAAGTTTATACCGAATTACTGGATACAAGCAAGAACCGGATTACTGGATACAGGCAGGTACCGGATTATTGGATACAGGCAGGTATCGGATTATTGGATACAGGCTGATACTGGATCACTGGATACTGTCAGGAACCGAATAATTGGACGCAACTGGTATTGAATCACTGAATACGGGCAGGTACTGGATTATTGGTAACGGACACAGGACACAGGAGCCTTTGCAGGATAACACAAGGTTTGTCTAACATTGCTCAGGCACTGGATCAGAGGGCAGACTTACTTATAAGGCCCTGGGTGTGCAGGGATAGGCTGGGGACACTTTTACTGGTGCGAGCACTGGCCCTTCAAGACATATCAAGAGCGCACATGCGCACACCCTATGGGCACACAGAGCAGAAGAGGAGACAAGGAGCAGAGTGTGTTGGCATTCCTGAGAAAGGAGAGGTTAACGCTGGCGAAAACGGACAGACTGACGGCTGCAGCCGCCCGGGGGTGAGAGATGCCGGTGGTAAGCAGCCGTCGGCGCTACACTATATACCCTGCATTTTGACCACCAGTTGCTCCATTGTAGATTACACCACAGTTATTTACCTTACACTCCTTTTACTCTGCACTTCATAATCCTACCAATGACTCTTCCTCCTCTCCACTTGCCCTGGAGTTGGAAAAAATACAAAGAAGAGCAACAAAGCTAATTAGGGGCATGGAGAATTTAAGTTATGAGGAAAGATTAAAAGAATTAAACCTATTTAGCCTTGAAAAAAGACGACTAAGGGGGGACATGATTAATTTATATAAATATATTAATGGCACATACAAAAAATATGGTGAAATCCTGTTCCATATAAAACCCCCTCAAAAAACAAGGGGGCACTCCCTCCATCTGGAGAAAAAAAGGTTCGACCTGCAGAGGCGACAAGCCTTCTTTACTGTGAGAACTGTGAATCTATGGAATAGCCTACCACAGGAGCTGGTCACAGCGGGGACAGTAGATGGCTTTAAAAAAGGGTTAGATAATTTCCTAGAACAAAAAAATATTAGCTCCTATGTGTAGAGGTTTTTTGCTTCCCTTTTCCCGTCCCTTGGTTGAAATTGATGGACATGTGTCTTTTTTCAGCCGTACTAACTATGTAACTTACTAGACTGCGTGGACACCTATGAGGAACTGGAGAAACCTTTTCTCAGAAACTTGCCCACCTCACTACTCCGGATGTTTACCTCTGTCTCCCTGGAGACTCTCTGGATGTAAAAGTGGAAGGAGCAGAGAAGAACAGGCCTACCAATGAGCCTCTGCCCCTCCGGCATCTGCTCATGTCAGGGGAGTCTGAGAGAGAGGGAAAAGGTCGATTGGCAGTATGATCATGCGGAGCTCCGGTGTCAAGCTTCTACAACCAGGCTAAGTCACCAATCGGCTTGTTGGAGGTCCCTCACACGACCTCCTACAAGCTGCTAAGAAGGTCTTCTTGGTGTTGGAAATTGACACCGCCTCAGACCAGGTGAACTGGTTCAGGGAGATTTCCTTGATAGAGTAGCTCATTGCTCAGACTCCTGTGACGTCCACTCGGTGTATGAAAGCATTTTTCGATTGGACTTTTTTTCCTGTTACCTCCCACTTATTATACTCTTGCGAGCCGATTTTACCCCCAGCCTAATTCCTTGTTGTGTACCGTCCTCTAGGAGTGTCCCCTTTGTTATGACCATCATAGCACTTTTCGTGTCATCCTTGTTTTCTAGGACCCTTTTAAGCCCTTTCTGGCTTTCCTCCACCTTCAATTTTCTCTCTCCCTTCTTTTCTATAATTTCTTTTTTCCCCTCTATACTTGTTATTTTTTTTGTGGTATTCCCTACATTGATATTCCTAATGATTGACTCTTGAAGATGTCCCTCTCGTCTAGTTAACAAATGTTGGGGAATCTAAGGTCCTCCGGCCAACGCCTTTTTCCACACATCAATGCCTATCTATCCAGCTGTCGTCACATTTCTGCCTTCCATGGAGAGTGTGGCTCTCCTCCCTTTTATACATGCAGCCCTATCTCTGATAAATTCTCTTTTGCTCTGATTTTGTTATACTTTTCTTATTATTGTTTTAATATATTGTTCTTCTTTGTAATTTACTCTTAAAAAAACCAAAAACTTTTGAATTTGAGAAATCATAAGTGTTTTAAAATAATAAAAGTACTAGGTATCTAATCTAATGATTTTCTCTTGCAGCTTTAATGAAACCCTTTACTATTTATAATAATATGTATACGAAAACCTTTATGTATGTTCATGTAACCATTACATGGTTGTATTAGACATCATAGCACCGAACCAAGCTGTATTTAGTAAACCTTTCATTTAGAAGGTCTAGCTAATTTGTTATGCTTACAACGATAACATGGTAATAAATATTACCCCATCAGCCCTGAATTTACCAAACATTTATCAAAATATTTGCCTACAATTAGAATTTTAAAGTACAGAAAAAATATGAAAAAATCCTCCAGCTCACCTTGTCACAAGAAGGGTATGATAGTCAGCGCACGGATCCTCGTGTCGGCACACGCAAGAGATACAGCAGTAAAAGGGGGAGTTGAAAGCAGCGCTGAGAGTGCAAAATCAGTTAAAAACGGGAATCTTCTTCCAAGTTTTAATGTATCTTTGTTAAAAAATAGAACAATGGACTACGAAAAAATAATGGTGACGGGCAGGTAATGTCCAAGGTACAGAGAGTGATGAGGAGATAGGCGGTAGATACATTAAAACTTGGAAGAAGATTCCCGTTTTTAACTGATTTTGCACTCTCAGCGCTGGTTTCAACTCCCCCTTTTTCTGCTAGAATTTTAAAGCATAGAGTGGACGGACTATTAACATTTGTAGAGGTATAGAGGGACAGCCATGTGGTTCAATTCAGCACTGAACTGGTTAATAATGTAAAGCTCTGTGACTCACTGTGAATTATTAGTGATTTGTGTGCTCTTATGGGATATGTTTATGTTCCTCTGTGAGAAACTTCTTCTGATTTATGCATTATGGTTTGAGCTGGAAAGTAATGATAGAGTTTAGGCAATTGTTTATAAATGCACATTATTTCCATATTTGCGCTTTTTTTGCTTTATCCTCAACTGTTATTTATTTACAGCTGTGCTGTGTTTTTAAGCCCCCATCTGTTTACTGGTTGGATACAACTCTAAACGCACAAGTAAACTACATTATTAGGACTGGCTTGTACTTTGCTTTCTTTTCTTATAGTCTTTTCTTCTACAAGACATAGAGTTTGAATAGAGATATAAGGGTATGTTCACACGTGCACGTCCGTTACGGCTGAAATTACGGAGCTGTTTTCAGGCGAAAACAGCTCCGGTATTTCAGCCGCAATGGCATGTGCAGGCGTTTTTCGCAGCGTCCATTACGTACGTAATTGGAGCTGTTTTTCTATGGAGTCAATGGAAAACGTCTCCAATTACGTCCCAAGAAGTGACATGCACTTCTTTGACACGGGCATCGTTTTTACGCGCCGTCTTTTGACAGCGGCGCGTAAAAAAAATGACCGTCTGCACAGTACATCGTAAAACCCATTCAAAAGAATGGGCAGATGTTTGCCGATGCTTTCAAGCAGTATTTTCGGCCGTAATTCCAGGCATAAAACGCCTGAATTGCGTCCGTAAATAGTGCGTGTGAACATACCCTTACTGTTATTAAACACTACAAAGGTAGATACGCCTTAGCATAGCCATCTAATTATTTACCTTTCTTTTATAAACTGGATACAGTAATCAAAATTAGGGCTCAAGTACACGGGGTATTACGGTTTTATAAAATCTCAGTACAGATCCATAACACAGCACTTATAGAAGTATTTGAGCCCATATTGTATGTTCTTATACATCCCATTAAATATTGAGGCATACAGAGATTTATTTTGTCAGATGCTTTATTACAGAGAGAAACATTGCTTCTAGGTGAGAATATCTGTAACGTTTATGGCCGTGGACCGTCGTCCTGACTTACCCTCTGACGGCCGCAGCCATGGACGAGTTAGTGCTGGACAGCATCTCCCTCCTCTACAGTCTTAAAGGGCCAGTACGCACACATGCAGAATATCTGCAAATTAGCCAAGAATGCCTCTGGACTATAAAAGAGGCTCTGCCATTCCATTCATTGCCTGAGCGTTGTTGTCGTTACCCTAGTTTGCCTTTGCAAATGGTCTCCTAAGTGTTTTCCAGTTCCCAGTGTTTCCCGTTCCTGCTGCCTGTACCCTGTATCCCGTGCTACCGTGCCCCTGTGCCTTGAAGTGTTGGAGTCGTGTTGTCTCTGCTGCATCTGCTGTGTTGCACCCCGCCCGGTGTCTGTCTACTGCCGGAGCCTCATCTCAGCCTGAAACCACCGCTACTGTCTACGTTGCCTCAGGTACCCTTTCCAGAACTATAGACATTGCCTATACCTGTTTGGCAAGCTGCTATCCCACTACGCGGTACGGCCCAGTGGGTCCACAACCCGCGCCATGACAATATCTCAGTAATATGGTGTGGTACAGAGGTACCATAAGGAACTATGACTTTTTAGTATAGACTCCTCACAGGAGATGTAAACATGCAGGCTTTCAAAGATTTATGTATGTATTTGTGTATTTTGTTGAGACCAAATGACATATCAGCGTTCAATGGAAACCAAAATCATCAACTAATTGAAGGCTGGATTCCAAATCACCCCTGACTCATAACGTGACTCAGTAGTGTCCCCACGTGCCTGTATGCATTCCTGATAACGTCTGGGCATGCTCCTGATGAGATGGCTGGATCAGGGCATCAGTGATCTCTTGGACAGTCTGTGATGCTAATTGGCAGCATTGATGCACTGATTTATAATGTCCCAGAGGTTCTTAATTGGATTCAGATCTGAAGAATGTAAGGGCCAGTCAATGGCATCAATGCCTTCGTCATCCATGAATTGCCTACACTCTTATGCCACATGAGGCCAGGCATTATCCTGCACCAGGCGGAACCTAGGGCCCACTGCACCAGCGTGAGGTCTGACAATGGCTTCGAAGATTTCATTACGGTACCTAAAAGTAGTCAGTGTACTGTTGGCTATCATGTGGAGATTAGTGTGACCCTTCAAGAATATTCCTTCCCAGACATCACTGACGCCCCCTGCCAAACCAGTCATGCAAGATGATGTTGCAGGCATCATAATGTTCACCACAGCATCTCTATACTCGTTTATGTCCACCACATGTGCTCAGTGTGAACCTGCTCTGATCTGGGAAGAGAATGGGGCGTCAAAGGCAGACCTGCCAATTCTGGTGTTCTCTGGCGAATGCCAATCGAGCTGTAAGGTGCTGGGCTGTAAAAACAGGTCCCACTACAAGACGTTTGGTCCTCATGCCACCCTCGTGGAGTATGTTTCTGACAGTTTGGTTACAAATATGCACATTAGCAGCCCGCTGAAAGTGATTTTGTAGGGTTCTGCCAGTGCTCCTCCTGTTCCTCCTTGCACAAAAGAGCAGGTACCGGTCCTGCTGATGGGTTGATGCAGAGGCGTAGCTAGGTTCTCCAGCACCCGGGGCAAAGATTCAGTTTGGCGCCCCGCCCCCCACCAACCTCTTTCCCGACATCTCCTTCCCCCTCGCCGTGTTTGTTTTCTCTACCAATCGACGTGTCATTTATTTTTATGAAACGCGAGCATAAAAAATTGTGTACATTTTACAAGCAATATGGTTCTATACACAACACCAGAACCAAGCTCAGTACATATGTACAACACCAGCACAAATACAGCTTAATTTAGTGCAACCGCTGCCATATAGGTGTGTACGGTGTAAAACTACAGCTCCCAGCATGGCCCAAACACTGATAAGGATATGCTGGGAGATGCTGTTTCACAAAAAATAAATCCTATCATAATCACACCACCCATCATCTCGCTGCAGATCATACAGTGACTACAGTGCTGATTAGAGGCAGAATAAACATTTACATTAAGTGACTCACCGGTGACGTCTCAGATTCTAGTTCTTTTTCTCCATCCGGTCCAGACCTCTATGGTGGCTTCTCCCGGTCATAGCCCATTTCCGCAGTTTGCAGCTCACATGTCTTCAGCTTTTCTCTGCTAAGGGCACAGGACTACTTCACTGCATCAATGGGAGAATGGATGGAGCCATGTACCGTCAAATCCTGAGTGACAACCTCCTTCCCTCCACCAGGACATTAAAAATGGCTCGTGGCTGGGTCTTCCAGCATGACAATGACCCAAAACATACAGCCAAGGCAACAAAGGAGTGGCTCAAAAACAAGCACATTTAGGTCATGGAGTGGCCTAGCCAGTCTCCAGACCTTAATCCCATCGAAAACTTATGGAGGGAGATGAAGATCCGATTTGCCAAGAGACAGCCTCGAAATCTTAATGATTCACAGATGATCTGCAAAGAGGAGTGGGCCAAAATTCCAACTAACATGTGTGCAAACCTCATCATCAACTACAAAAAACGTCTGACTGCTGTGCTTGCCAACAAGGGTTTTGCCACCAAGTATTAAGTCTTGTTTGCCAAAGGGATCAAATACTTATTTCTCTGTGCACAATGCAAATAAATATATATAATTTTGACAATGTGATTTTCTGTTTTTTTTTAAAATATAATCTATCTCTCACTGGTAAAATTAACCTAGCCTAAAAATTCTAGACTGTTCATGTCTTTGACAGTGGGCAAACTTACAAAATCAGCAAGGGATCAAATACTTATTTCCTTCACTGTATGCATCCGTTACATAGCATTTTAATCGATAAACAAAGCTGTTTTATTGATCGATTGCTACAATTTCGATGTAGGAAAGAATGATTTGAAATATCTTTTATGCCAAAAGCTATTGCACTTTATAATATGTCTTTATAGTGTGTCATGATGCTTTTTAATGCATATTTTATTATATGTTGTCCTTGTATGTTGTATTGTTTTGTATAATATATACTGTAAATGGGAGTTACAATTGTAAATCAATTTCCCCTTGGGGATAAATAAAGTATCTATCTATCTATCTATCTATCTATCTATCTATCTATCTATCTATCTATCTATCTATCTATCTATCTATCTATCTATATACACACATACATATATACACACTGATCAGCTATAACATTAAACACACTGACAGATTAAGTGGATGACATTGATTACCTTGTTACAATGGAATATGTTAGGCAACAGGTTAACAGGGGAAGTTGATGTGTTGGAAAATTGGGTATGTGTATTGTACTGAGGGACTTTGACAAGGGTCAAATTTTGATGGCCCTTGCTGATCCCTGTCCACCGCTAAAATTGTCTATAATGAGCATGTGAGCATCAGAACTGGACCATAGAGTAATGGAAGAAGGTGGCTTGGCCTGATGAATCATGGGGGTCCATAGTTGTGTCAGGGACCAGGGTAGAAAAGGTATATGGGCCTGTGATTATGTAATGAGGGGGTAGGGAGACAGACAGGTGAGCCCTAACCTACCCGCCACTCAGTCCCTGCCTACTTGCAACGGCCTGTCCTAGACGACGGCGTACAACTGGGCGACGGTCCCTACGCTCAATAAGTGCACGACAGACAAACAGACAAGGGTACACAGAAGCTAAGGGAAATGGGGCAGTTGCACACGGCAACACAGTGAGCAACAAGAGTAGTGAACGAGCCGAGTCAAACCAGGAGTGCACGAGGTACAAATCGCAGAGCAGGAGCGTAGTCAGTAGAGCCAGGGTCAAAAATAAAGCAAGGACAATAATCATAGCAGGAGCAGCAGAGCCAGGAAACAGAAAAGAATCACAGGCAAAGGAGGAGCAGGAAATGCAGGTATAAATAGACAGAGGGCGGGAGCTAGCTCCATCTGGCCAGGCTGTGATAGGCTCTCCCACTCCTCAGCCTCCCAGCCTGACTGGTAGAAGATCATGTCACTCTCTCAGACTTAGGAGCAGGTGCAGACTGATTACCCACGGGCGTCGACACAGAAGCTGTGTCTGGTAGATTCTTTACATTTTGCTATTCAGAGATGTAACACAGTATAACTCTGTATGTGTTTTATGTATCGATGTGAATTTTGCACTGTTTTCTTGGGACATGTAGTGCTTCCTTTTTGTGGTATATATGTATAGGTAACATTTTTGTTACTTTTTTTATAGCCGTGGAAAGACAGAAAAAAAAGATATTTTTTTATTTTTCATCATTTAAAATGTAACAGTTTGAAAATAAAAGTAATTGTATCATACAAATGTATTGAGATATATTTTTTCATTTATCCTGATCATAAGGACACCTGACTTAGAGGTGTAGTTTATTTTTTTTGACCAGAAATATAGCATAAAACACAAGTGCCCCTTTTTTCAATTGCGCACTAAAATGTCTTTATTTAGTTTTTTACACCATGGTATTAATGTATGGGTAATGCACTTGAAGCCCAATAAATAATGGTAAAAAAACATTGTGTTTTACAAACTAGACACTCTAAAGTCTATTTCTAGCGGTTCAATTTCTGTTTTAACCCTTCACACTTTTTACAGAATTTGTCCAAACTTGGGCCAAAATAATGTAAATTGAATTTTTTTTTTACAAAAGTGTCACTTTTCTTAAGCCATTTCGAAACACCATATGACATACTGGTAAAAGTGACACCTTTCCACATTCTGCTATTTCTCCCATGTACGGCGATACCAAATATGTGTGTCTAATCTATTATATGGACCCGTTATAGGGCATATCATAGAAGGAGTCCATTTTGGCTTTTGGAGGCTTTTTTATGCCAGAGCTGATTTTAGGGAACCCCGCTATATTTGCCGTGGTACTGCAGGTCATTTTGACAAGTATAAATGTCCTGCTAATATTCATCTAGGGGTATAGTGAGTATTTTTAATAGGTGGAAAGAAATTAAAAAATAGGTTTTTCCAGAAAATACAGTATTGCTGCATCTTTACAGTGAAACATTATCCAATAAGTAACCCTCCCTTTTGGTTCTCCTTACAAAAACAGTGTGAAAGTAAATGAGTTAATAATGTGGGTAATATCACGGTCTTTGCCTTCATAGATTCTAAAGGCAGATGTGTAGCCTGTACCGCTGTCACAGAGCTTGTAGATTTTAACCTCATATTTTTCTCTCTTTGAGGGGATGTACTGGCGGAATGAGAGCCTGCCTTTGTAACTCATCAGCGATACATCCACCGCTAGGTTTTTTTCGGGGTTGTACACCGGCATAAATGACTCCTCCAAAGTTTTTATCAGGGGCCTTATTTTATACAGGCGGTCACGGCCTGGATCACTACGGGGGGAGGGGCTGGTTATTGTCGTTAAAATGAAGGAAGCGCATTAGCACTTCATGTCTGCTTCTTGTCATAATGGCTGGAAAAACAGGTGTGGCATGTGTAGGGCTTGTTGCCCAATATGACCGGATTGAGGGCTTTTTCACGAACCCCATGTTGAGGATGAGCCCCAATTTTTTTTTAAGTTCGCCAGTATTTGTGGGGTGCCACTGCTTTGCATAGGAGGACGTTGGCTTTTCAGCAAAGAATTTGCGAGCATACAGATTGGTTTGGTTGACAACCAGCTCCAATAGTTCTTCTGTACTGAATATTTAAAAAAAATCGAGGGCTGTAAAATTTTCCACATTAATATTTATCCCTGGTGTGGCAATAAATTCTGGGATATTAGGGGAAAATGACTCTGTGGGTACCCACTCAATATATTCTGGGGGAATAAATGTTTTGTGGTACTTCTGCGGCATGCCCTGTGCTTGTGGACTCTGCAGCGACACTGGTAGACAACATTTCTACCTCGGACGCGGTTTCTGTATCGCTTTCATCAGAGTCAGAAATTAACATGGCGTATGCCTCTTCCACTGTGAACCTTCTATGGGCCATTGTAATTACACACACGTACAACAAAGATTGTAACCAGACGCACACGTTGACAAATTGTATTATTTTTTCTTAACTTTTTTTTTTTCACAGACAAAAATACACGGACGTCACAATAGCACGCTTCACAAAAAACTGATGTCGAACAAACACGTAGACTATAAAACATTTTTTTTTACATATATTTTTTCTAAAACCCTAGGCTAAACCTAGACTAAACCTAGGCTAACCCTAGACTAACTCTAGAATAGAACCTAGAATAACCCTAGACTAACCCTAAGAGCACGTTCACACGTGGCGTAATTGCAGTGGAATTCCGCTGCGGACAGTCCGCAGTGGAATTCTCCAATGGCCGTTTTTTACATTTGTTTCTATACATTTTTAGGAAAGTTAGTGCAGACGTTGCGGAAAACTCCGCTGCGGACCATAGGCTGCGGTGCAGAATTTTATGTCCGCAGCATGCACTGTCTGTTGCGGAGAAGAAGCGGAATTTCACTGCGTATTTCAGCCTTTGCAATGCAAAAACTGAAATATGTGGCAAGTCCACTGTGTTTTCTGCAACATCTGAATTACAAAAATGCAAGTGTTGGTGCAGATTCGTTGCGTAAATGCCCCAAATCTGCACCAATATTTGCAACGGAAAAACTCTGCTACGTGTGAACATGCCCTAAGGATAACCCTAGCCTAGGTATACAATTGAAGTTTATATAAAGTTTATATATTAGATTTTTTGTAATTTTGTGTCTTTTCGGTGTCAGAGTAAAATTCTCTCTCGGTCTCTTCTCATACAGAGTAACAAGTGTGAGGAGAGACAGAGAGACAGGAAGGAGAAACACTTCGTTTTTCATTTTGTGATCACTGTGAATGGTTCTCACAGTGATCACATGAACGGAGACCACTGTTATTGGTCTCCGATCATCACTCTGAAGCCAAGGCTGTTGCTAACAGCCTTGGCTTCAGAGGCAGATTACCCGATGACCGGGAAAACCGCTCCGATGCGGCCCCCTCCCTCCCAAACCACTCAGATGTGGCGCTTGCTATTGAGCACCGCATCTGAGGGGTTAAAACTGCTAGTGGTCTCCGATCATTGCCCTGAAGCCCGAGGCTGTTACCAGCAGCCCGGACTTCAGGAGATCCCCGCAAAAAACGCTCCGATACGGTCTCCTCCATCCCAAACCACTCAGGTGCGGCCGGCACTTGCTATTGAGTGCCACATCTGGGGGGTTAAATACGATCGGAGACCACTGCTAGTGGTCTCCGATCATTGCCTTGATGCCCGAGGCTGTTACTAACAGCCTGGTCTTCAGGAGATCCCCGCGAAAACCGCTCTGATGCGGCCCCCTCCCTCGCAAACCACTCAGATGCGGCACTTGCTATTCAGCACTGCATCTGAGGGGTTAAATTAGATCGGAGACCACTGCTACCTGCTACCACTGTTACCAGCAGCTCGGTTTTCAGCAGCACCCCGCACGATGCGGGGAAAGTTCTTCTGAAGTGCCGACGTGAAAAGCCGACACTTCAGAATAACTACCCTGAACGGCCGCCGTAAAAATACTATACGCCAGTCGTTAAGGGGTTAATGGTTGGTGGTTAAAAGTTGCAAGTGGTACTGTTGATAGCGGCTGACCTTTACAGGTCATTAACTCTTTAATGTCACCCTCTGTTTCAGTTACATTTCCTTTTCCTGTATACAAATTGTGAGCAGGCTTCTCCCTTCACCCACCTCAATCTTTGGCCTTCCTTGCGGTGCCCTCCACATCCATGGCAATAATAACTCCCTCTAAACCAGGGGTAGGGCAACCTTTTTTGTATGGCGTGCCAATAAAAAATAAACAAAAAATTAAGTACAGTGTGCCATACAAACATGAAAGTCATATAACACAAATTGTTACCATGTATGTGAAATAAAGCAATGAATCAGTTAATTAAACGTACATTTCAGTATAACCCCTGTCCCTGACTTTCTTTAAAAAAAATGATCCATCTGTAGTGCATACAGGGCTACTAAATACTAGCTTATGGGGGGGGGGGGGGGTGCTCATAGGACAGATTGCAGCTACTGAACTCTCCAGTTTGGCACTCCAGAGAGGAGGTAGATAAGGTGGCTGCGCATGCATGCTGCTCTCTCCATTGTAGTTTATGGGAGCTGCAAAATGATTGGCTATTTCCGTGTTGTCCCAATAGGTTGAAATTCCAAAAGTAGAACCCCAACATGAATGATATTTATGGCAAATACTGTTGATAGACTATAAGTGTCCCAAATGGAGATACCTCTTTAAATTTTATTGCTGTTCTTAGGAGCTGTACAATCTGACAATGTGGCCCGCTGACCAAAAACGGTTATGCAACCCTGCTCTAGACTCTTCTCTTAGGCCTCTCGACTTACTTCGCATCAATGCTTGGACGGTCTCTTCCCTTTGCACCAGAACCCAAGTAAAGCAGCTGTCCCTTTCACCGCTTTCTCTCCTACTCTCTTGTACGTCAGTGATTCAGTATATCCATTGTTGTAAGATGAACGATGTCATACTTTAAACATTTGGTAAAGTTTCCACTTATAGATCTCCCCAATGTCCTTTAAGCAAATTCTATATGATCATTTCACTATAATATTAATTTGTAATATAGCACATAAATCATTTAACTTAACGCTAGAATGTGATGAAGGACTTTTTCTGAGAGGAGTATAATGTTACATTCATTAAGGGTAAAAAATTTGATGTCAGAAAGTGGGCCAAATTTGTTAACAGGTGCACACCTCTTAATAAATATTCCGCATTTTTAGTTCTCCGTGCAACAGAAATGCAAATGTACGCCTTATATGAGCAGATTTGCACCATAACCTATGCCAGTTTCTGGCATAATTATGGTAAATCTGTGGTTGCGGCCGAGGCCCCGCACCTTCCCCTAAACCTGCCCCCCTGTTCTGTTGCTATGGTCAACTCCTTCACTTTTCCCTTCCACTAAATCTCCCCCGATCTGAAGGGTGCATTATAATTGTATTATTTAATAATTAAATGAGTATTTCAAGGAACAAAGACACTCACACAGAGAGTTAAAAACCACAAAAGGGATTACTGCTGCTAGATAAAAAAATATATGCGATTCAAGGTCATTTATAGTAATATATATAAAGTGGTGGTACACATCCCCATAAGCTGTATAATAACTACTGGAAAAAATGACCAAAATACTGTAATTATTGCACAGTGGAAAAATAGAGCAGTAAGGCAAAGTACAATGGTATATCAAACAAACATGTGTCTAGATGAAAAACAGCCTTATAAGGCCCCAATATATTAACGTACATATTAAATTAATGCACAGAAGAAAGAGTGAATGCATAAGGAGGTACCACCACATTGCCCAAGTAGCAGGACCAATACAAAAAACATTTCTGGCGTAGATTTCCCGTTCAGCGCACGAACAGCAGGTGTGACAGTTGTGTGCCTTTTAATATATTAGTCACATATTACTCCTGCGAGCTTCATAGTAATACTAGAGTATAATATGCCAGTCTCCGTAAATCTGATCCATTGTGTTGCAAACGTGTGCATATGTAAATAAACACAATGGCCCACTTTTTCTGAGACTGGTATTTTTTATGCCAGCCTAAGTAAAGGAGGTATTTGAAGTGATTTGAGCCAAATGTATTAAAATGTGCATATCTCCTAATAAATTTGCCACTTTTTCACTTTTCAACAGCTACAAATTAAAATTTCCCTCAGAAATGTGTGCTTTTTTAAATGTTAAGTTAATAGACTTTTCAAACTTGACAAGTGAAGAGAAAATGTACACATTTTGATGTAAATTTGTTGCACATCCTGTTTGCAAACTTTTTTGTGCAGTTTATGTAAAAAAAAACAGGCATAAACTACTTGGTAAATATAACATTGCTAAGATTGGGATATTTTATTGCTAAGTGGAGAGGCTAGTTGGAAAGGATTGCGACAAATTTATTAAAAAGCGCATGCCTCTTAATAAATTTGGTGCATTTTGACTTTTGACAGGCAAAAATGGTTTCATTTTTAAAGTTATATTGAAAAACTTTTTCTGAAAAATGCCCGAAAAACCCATACCTTCACCATGCTGTGTTTTGATAGAAAAAATACCACTGACCCCAAATGTATTAAAACAACACAAATCAAAAGCACTCTGAGAGTTACAACTGTTAAGCTTATTGTACCTGTTAAAGGAGTTGAACAGGATGCAAAAAAAAAAACATGGATGCTTTCTTCCAAGGCACACCTGTCCATAATTGTGTCTGGTATTGCAGTTTAGTTCCACTCAAGTCAACATGGCTGAGCTGCAATACCACACACAACCTGTGGACAAGTGTGGCACTGTATTTGGAAGACAGCAGCCATGTTTTTCTAATCATGTACAACTCCTTGAAAGAGCTATAACCATATGCCTGTGTACCACTGTACTTGCAGTTATGTTCAGTAAAGGACTTGGTTTGGCCCGTGAATGTCTTTAATTGAAGGGGAACCACTGAAGTAACCCCACTTTACACACCCATAGCTAGGAGCATACTATATCAGTCACTACATCTTGGTAATGTATTTAAAAACAGGAGCTGGTGATGACTTATTATACCTGACCTATTTTAGCTCGCCTAAACGTTCACAATATCCATCTATCAACTCGTAATCTAAACTAGTATTCATTAAAAGCTATTCAGGTGAAACATGATCATATGGCCAACAATACAATTATGTTTTATTGCTCAATTATTTTCATTTTCAGATTTTGGCAGCAGATGAACAAGCATTTGCATTAAAAACTAGAATATTGCGTATTACTCACATTGCAGGGTTGTGTTCGTTTTTTTTTCTCTAGAATTTGTGCTTACTTATTCTTTGAAGATGTCTAGTTTTTTAACATAAAGGTGTACAATGTAATCTTCACGCTGATATGAGGTATAAAACCTGCAAATGTCATATATCAGACATTAGGGCCATCATTGTGCTTGTGTAAATAGCAAATCACCACTAATCATTATTATATATTATATAAGTCACTTGTGATTCCTAAAAAAAAATATTTTGGTCATCATTTTTGTGAAAGTACAATAAATTGACATACATTAAAGTGATGGGAAACGTAGTATTTGTAGCGTCCATGGCCGCGGGCCATTGTGTACAGTCAACATCCTAGAGTCCCTCTTCCTGTGTTGACTACATCTCAGGTACCCGCTGCTGACTCTAATTTGCTGGCAGTCGATCGCATGAAGTGAAAAGCGGATACAAAGAGAAGAGAGCCGCCTCAGTATCTTCCGGGTACCAAAGTCTGGCTGTCCTCTCGGAACATTCGTTGGAAGGTGGCTTCATACAAGTTTACTCCCAGGTTCCTTTGTCCTTTTGAAATTCTGCAACAGATAAACCCTGTCTCCTATAAGCTGGGGCTGCCTCCTACCCTCAGAATCCACAACTCCTTTCATGTGTCCCTCCTGAAACCTGTGGTCCTGAACCACTACAGCAAGACTTCTAGTTCCACAGTTGCTCCCAGTGGTTCTTTTGATGTGTTCTTGGTGAGGGAGATTCTGGACTGCAAAAGGGTAGGAGGAAGAACTTTCTATTTGGTGGACTGGAGAGGGTTTGGTCCTGAGGAGAGGTCCTGGGAGCCGGAGGAGAACCTCAGTGCTCCTGCGATCATTAAGAAATTCCTCTCTCCGTCTGGCCCCAAGAAGAGGGGGCGTAAGAGGGGAGATACTGTAGCGTCCATGGCCGCGGACCGTCGGGTTCACTCACCTCCCAATGTCCGCAGCCATGGTTCTGTGAGCGCTGGTTCCTATCTCCTTCCTAGGAGATGCCAGCGCTCACTTCCGCTCTGGTCTGCTGTGTCCCATAGTGTGCACGCGCACGCTCGTGCCTGCTCTTGAAGGGCCAGCACGCGCACATGAAAATCATCATCATCAACCCACATGATTTCCTGGTCTATAAGAAGGCCCCAGCCCTTCTGATCCTTGCCTGAGTGTTGTTAGTTTATCCCAAGTCTGTCTTGCAAATGGTCCCTTAGTGTTTCCCGTTCCAGTTGTTACCTGTGCCCTGGTACCTGTTCCTGTATCCCGTGCTGTGTCCTTGTTCCTGTGCCTACTAGTTTTGGAGTCGTGTCCTATTGCACCTGCTGTCGTTTGCCACATCCAGTGTCTTATGCCACGTCCACTGTCTTCTGCCTCGTCCAGTGTCTTCTGCCACGTCCAAGTGTCTTCTGCCACGTCTTGTACTGCCCGCCACATCTGGCGCAACCTGCTGCACCGACCTCCATCCGTGCTGAAGCCACAGCCACTGACTGGACTAGTTCAGGTACCCGAGTGTTATAAACTGCTGTAGACTTTCATATAGACTGAGAACTGGTCAGCTGCCTCTCCGCTATGGCGGAGCGGCCTAGTGGGTCCACATACCCTGTGACCGTGACAGTATTAATGCCATTCACATTCTTGGAAACTTCATTAAGTAATAGAAGAACAAAATATAAAATGTTTCCCAAATATATACAATTTATGTAATATATAATTTTGTTTTAAACTCGTTTTATTGAACAATAAACACAATACAATTAGTGTATCAATAGAGAAATAATGGCATCACATCATGCGTACATATATTAAATCACACCGGAAACAATACTCAATCTCACATAATTGTAAAGTGCACAGCATAAATCAGGATGTTACAAAGAAATATAATACATATTGTATGGAAAAACTTAGTAGAATATAGTTTAACTGAACTTCCGCACATGTCTGTAGTAGTGAGATATCTCCGTAGCCGCCCTCCATACCTAAACAGCCAATTTGGAAACAGTCGTGGCTTCTCCAGGACCAGCCATAATGTACCCATCTCCAAATAGTGCGCTAGGTAATATTCAACAGTGCTTGGGGTAAGATGTTGAGTCCAGACATGAATTAAGTGGAGTTGGCCAGCCAAGAAATATAAATACAAGTCTGGTAGGGACATGCCCCCCTGAGTTTTCGGCCTCTGTAAAATATTCACACCCAATTTATGTCTGGATTTACCCCATACAAATGAAGTCAACAGGGAGTGTAATTTGGAGAAAAAGGGCCTAGAAATGGTACCTGAGGCATGTTCAAGGAGGTATAAGCCTTTCGGGAGGAGAATCATTTTTATTAAGTTGATGCGTCCAGGAACAGACAGAGGCAAAGCACCCGAAATCTTGCATTTTGATTCAGTATACTCGATTTATTAGCGCATTTAGTAATATAAATACCTAGATATTTAAAATCCTCCACCATTGGTAGGTTATAGTACTCAGCAGGCCAATCAGATTCCCATAAGGGCATCAAAGCAGATTTGCCCCCGTTTATGTGGATTCCCGAAAATGGTGCAAATATATCCAAGAGATGAATAGCTCTACACAAGGATGCGTCCAGCTCTCCCCACAAGAAATCCCACAGAAAACAGTATCTTGTCGTATGCGAAGTGCCAAAGGTTCAATTGCCAATGCACACAGCAATGGTGATAAGGGACACCCCTGACGTGTACCCCGTCCTAAATTGAAAAATGAGGCGCATTGACCATTAATTCATTTTTGATACAGAATAGATATCCACCTAATAAATTGTGGGCCAAAACCAAATTTCTTAAGTTCTGTAACTAAGGCCATTCTACTGAGTCGAATGCTTTAGCTGCGTCCAGGGAAGCTATGGCCCACTTTTCATTATTAGCACTACCCAACTGAGCTATGATCTGTACCCTGCGGATGTTTTCCGTTGTGCTTTTACCAGGCATAAAACCTGACTGATCAGAGTGAATAATGCTGAGAATAGCAGAATTAAGACGGTTAGCCAGTATTCTGGTTAATATTTTGTAATCTACATTCAAAAGGGATATAGGCCTATACGAGCCGCAATTTAAAGAGGCTCTGTCACCAGATTTTGCAACCCCTATCTGCTATTGCAGCAGATCGGCGCTGCAATGTAGATAACAGTAACGTTTTTATTTTTAAAAAACGAGCATTTTTGGCCAAGTTATAACCATTTTCGTATTTATGCAAATGAGGCTTGCAAAAGTACAACTGGGCGTGTTGAAAAGTAAAAGTACAACTGGGCGTGTATTATGTGCGTACATCGGGGCGTGTTTACTACTTTTACTAGCTGGGCGTTGTGTATAGAAGTGTCATCCACTTCTCTTCACAACGCCCAGCTTCTGGCAGTGCAGATCTGTGACGTCACTCACAGGTCCTGCATCGTGTCGGCACCAGAGGCTACAGATGATTCTGCAGCAGCATCGGCGTTTGCAGGTAAGTCCATGTAGCTACTTACCTGCAAACGCTGATGCTGCTGCAGAATCAACTGTAGCCTCTGGTGCCGACACGATGCAGGACCTGTGAGTGACGTCACAGATCTGCACTGCCAGAAGCTGGGCGTTGTGAAGAGAAGTGGATGATACTTCTCATCAGAAAGCCCAGCTAGTAAAAGTAGTAAACACGCCCCGATGTACGCACATAATACACGCCCAGTTGTACTTTTACTTTTCAACACGCCCAGTTGTACTTTTGCAAGCCTCATTTGCATAAATACGAAAATGGTCATAACTTGGCCAAAAATGCTCGTTTTTTAAAAATAAAAACGTTACTGTAATCTACATTGCAGCGCCTATCTGCTGCAATAGCAGATAGGGGTTGCAAAATCTGGTGACAGAGCCTCTTTAAGGGATTCTTATCAGGTTTCAAGAGCACCACAATGGTAGCCTCATATAGAGATTCTGGGAGCTCGTTTGAACAAAGCGCCACTTGAAACATATCAAGGAGAGTCTGACCCATGTTCTCTAAGTATCTAGCATATACCAACAGTGGGAGACCATCAGGTCCTGGGGATTTACATCTAGCTAAATCTGAAACAGCCAATTCAAGATTCGCCAGAGTAATATCTGAATCCAAAAGTTGTACATCTGCCTCCGACAGCTGGGGAAAGGAGATTTCATTCAAATATGTGTCAACCTGGGATTTGGAGTATTGGGTGGAATAGAGTTGAGTATAAAATTCTATGAATCGATTCAAGATTAATTGATTATCCATGAGAACCTCCCCCTGGGTTGATAATATTTTAAGAATAGCTGGTGAGGCATTATTTTGGTGCACTATATGAGCCAGAAATTTTCCTGCCTGATTACCCAACTCAAAGTAGGCCTGCTTAGAGAAGAATAGCTTCCGTTGCGCCTTGTCTTTTAGTAGCATTAAGTATTGGTGATCGGAGCTCAACCATGCCTGTTTGCTGGAATCGCTGGGATCTAAAATAAATGTTTCCTCTTTAGTCGAACAATCCTGAGCCAACTTCTCCTCATGTCGAGCAGACTGCATCTTGATAAAAGAAATAGAGGATTTAAGGCATCCACGAAGGTAAGCCTTCAACGTTTCCATCACAATAAGGGAGTTGGCAGTACCAATATTACAGCCTATAAAAATGTTCAACTGGTCAGGTAATCTATCTTGTTCCCCTATCAAGGTAAGCCAAAAGGGGTGTACTCTCCAACTAGATCTACAATCTGCACCTGGGTTTTGTATTTCTAAGCATGAGGGGGAATGATTTGATAATTCTCTAACAGCATAACGTACATCTGCCACAGAGACCAATGGTGTGCCAAAAATATAGTCTATACGTGACAAAGCTCCCCTCCCCAGTGTATAACAGTATTGCCTCTCAGAAACATACCTACTCCTCCATAAGTCCACCCACCCCACTTCATCTAGGAATTTCTGTAAAGCCGTGGATTCAGGAGGGGCAGCATTTACAATCTGCAACGCCTGTAACCTATCCATCACGGGGTCCAGCACCATGTTACAATCTCCCATGCACACCTCCCGAGCATCAGGGAATTTGACCGCAAAGAGTGCAGCTTGGTGCAGTCCAGGCATGCCTGATGCTGGGGGTATGTATAGACCTAGTATGACATATGATAAGCAATTAATGTAGGCGTGTACAAATATATATCACCCGTCAGGGTTAATAGAAACCCATGTCATCTCCCATCTCAAGCTTTTATGGATAAGTAGTGTGAGTAGAATGTCTAGACCATACTTATCAGGACCAAGAGGACCACGCACCCCCCCCCCCCCTACCTATACATCTCAGCAGGTGCACAGAACACATTATCCACATTTGAACAGGGGGATCTACCCAAGTGCTCTCCAGCAACTTCCGAGAAGTACGCGTGCGTAACAGCATATCACATGTGCAGTGGAACGCAGAACCAGCAAACAGCCTAACCATTGAATAAAAAGATAACTTATAATTCAAAAAAGTAGTAAGTGGCAAATTACAGCGGTTACTCGTAAGACGAAAAAGACAGGTGTTGGTTGTCTCACAAGTAAATGACAATTCTCTCATGACTAATATTACTGGCTAAATACAAAAATGGTATACATATATATATATATTAGTGGTCGTGTCTCTACACCTCTGTAGACTTATTTAATATCGTGTAGCATATACTCGTAATACACACCCGCAAGCCAACTATCCAACAGTGTGGTGCAGCCTAGAAACAAATAATGTTATAAGCACAGTAATTATGATCATATGAATGTCACATTAGTTATTGAATAACGGCTGCAGCACTCCTGTAATAATATAATTTACTGAACATAAATAGCATTTGTAGAGGCAGCACGGATTTAGTGATCAGGTAGCACATTTGCTAGGTAGCCATTATAGCATACAAATGGAGAATATCTAACATTCGAACAACAATATGAGAATAACCGGTCATCTCTGAAGGAAACCATCCATCCTGAGATTAAGGCCTCATGCACACGACCGTAGCCATGTGCACGGCCGTGATTTTTGGGCAAATCGCGGGACATGCACATGGCCGCGGCCATTATTTTCAATGAGCCCGGACCGCAGAAGACGGCCGTAATAAGACAGGTCCGTTCTTTTTTGCGGTGCAGGCTCCCGAGCCATGCACAGACCGTAAAAACTACGGTCGTGTGCATGGCTCCATAGAAATGAATGGGGCCGCAATTCTCCCGTGGATTTTCGTGGGAATTGCGGCCGTAAAAGCACATTCGTGTGCATGGGGCCTAATTAGTAATACCTAAAGCGAAAACATGTTAGATTGAAAGGTGTAGAACAGTTTGAAGTGTATAAGTGAAACATGGACAGTCATAGCAGCAATGCAAGAATATGTTACCAGTTCACTGTTCTCCATTATGAGGACGACGTGCAATCCAATCTTCCGCTTAAGCCGGATCCTGAAAAAACGAAACCTTATCTCTATCCACCAAGTGCAGGATAGGCCATGGAATATGGAACGTGAGCTTGACAGATACGAAAGTCGCTCTCCTCTTCTGCAATTCCGCAGAGAAGTCTGGAAATATTAGAATAGACGTATTCTCAAACCGGATCTCCTGCTTCCGTCTAGCCGATTGTAAGACGAGGTCACGACCTTTCCAGTTGAGCATCCTGGCCAGTCACGGTCAGGGTGGAGCTCCAGGCGATGGGCTCCGGGCTGGCATCCGATGTGCCCTTTCCACTGCAAATGCAGAGGAAAAGGAAGCCTCTGGGAAGGTGTTTTTAAGCCATGTCTCCAGAAATTCAGCCGGATTAGTGCCCTCAGCACGTTCTGGAAAGCTCAAGATCCTAAGGTTATTCCGGCAAAGTCTATTCTCCATATCATCATATTTTTGGTGCCAGAGATCTACTTTATGTTCCAGAGCAGACATTTGTCATCTATAATTTAATTATAAAACCTCTGGCCCTTTAAGAAGTTGGCTGCAGTGAGCAATCAAAGTCTCAAGGTCACTGTGAGTGTGCAGCATGTACTCCATGAATATCTCTGCTGCTATCTTAGGCTTCCTTCACATATCCGTTAGGGCTCTATTCTGACTTTCCGTCTGAGCTTTCCGTCAGAATGGAGCCCTGACTGAAACAAACTGAAACCATAGCTTTTCGCTTCCATCACCATTGATTTCTATGGTGACAGATCCGGTTCCAATGGTTTCTGTTTGTCTCCGTTGTGCAAGGTTTCCGTCATTTTGACGGAATCAATACTGTAGTCGACTACGGTATTGAGTCCGTCAAAACGACGGAACCCTCTCACAACGGAGACAAACAGAAACCATTTGCACCGGATCCATCACGATTAAAATGGTGATGGAAACAGATTTAGGTCAGTTAGGGCTCTGTTCCGACGGAATGCTCAGACGGAACGTCTAAACGGAGCCCTGACACAGATGTGAAAACAGCCTAACTTAATGCTGGATGTTGTTTTATTAGTAGCAATGTAAGGCCACATTTACACGTTCCGGATTTCACAAGGCATTCCGCATCAAAATCTGCATGAAATTCAACTCCCATTGACTTCAATGGGAAATCTGCATTATCTGTGCAGATGTCATAAAATGAAAATCTGCATTGCGGAAAAAAAAAAGTAACATGTAACTTATCAACGTAGATTCCGTGTAGAACAGCCGGTGGATTTACATGCGTGGTTTAGTCCCATTGAATCGAGCTTATTGGCTACACATCAAACTGTACATCTGCGGCAGAAATTCAAGATAAGCCTTGGATTTTGGAGACAGATCTTGCAGCTAATAGGCAAGTAGGCAAATCCAACACGTGAATATAGCATTAGATTGATTTCTGTGTATTATGGAGCAGCAGCAGCAGAAGGAAGAGGAAGCTTTAAGCAGCAGCTGCAGAAGAAAATCTTGTCACAGCTTTCTCCTCAGTGTGTGACTGCTGCTGGCTCTGTGTGTATGTAGTTGTAAAGTGTGGGGCAAAATTTCTGAAGTTACGGGGAAATGTTGCAATATTGTATTCTAGGCCCTCAGTGGAATGTGTACATTGTATGCAAGTATAATAGTGCAATGTAGCTTTAAGATGTGCTGTTATCTGCTGGCGTCCAGACAGTGGTCATCCGACAGCAATGTGGAGGAGTGGTCAGTTTGGACACTGTATTATTGCAAAGTGTATAGTATTGTGTTAGGATTGTTTTAAATCTGTTTTCTTGCAGGTCTGGTGAGGGATGTTTGGCTGGCTGGCTCTATCCAATTGTACGGGCTGGGATACACGACCCATTTTTGGGGTCGAAGCTTAGCACTAGGAGCGAAGCTTAGTGTATAAATCTGCACCATTGGCGCTGGCCTGATGTAAAGTTCTTGAGTGTGCAACTGCCTCCTATCTTCATATCATCTATTCCGCAACACAACTGCACATCGCCCTAAATAGTATCCAACAGGGGCCTGCAACCTTACATATTAAGAGACTTAGATTAACCCTTTACAAGCAGCTATGTCCCCCTTTAGCAGATTAAGGCTATGTTCACACAGGGCGGGCACGCCACAGGAAGTTCCGGCCCAAATTGTGGTGCAGTTGTTTGGCTGAAATGTCGACTGCGGAAAACTGCACGTATAAAAAACAAACACATACTTACCCTCTGACGTGGGATAAAGTTTTATCCCATTTGACCACTGCAGCCTGTGGTTGGCTGCAGCAGTCACAAGGGATGAAACGTCATCCCAGGAGGCAAGCCTGGATGATTTTTTTTTTCTGAGTTTAGTTTTTTGCGCTTTTCTGCCGCAAAAAACACATCTGCTTTTTCTTGTGGGTTTTACCTCCCTATTGAATTCAATGGCAAAAACCTGCAACAAAAAAGCAGGATTTATGCAAATGCAATTGACATGCTGCAGAATGGAAAAAAAAAACAAGAAGACAATTTTGACTTTGCTGACAGCGCCTCATTTTTCTAATCTGACATTTTTATGTGGTTAGAACTTTGTATTGCTTTTAGTTATCCAGGCGATTCCAAAGCTCCCATTGCAACGGCCAATGTTGCGATTTTGGCTGGTGCAGCGTGCGGCGATCAACGAGATGTCGTTGATCGATGCTCGTCTGCTCCTGTCATAAGGAGCTATTAATGGGGACAAGCGGTCTTTACTCGCTCGTCCCCAAACATTATTATCATGTCGGCAGCGCGTCTCCCTGTTTACACAGGGAGATGTGCTGCTGACAACGATAATATTTAACTTTTTTAAAACTATACGATCAGCAGATGAATGAACGTTTGCCCGATAATTGCCCAGTGTAAAACGCTCTTAGGCCCTATTCACATGACAGGGTTTCCCGGCTGTGTGACGGCCGTTCAAAAAACGTCCATCGCACGGCCGCAGTAGGTACAATACACTTCAAGTCGTGCTATTCACACGACCGATTTTTTGACGGCCCATCAAAAAATAGGACAGGCCCTATTTTCTGCCGTTTTCCCGACTGCCCGGCTCCCATAGAAGTCTATGGGGTCGGGTAATACACGGCCATCACTCGAATGTGTTCCATCACTCGCTCTGTCCTCCTCCTCTCCGCAGTGCATGTGAGGAGGAGGAGGAGGATGGTATTTTTTTCAGGTCACCCCTCAGATTTTCAATTGGGATTCAGGTCTGGACTCTGGCTGGGCCATTCCACAACTTTGATCTTCTTCTGGTGAACTCATTCTTTTTTTTAATTTGGAGGTATGCATTGGGTCGTTGTCGTCCTGAAAGGTGAAATTCCTCTTCATCTTCACCTTTTTAGCAGAGGCCTGCAGGTTTTGTGCCAATATTGACTGATATTTGGAACTGGTCATAATTCCCTCCACCTTGACTAAAACCCCAGTTCTAGCTGCAAACAGCCCCGAAGCATAATGCTGCCTCCACCATGCTTCACTGTGGGTATGGTGTGCTTTCGGTGATGTGCAGTGTTGGCTTTGCGCCAAACATACCTTTTGGAATTATGGCCAAAATGTTAAATCTTGGTCTTACCAGACCATAACACGTTTTTTCCACATGCTTTTGGCAGACTTGATGTAGGTCTTTGCAAAACATACCCGGGCTTGGATGTTTTTTTTGTTAGAAAAGGCTTCTGTTTTGCCACCTCCCCCACAGCCCACAGATTGTTGTCACATGCACTACACAAACAGTACCTGCCAGAAAGTCCTGCAGCTCCTTTAATGTTGCTGTAGGCCACTTCGTAGCCTCCCGGATTAATTTTCATCTTGTCTTTTCATTAAGTTTTGTGGGACGTCCAGTTCTTGGTAATGTCACTGTTGTGCCAAATGTAATCCACTTCTTGATGACCGTCATCACTGTGTTCCATGTTATATCTAATGTCTTGGAAACTCTTTGGTACTCTTCTCCTGACTGATGCCCTTCAACAATCAGATCCCTTTGATGTGTTGTAAGTTCTTTACGAACCATGGCTTTTGCTATCACACGCAACAAAGAAAATGTCAGTAAAATCCTAATAGAACAGCTGAACTTTATATGGGGTTTCTCAGAATCACTTTAAATAATGGCAGCTGTGTACTACTATTTAACCCCTTCCCGAGATTTGTCATATGGATACGTCATGGAAAGCTAGTGCTTCCCGCATTTTGCCGTATCCATACGGCAAATGGTGGACAGGGCTCAGAAGCTGAGTTGGTGCCACCATCCCCGGGTGTCGGCTGCATGTTATAGCTGACACAATCGGGTAATGGCGAGGACCAAAGTTTGCTCCGATTCCCGCCATTAACCCCTTAAATGCAGCGGTCAAAAGTGATCACTGCATTTAAGGTGTTTGCAGCTCATCGGCACCCCAGCAATTAAATTGCCAGGATGCCGGTGGCTACAAAGGCAACCGGAGGCCTAACACTGGCCTCCCAGTATGCCTAGTATGAAAGACTTTCATCAGCGGTAGATGTCTGTATGTTACAGTTGACATCCATCTGTAACGACAGGAACCGATGCTAGATCTGATTCCTGCCATTAACCTATTAGATGCAACGATCGAAAGCGATCGCTGCATCTTAGTGGTTGGCTGCAGATAGGCAGCTCTACCCTGCAATCGCATGACTACCAACTGCTACTTTGGCAACAGGGTGCCTAACAATGGCCTCCTGCTTTGCCATTATGGAAGCTAATTAGGCCCCGCCCGGGGGCGAAGCCTAATCGGCTTGCTGTCAGTGAATGACTGACAGTTCTAGCACATTGTGCAATGTATCAGAAAAATAATCCGACAGTTGGACCTTCAAGTCCCCTAGTGGGACTAAAGAAAAGTTGGAAAAAAAAGTGGGAAAAAAAAAAGTACAAATAGAAGTTGTTAAAAGTAAAATAAAAGTTTCAAGTAATAAAATAAAACACAATTGCCCATTTTCCCTTATCAAGTCCTTTATTATTGAAAAAAACTAATATACCATACATATTTGGTATCGCTGCGTCTGTAACGACCTGAACTATAAAAAATTTATGTTATTTATTCCACGCGGTAAACAGTGTAAAAAAAACAACTTAAAAACACAATGCCAGAATTTAATTTTTTTTGTCACTTTGCCCTACAAAAATTGGAATAAAAAGTTGCATGTATCCAAAAATTGTACCAATACTAACTACAGCTTGTCCCACAAAAAAACAGCCCTCATACAGCTCCGTTGACTAAAAAATTTAAAATGTATGGTTCTCAGAACATGGCGACAGCAAAAAGACATTCTATGTACAAAAGTAATTTTATTGTACAAAAAGTTGTAAAACATAAAAAAGTGCTATAAATTAGGTATCGCGGGAATAGTAGTGACCCACAGAATAAAGTTAACACATAATTTATCATGCAAGGTGAACACTGTATAAAAAAAACCCAAAAAATTATGCCAGGTTTGCTGTTTTTTGGTCACCTTGCCTCCCAAAGTATAGGATAAAAAGTGATAAAAAGTCGCATGTACCCCAAAATGGTACCAATAATAACTACAGCTCAAAAAAACAACCCTCATACCACTACGTCTATGAAAAAATTTATTAGTTAAGGCTCCAATATGTCAGGAAAGAAAAATATGCAGTTGTGCACGCCTGAGGAGAACATTTCTTCTGTTTCAAAAGCTGATTTATCAATGCCCTAAAATTAGGGAACCAGGAAGGGTAGGGCCCAAACATATCTGCTGGAAGCGAGGGAGCCCGTATTATACCAGGACAACACTTTCCCAGCAAAATTCCCCAAACTGCAAATGTGCGGAGTGTGGACCAAAATGGGGATAAGTAAGAACATCATTTATCAGTGCGACACGGGCCTGTGCAGAAAAGAATTGCTTCACAGCGTAACAAATATTTATGGATTATTTTATTCTTTTTTTACCCCATTGTTATACCACCTGACTATGCCCCTTATATACTCTGCCCAGCTTACATATGCCCCCACATTATAAACTGAAACACCGGTAAAACTCCAAACAAAACTACTACCAAGCAAAATCCACGCTCCAAAAGCCAAATGGCGCTATCTCCCTTATGAACCCTACAGCATGCCCAAACAGCTGTTTACATCCACATATATGGCATCACCATACCCGGGAGAACCCTTTTAACAATTTTTGGGGTGTGTGTCTCCAGTGGCATAAGCTGGGCATGGCATATTTTCCACTGAAATGGCATATCTAGGGAAAAATGGAAATTTTTACTTTGCACCATCCACAGCGCAATCATTTATGAAAAAGACCTGTGGGGTGAAAATGCTCATTACACCCCTTAATAAATGCCTTGATGGGTGTAGTTTCTTTTATTATTTCACATCAGAGCCCTGCAATTGTGAACCAATACTTTGTACGTTTCCAAATTATGCCTCAACTTCGCACGGTACTCTTTCACTTCTGAGCCTGGTCGAATGTCCAGGCAAAAGATTAGCGCCACATGTAGGGTGTTTCTAAAACTGGGAAACACAGTATAATAATTAAAGAGCTGTCTTGATATGGTGGCACATGCTGGGCACCACATATTGGCATATCTATTTAAAAAATCCAGTTTTCACTCTGCAACATCGAGTGCACACTAATTTCTGCAAAATACCTGCAGGATTAACATGCTCACTACATCCCTAGGTGAATACCTTGAGGGTGTAGTTTCTAAAATGGGGTCACTTCTGCAGGGTTTCCACTGTTTTGGTCCCACAGGGGCTTTGCAAATGCGACATAGCGGCCACAAACCATTCCAGCAAAATCTGTAGTCCGAAAGCTAAATGTCGCTCCTGCCCTTCTGAGCTCTGCTGTGTGTCCAAACAGCAGTTTATGACAACAAATGGGGTATTGGCGTACTCTAGAGAAGATGCTTTACAATGTTGTGGTTCTTTTTTCCTTTATTTGTTGAGAAAATGAAACATTTTGAGCTAAAGCTACGTCTTATTGAAGAAAAAGGATTTTTTTTAACTTTTACTGCCCAACTCTAATAAAATCTATGAAACACCAGTGGGGTCAAAATGCTCACTACACAAAAAGATGAATTCCTCAAGAAGTGTAGTTTCCTAAATGTAGTCACTTTTTTGGTGTTTTCACGGTTTTGGTCCCTCATGGGGCTTTGCAAATTGCAAATGGACATGGCCTCCCCAAACCATTCCTGCTAAATTTGAGCTCGAAAAGCCAAATGGCGCTGTTTCCCTTCTAAGCCCTGCTGTGTGTCCAAACAGCCATTTATGAACACATGAGGTGTATTGTTTTACTTGGGAGAAATTGATTTACAAATGTTGTGGTGCTTTTTTTTTCTTTAGTCCTTGTGGAAATGAGAAAGATTAGCTAAACCTACATTTTCTTTGAAAAAATGTAGATTTTCATTTTCACAGTCTACTTCCAATAATTTATGCAAAAAAACCTGTTGGGGCAAAATGATAACTATACCCCTAGATAATTTCCTTGAGGGGTGTAGTTTCCCAAATGGGGGCACTTTTGGGGGATTTCCACTGTTTTGGCACCGCAAGAACTCTTCAAACCTGACATGGTGCCTAAAATATATTCTAATAAAAATAAGGCCCCAAAATCCACTAGGTGCTCCTTTGCTTCTGTGGCCGATGTTTCAGTTCATTAGCACACTAGGACCACATGTGGGATATTTCTAAAAAATTCTGAATCTGAACAATAAATATTGAGTTGTGTTTTCTCTGGTAAAATCTTCTGTGTTACAAAAAAATGGATCAAAAATGAATTTCTGCAAAAGAAAATGAAATGTGTAAATTTCCCCTCTACTTTGCTTTAATTCCTGTGAAACATCTAAAGGGTTAAGAAACGTTTTAAATGCTGTTTTGAATACTTTGAGGGTGAAGTTTTTAAAATGGGGTGATTTATTGGGGGTTTCTAATAAATATGGCACTCAAAGCCACTTCACATCCGAACTGGCCCCTGTAAAAATAGCCTTTTGAAATTTTCTTGAAAATGTGAGAAATTGCTGCTAAAGTTCTAAGCCTTGTAACATCCTAGAAAAATAAAAGGAGGTTCAAAAAACGATGCCAATCTAAAGTAGACATATATTAGCAACAATTGTGAGTGGTATAACTGCCTGTCTTATAAGCAGATACATTTAAATTTAGAAAAATGAAAATTTTTGCAATGTTTCTCTAAATTTTGGTGTTTTTCACAAATAAATACTGAATGTATCGAGCAAATTTTGCCATTAACATAAAGTCCAATGTGTCATGAGAAAATAATCTCAAAATCGCTTGGATAGGTAAAAGCATCCCGAAGTTATTACAGATTTGAAAAATGAGGCTCTGTCAAGTGGCCAAATCGGGAAGGGGTTAACATGAGTTTAAATGTGATTGGCTAATTCTGAACACAACCACATCCCCAATTATAAGGAAGTGTTCACACTTATGCAACCTCATTATTGGACTTTTGATATTTTTATTGTTCCCCTCTAAATGATTTCAGTTTGTTTTTCAATGGATTTGTACAGATTATGGGTCACATTAAAGATGGAAAAAGTTCTGAAATTATTCATCTTGGACTGACTTTATAACATGACAAAAACCTGGTATTTTAACAGGGTGTGTAGACTTTTCATATCCACTGTATATATGAGATATCCCTATAAAACACTCCAATTTATAAAACTGCACGGCTCTAAGTATTCAAAACCACAATTGGTAAGTTTGTTAACCATTTAGGCGTTTCACATGAATTAAAGCAAAGTGAAGGTGAAATGTTAAAACTTTACTTTTTTTTGCAGATATTCGATATTAATACATTATTTTCTGTGATACTGAAGGAGTTGACAGAGAAACACAACTCAATTTTTTATTACTCTGATTCTACAGTTTTAAGAAATATCCCATATGTGGCCCTAGTGTGCTACTTGTCTCAAACACTGGCCTCAGAAATGAGAAAGCACTTTGGAGTTTGGGGCCACCTTTTTGTTATGTTGTTTTTCAGGCACCATTATACTGTAGGTTTGCAGAGGCTTTGAGGTGCTAATACATACGAAACATCCCAAAAAAGACCCCATTTTGGAAACTACACCACTCAAGAAATTCATCTAGGGTTTAGTGAGCATTTAGAACCCACAGTGTTCTAAACCCATATGGGATTTTATTAGAATTGGGCCGCAAAAATGTAAAATGATTTTTTTTCCAAGAAGACGTAGTTTTAGCTCAAAATTTTGTTATGTTATGCAATTTCTCCCAAGTCAATAAACCATATGCAGTCGTAAACTGCTGTTTGGTCACACGACCCAGCTTAGAAGGGAAGAAGCGCCTTTTGGCTTTTGGAGTGCAGATTTTGCTGGAATTTATTTTTTGACGACGTGTCACATTTTTAAAGCGCCTGAGCTACCATTACAGTGAACACCCGCCAGAAATGACACCATTTTGGAAAGTACTCACCTCAATGGATTAATCTAGAGGTGTAGTGAGCACTTAGACTCCATGTGTTTCATAGATTTTATGAGAATTGGGCCGTGAAAATAAAAACGTACATTTTTTTTAGCTAAAAGATTTTCATTTTAACAAGGATTGTTAGAGAAAAATCACCCCATAATTTGTTACTCAATTTCTCCCACGTAAGGAAATACCCCATATTTTGTTGTAAACTGCTGTTTGGGCACACGGCAGGGCTCAGAATGGAAAGAACACCATTTGGCAGGGGTGTAGGCTCATGGGCCGTGGTATAATGCTTCCATAGCTTCCACCATGTCAGCCCCTTTCTCCACCGTTGGCCTGTGCTATCAGTGACTTGGCGCACACAGGGGCAATAATGTCACTACATTGTGCCTGTCTGCGCTGAGCTGCTCATGACTCACAGCACAATGAATGTTGGAGCAAAAAGCTGTCAGCACCTTGCTTCAGCAATGAATTTAATTGTATCTAGGTCCAGAGAATACAGATACAGTTGTGATGAAGACCAGTGCGTTCAGTGCTGTGTGGCAACAGGGGCCTGGTTGCAACTGTGACTATTGCGACCCCTATAGCTATGCCACTGCCATTTGGCTTTTGGAGCGCAGATTTTGCTGGATTGGTTTCTGGGCGCCATGTTACATTTGCAGAGCCCCTGAACTACAGGTACAGCGGAAATCCCCAGAAAATGACTCCATTGTAGAAACTGTCCTCCTCATTGCATTTTTTAAGTGGTGTAGTAAGAATTTTGATGCCACAGGGGTTTTCCAGAAATGAATGTGCAGCAGATGGTGTAAAGTCAAAATTGCAAAATTTCCCAAGATATGCCATTTCAGTGAGAATTATGATGTGTCCTGCTTCTGCCACTGAAGATACACACCCCATATATTGTTAAGCGGGTTCTCCCCAGTATGGCAATGTCATATATGTGGTCATAAACTGCTATTTGGGCTCAATACAGGGCTCAGCAGGGAAGTAGCACTATTTGGCTTTTGAAGCCGAATTTTGCTTGGCAGTTGTTTTGTTTGTGATTTTACTTTTTTTTAATTTATAATGTGGAGGCATATGTAATCTTTGCGAAGTACATTTGGGCATAATAAGGTGTTATAATAATGGGATAAATAAATAAGAAATTATCCATAGATGTTTTGTACGCTTTAAAGCAACCCTTTATGCACAAGCCAGTTTTTTTTTTAGGGCAGGTGTCCTCATAAATGGTCTCCTTTCTTATCCCCCTTTTGGAACACACTCTGCACGCTCACTGGGAAAGTGTTGTCCGGATACAACACGGAACCCTCGCTTCTAGTAGATGTGCTTGGGTCCTCTCCTTCCTGGTGCCTAAATATTAAGACCTTGATAATCCCCTCTTGAAAAAGAAGAATTGTTCCTCTCAGCCTGCACATCGGAATGTTATTTCATCCCCGCCTTACGGGAGCCATAACATTTTTTTATTTTTTCACACGGAGCCGAGAAAAGCTGTAATTTTTATGGGTACCATTTTGGGATACATGTGACTTTTTGATCACTTTTTATTGTGTTCAAAAAACAGCAAATTCTTGCATAAATTTTTTTTGTTTTTTTTAATATGGCATTTACTGTGCTGCATAAATGACATGTTCACTTTATTTTGTGGATCAGTACAATTATAGCGATACCAAATTTATGTCGTTTCTTTATGCTTTACTACTTTTACTCTATAAAAACAATAAAAGAAAAAAAAACAACATGTTTTTGTGCTGCCATATTCTTACAGCCATAACTTTTTAGTTCTTCTGTTGATAGAGCTGTGTGGGGCTTGTTTTTATGCAGGAGGAGTTGCCGTTTTTAATGATACCATTTTGGGGTACTTGCATATTTTTGATCACTTTTATTAAGTTTTTTGGGTGGCAAGGTGACCAAAAAACAGCAATTCTGGCATAGTCTTTCAGGTTTTCTCTTTATTAAAGCCTTCACCGTGTGGTGTAAATGACATGTGAACTATATTCTGTGAGTCAGTATGATACCGGTAATACCAAATTTATATAGTTTTTTTTTTATTATTTTCCACAATAAAATTACCTTTAGTAAAAAGAATTAGTTTTTTTTGTTGCCACTTTCTGAGACCCATCATCACATTTTATTTTTTTGTTGACGAAGCTGTGTCACGACTTGTTTTTTGTGGAACAAGCTTTGGTTTTTATTTGTACTTATTTTGAGGTAAATGCAACTTTTTAATCAATATTTTTTAATTTTTTTACTACACTATTTACCGCGGGGGAGAAATAATGTAACATTTTTATATTTCAAGTAATTACACTACAAGCTATAGGCTTCAATACATAGCAGACCTGAACACCATTGTAAAGCCTCCGGTTGCCATATCAACAATCGGCACCCAGGTGACCTCATTGGGGGTTTGGGAGGCGGACTACAAGACCACTATACAGAAAATTGCTAGTTACGTCAATTGTCAGCAAGGGGCTAATTCTCCTCGTAGGTAATGAGCATTTTATTGTACAATTTGTGATTCGCTGATTAATCACCCATTACGAGGCATTTGGGAATAAATTTACCAGAATGAGATTCGCCCTTGGCGAATTTATGAGAATAACCATATGCCAAAACAGGGCCTTCTTGCCATACATTTGGTCACTCTGCATCAGTAAAGTTTTTTTTAACTATGTTGAAAAGCATAGTCGACTATGCTTTTAATTCAACTGGAGTTCCCAAAAATTGTCACACAGGATACATTTAAAAAAAAAAAAAAAAAAAAGGAAGACATATGTGACTGTAGGCATACGTCTGCGCACATTTTTGTCTGGACTGTTCAATTCATTCTGGGCCATCAATGTTTAAAACCATAATTTGTGCTTCTATTGTTACTGCTTCAAGACCATATAGAAAACTTTAACATGCCCTTTAACAACAATTCTATCATTTATAACCCTATAGCCCAAATGTGATTACCTTTGATGATGGATTAGTGAGTTTTTTCAAGCTACAGCAAATAATGTAATTATATTTTTGCTTTTTTTTTTTTTTATCACCCAAGGCCTTGTTAACTTGTTCGTTTTTAATCAGTACATTGTTTACAAAGTTGTTTTTGCATTTAAGTAATGTTATAGGATTATAATATGTCAGCAATGTCAATTTTGTTTCCCCCTCTACAGAAACATCATGAGCCGCAGCTGTGTGAAGGGGCTCCAGACAAGTGGTATTTGTTTACTGACTCGAACATTTTTCAAAGAAAGGAAACAGAAAAGGGATTTGGTTTTCTGAAAACTTTGTTCTACAAGATGGAATGAGCTGACTGACTGAAACCTAGCAGCTGCCTAGTCATGTGAGAGCCAAATACTGGGAACTGTGTAGGATGACAGTTTGTTCCTGCATCATGACTTTAATCCTCTAACTACATTTTACAAATTTTATATTAAAGGAATACTCCAGATAAAACTGATACACTGTGCTTTACCTATTTCAGGGTTTGAAAGAGTGCAGTGCATGACACAGGGATTCTCTTTGCCTTTTTTTGAAACTTTCTGTAATGCACTGTACCCACAGTGTATCAGTTTTGCCTGGTGTTTGCCATTAAAGAGGTTTTCCTGAAAAGGACATTTCTGTAACGACCAGTATATCTGACCCTGCACGCTTGTCATCTACTAGTTATTAAAGGCGTTTTCCCATAATCAATACTTCAATCTATCCCATAATCAATCTATCCAGAGGATATCTCCAACATCCCATAGAAAATTAATGGAGCGGAGGCTGGGCATGTGCAGAACCACTCCATTCATATGGGGCGCACAGGGACAGACAGGTAAGCTCATTCCCAGTATTCAAACCCCCACCGATCAGATATTTATCACTTACCCTGTAGATAAGTGATAAATATTGATTATGGGAAAACCCCTTTAAGCAACTGCTGCACAGCTGATTCATTAGTGCACAGAGTGCGACCTGAGTGGATTTAATTCCCGGTCTCAGCATTCGGGAGTTGGCTATAGAGTTTGCTAGGTGTGTTTACGTTTGCTACACTGACTGCGTATTCCAGCCTAGTCTTGTGATTCCAGCTCTGTTTTGTATTTCCTCAGTCCTTGTTTGCTTTAGTGTTTAGATGTTCGGTTTTGTCCTGTCTTTATTGTTTCCTGGTCTGCTTCTCCTTAGATCTATTAGTTTTGCTTTCAATGCCTCTGGTTCCTAGTTTTCCTGGTGCTGTTTTAGGAATAATGTCTGCAGATTAGGTACACCATTAGGGACAGTGTTTAGAATAGTGAGGATTAGTGGTGTTTTGTGGTAGGGTCAGTGCTCAGGGACAGATCCAAGTTCAGATATAAGGAGGGCTAGTTATCATCAATCATTCTCCATTTTAGTTTACATCATCTGTTTGACATCATCATCTTGTTACCATTCCTGTATTTTTTCAGTGAGTCCCTGTTTCTTGTATTCCTGTCACAGTAAGTATTGTGATACATGCTACATAATTCCCTTCCCTTCAACTGTCACAATTCGGTCACTAGGTGGTGCCTAGTTCTGCCATCTTGGGTCCAGCTGGCGTCGTCAGCTACCCACAAGATAGTTGATAAATGTATGTACGCTGGTGGCCCTATCACTGGGACCCACACTGATCATTAGAACAGTGGTCTCATGTACCCCGTTCCTCCTTACCGCATGATCACGGTGAGGAGAAACTTAAATGGAGAGGTGGGCAAACATGTGCGACCACTCCATTTAAAGTCTAGGGGCTGCCAAAAGTAGCCTAGTGTGTGGTTGTGTGTTGAGGAGGAACAGGGTACATGGGACACCCATTCTAGTGATGTTTGGGGGTCCCAGCGGTGACTGAATAACATTATAGCAAAGAAAAATTCAGTGTGTCGATTTTCACAGACTAGCCATGCTAAAGTTTCAAATGTACAGGACACATAAAGAAACAAGGATTGTGTTAAATCTCACTACTGTATTGGTACGTTTTATATCAGAAAATAAATTACACATTTTCTTATGACTGTATACATCCTGATGGATTGTTAATCTGCAAATCAATTTTATTAATAAAGTGCCTGAGCTCTCTAACTAATATAATCTTAAAATTCTGTTTTATTCTTTGGTTCCCCTGCGTATGTATACAATGTTAAAGAAAAGGAAGTTGTAATTTTAAGAAGTAGTAAAATCACAATCTCTAAAATCCAGAACAAAGTAGGCATCTGAAGCACATGTCTAAAACAACAAATTCTTATGAAAGCCTTCAAATTTGAGGCTACGTTCACCCGACTGAGAAAAAGGGAAACAAAAATCCAAATTACTTTTGACACGGATTTCCAGTTTATGCCGCAGATTTCACACAGATTTCGGCACAGAATACTTGCCAAATACAGATGAAAAAAAACATTGTGTGAGGATATACTTAGAGTAAAAATGATATTGATGTTGTCATCTTACACTCAATTTTCCAATTTACAATGTAACTAATCTTTATGAGTAAAAGGATTTTCCAATACAGAAATATTGTTAGATATTTTTTTAAAATAGAAGAACCTCCTTAAATATTTCTATTGTAAGTAATACAGTTAGGGTATATTAACACACGCAGCAGATTTGTTGACAAAATTTCTACAACTGAAAATCTGGTCCATAAATCTGAATGGTGTTCTTTCTGCAGTATGCAAAATCTATTCTGCAACAAATCTACAGAGTGTAAACATACTCTAATAATAAAGTAATAATATCAATTTGCAAGTTATATTAATCTTTATCAATTTTTCTTAACAAAGGTGTTTTCCCAAATTAACAATCTTCTTTCAAGAATAAGCTGTCTGCTAACACTTCGCTTCAGGGCTGATGTAGTATTACACATCGCCCATTAAAATGAATGGGTGAAAATGCAATGCATGATTGTGCTGAGCTGCACTTTTGAGTGGCTCTCTACTCTAGCTAAAACAGGGGGATCTAAACGGGGAGAAACCCCTCTATGACATTCACATGTCCTAACAGGACATATGAATAGGGGTTGCTTACATGGAACATCCCCTTTAAGTGATTTAATTTAATAAAAAGATTAGTAACTGTAAGATTAAGTATTATTATTATTATTAATAATAATAATAATAATAATAATAATAATAATAATAATAATAATAATAAAAAATAAATTACTATTTAATTGAAGAGAAAATATGAAAATTTGGTTTGTAAGAGCTATGACATCAGGGTAATTGTAAACTAATGTGCTCTCACGCAGAAAATGCTTTAGGCAATGGGTGTATAATCTCTCTGATCTTATTACCTCAGTTGTTAGCAAGCAGAACTGAGGAACCATTGAGAATTCACATGATCTCATTATTGTATGTAAAGTTATCTATGGGTGTATTGTTTCCAAGGAGAACTATGTTGTCAGTTATATAAAATGACTATATTTATATTCACTGTCTATATACATTCCCAACACGTCTCACACACAGGTTCCCAATTACGCTGTAGTGAGCCAAGAACAAATAATGTGTCAAAGGTCCTTGAAATCACTTTCTAGATCAAACCCTTCCCAGTAAGTTACAAACTTTACAATGTTGTTTCCTATGGCAACTGTATCTCCTATTAATACCATATTGGTATAGAATTAACCACAAGACTATTACGAATACAGTATAGTGATCTTACAAACTAAAAAAAAAACAAGAAAACCTTTTGAATAGGTTTATTCCACACCATACAGACCAAGATCTTAAATAATAAAGACATTTTATTACCGCAAGCGGTGAGTGCCTCGATTTCTCTATCTTTTATCATTACAATTCAGCGTGCTGTACTTGTCGATGATCACCTCGTGGGCAAAACAAAAACGCTGTCTCTATATTATATTCCGGAAAGAATCTCCATGCAGGTGTAACACTGTGTCTGAATTTGCCAGTGCCAGCCCTCTTCTTTTCTCTCCTTTTTGATTTGCTGTCTTATGCCTCATGCACACGAACCTAAAAACGCCCGTAATTACGGGCCCATAGACTTCTAGTGGACACGGGTACCTTCCTGTATGCTTACGGGAAGGTGCCCGTGCCGTTGAAAAATATGAAACATGTCCTATTTCAGGCCGTAATAACGACATGGGCAGGCCCATAGAAGTCTATGGGGCTCCCGTAATTACGGATGGCTACGTGTGTGCACCCGTAATTACGGGAGCGTTGCTAGGCGACGTCAGGGGATAGTCACTGTCCAGGATGCTGAAAGAGTTAACTGATTGGCAGTAACTCTTTCAGCACCCGGGACAGTGACTACCGCTGGAGTTAATAGTATTAAAAGTTAACTTACCTGCTTCTTCCTCCAGTCCGGCCTCTCGGGATGACGTTTCATCCCATGTGACCGCTGCAGCCAATCACAGGCCAATCACAGGCTGTAGCGGTCACATGGACTGCCGCGTTATCCAGGGAGGTCGGACTGGATGTCAAAAGAGGGACGAGTCACCGAGACAACGGTATGTATGAACTTCGTTTACTTTCAATCACTGCGGAAACTATGCCCGAAAGGGCTGCCCCTTCTCTCCTTCCAGCACTGATAGAGAGAAGGGGCTGCCGGTTAGTGCAGAGAAAACGGGTCCGTAAATACGGGTGGAATACTAGTGACACCGGACCTGTATTTACGGGCACGGGTCCGTAAATACTGGTGGAATATGGGTCGAATACGTGTGACAAAGGACCCGTATTTACACCAGTATTTACGGGAGAAAAAAAATACGTTAATGTGCATGAGGGCTTAGATTGTGATGCTCTCTATTCAACTATTTGTTTAAAAGTGTACCTGGATGCATGTCCTTTGGTATCAAAAGTCGGAACTAGAGTGACAGCTTTAGTGTGGTTACACAGGGTTGCACATAGTAGACGAATTGGACTTGTGCATCAATGAGGGAAAATTGTCACAACTGGACTGTGCTCCTTTGCATCTAAGAAGTCTGATAACAGGCAAGGAAGGTAATTCGCACAGATCGTTATTGGGTTGGTGCTGGGTAAACTGAGGTGTTGAGTCTCAGGTATCCTCCTGTTCTTCACGCTTAATCCCCATTGTGGATTTTACCAGTAGGATTCCGCAGGCCGTCCGCAATCACGCACCGTGCACACACAAGATGTGCATTTGTTTCAATGAGCCCGGACCACAATTGCGGACCTTATAATGACATGCCCTATTTTTTCCGGTCTGGGCTCCTGGCAATACACGGACCATGGAAACCACGGTCGTGTGCATTGGCCCATAGGAAAGCATGTGTCCTATACTATCCGCAATTCGGATAGTATACGGCCGCAAAATTGCGGTCGTGTGCATGACGCCTAACAATTGTGCGAAAATCAGTTCAAAAGATAGAGAAAGGAATTTTCACAGAGACATCCTCCTGCTAATCCATCATGTTTACGGTTTAAAGAAAAATCTGCCAATTTTATAAGGACCCTTATGCATTTTGTTATGTTTTTTATGTTTGCTTAATTTTAATTTTTCTGTTAGGGACAGTTTTTGTGCTTATAACTCCCTTAAATGGTCACTGTCGTTTCAACAAACATGTTCCCATATTATGGGTGATGTAACTACAAACAAAATGCAATATAATTTAATGCAAAATCGCTATTATGTCCCGGCCACTAGGTGTCTCCCCTCTTTATAACTTGCTGTCCTCTGCCTGTTGTCAAGACAAATATGTCTCTAGCAGGAGAGGCGCCAAGACAGATTACAGGAAATGGGGGCGTGTCCTTGTAGGTCCTTGCAGCTCTCCTCTTTCTCATAAGACATACAGCAATAACATAGAGGAGGGGTTTTACAGCTGGAGCACCATCTCATTGGAAAATGCATGAGCGCGCTCCCCAAGGAAGGCGCTATGCATCCTGGGAAGTAAAGGAAAGGAAGTTACATTACAGACAGTGCTGGCAGAAGACTGAGGAAAAGTACATACCCCTCAAAACAGAGTGGATGCCAAAAAGGGGAGAAACAAAATGGGAGCATTTTCAAGCTTTATAGGACAGTTAGGAAATGCAAAACAAGTTACAATCATTTTAGGGCACAAGTGCTGCAACCCATGCTTTTGCTATGGTTTTTGATGAAATAACAGGTACGCTTTAAGGTTGATTTTACAGTGTTTAGACACATTTTTTTGTGATGTTTTAGCCTCACGAATATGCAGGCAGATATTTGTTGACAGCGTAAAGTGATATAAGACAATGTCTACATACACAGCATTTTGGTTTGTGGGGATTTAATTACGGTTGAGATTCAGTGGTGTTTTTCTGAAAACACAGCATGCTGAAGGTGCGGCAAGTTTACGTGCATTTTTGCACCATAAACTTCTCAATGGATCTTCAAAAACATCTGGAAAAAACGCTTGAAAAAATAACACTGATTAAAGACTGAAACTAAAACCATGTAAAAACCATCATGAACAGGTGTATTTAAAAACTATACAAAAAAAACACTGTGTGTAGGAGGACTAAGGCCTCATGCACAATTCCGTTGGCCATCGTACGGCCACTAATGACAGATCCGTGAAACACGGACCGCACACGGATGGCTTCCGTGTACAGTCCGTTGTTTCACGGACCAAATTAATGAAAAGGCCAAGACTGTTCCGTCAAAAACGGACAGGAGTAGGACTTGTCCTATTTTTGTCGGAACGGCCACATGGTTCCATTAAAACAACGGAAGTCTGCATGGCCCCATTGAAATGAATGTGTCAGGGTGCTATCAGTTAAAAAAACGGATAGTATCCTGATGAAAATAACTGAAGTGGGCAATAGGCCTATGAGTAGAATATGAAATTCTGTTTAATAAGTTGAAGTTTAAATTTATTGATCTGGGAGAGTAAATATGAATTATGTGTCCTTCAACTATTGGCCAAACTGAATACATTTTTTGTTGTGTGTGTGTGCATACACTTGTCATATTTAGGGAAGTATAGAATAGATATTGTTATTACATATAACTACTTTAAAAACAGTAGTAATGCCAAATAAATGGGATTTTTTTTTTAAAGATATTTGCTCCTCGTATGATTTTCCAGCCTACACCAATCTGGATAACCAATTTCCTCCCCTTTCACAAAACACAGGGACTATTCCCTTAAAAACAACTTGCTCACATTCCATAATGTTTTTCTTGGAATTGTTGAAATAATGGAAAGTTAATGTCTGGTTTATTCATTGCTTTGCAACCTTTTAAATAAGTTTAAATGCAGCAATTCCTTTTACCTTACTTTGGACAATGCCCCACAGACACATCTATCTTAATCTGTCCAAGCTATTCAAAGATTGCTGGCAGTTTTATCATCTTGTATGATTGATAAGTAACTGACTGCTATACCATGTGATATTTATCTCTATGAAAAATGTGCCTGTCTGGTCTAAGTTTACGCTGTTTCAATATTGCACAGTATTAGTAAATGTGGGCCATTGTGTGAAAGATCGATATTTTTTTTCATGCAAACTTAGGCCCCCTGCACATGCTGCAGATTTTGCTGCAGAAATTCATGCACAGCAGAAAAAAACCCATTCAGATGAATGGAACAGATTTTTAGTCGCAGAATTTTCTGCAACAAAATCTGTAGCGCGTACAGGGGGCCTTATATGCATTTAACAGACAAAAGTGGTTTAAAAAGAACCATTCACTGATCTTTCAGGCATGTTTCCAAAGGATGGTGCGGATACTGTATATGAATGGGACGCGGCCAGGGATTTTACTAGTGGAGGACTTCCACGAAACCTCAAGAATATGTTCTGTTCAATAAAAAGTGGATGTATTGATTGTCCCCCTATATCATTGCCCCATTGTACCCTTGAGGACGCCATCTCGACGAAAATCGTAGGGGGGCTTTGTTGAAAGTTTTTATCATGCCATCAGCTCATAATCAATTCTGGGATAGCGATCTGCAGACGGTATATTAATTCTACTTCTGTTAGAACGTTTCTGGGCTCATGGGTTGTTTTTAGAATATATAGGCTATGCGCTTTTAATAGAGGTTAACTTTATTATTAGGAATTATGTGAATAGAACAATTCAATCCCTTCTGTTAGTAGTGTGGACAATAGGGTTAGTTGCCTTATAGACATATTGTGGTTTGTTTCTCTATATCTCTCTCATGTCACCACCAATGTGCTGATAAAGATGAAATGTGCTAAAAACCTGTAGTAAGTGAAGATAGACCCATGTGACTATGGATACAATTAGAATTTTGTATAGCCTGTTCAAATATACATGGACTCTATAATACAGGAGGCTCTTGATATTGTCACCTACATGTGTAGCAGTTGCCATTTAACTAGTAGCTATAGCCCTTATGTCTGAAGCATCACTGAACGAGTCTTTGTCCTGAGTCATTCAACATGGAGCTACATGGATAAATAGCAACGAATGTTAGGGCCCTTTTAGAAGGGCGAATGGTCGGGCAAATGAGCGTTCCTATGAATTCTCATTCCCGATTATTGCCCTGTGTAAACAGGACAGCGATCAGCAGATGAACGAGTAAACACTTGTTCATCGGAAACTGTATAGCTTATGCAGCAAGAAATATGATCATTTGCTGTCACTTATTAATTATTTTAACCTCAAAAGCAACACCTATTGATGATCAAACAATGCTTCATTATAGCATCCTACATCTGTATCTGGTTTTAATGAAATGAGATCTGAGATAGAGACTTTGGCATCATGCCTTTTTAAATAGACAATTGCTACAGCAGAAATATAAAAACCATAAAGCATTGTCTATATCGTACCTTTGATCGATTTTTTTTTCCCGATTTTAATGTTATTATTGAATTAAGGATGGATAGAAAGGTGTATTGAAAAGATACTGAGGACCATCAGGTAGGGTGGTCTGTAAACCCTCACAATTCCTAATGTCGCCATCCTTTTTTTCACCTGGGCCTGTGTGTTGGTGGGAAATTCCCACCACCTAGAGTCATTGTCTAGTCTAGTGCATTATAAAGTTGATAGATTTCTTTTGAACACCAGCAAAAGCTAAACATGAATACCATAATTATAAAAATAAAGGTTTCAATTAATAAATATACAAGGTCACAGAATATGTCTGAGCATGTCTTTACAGTTATATCGCACCACCTTCCCCTCCAGTAAAAAACGCTTCCAACCTCTACTTTAGTTAAACCTCATCACTCTTTTCAATAACATGTCCATAAATGTAGAGTGAGGAAAAAAATGTAAGCATATTTTTTCTTATCCTTCTCAGTCACCACTAGGAACCGGTATTGTTAATTTCTTTGGAATTATTTCAGGTCAAACTAAGAACATGTCTGTAAAAAATATATATATTTTTTTACATTTCTTCAAGGCCTTTTCATTCGGTTATTTGTATAGATAAGCTTATCAAAACATTATGGGTGTTCATTTTACCGCAGACAATAGTTTATGTTGAAACCATCGACATCGGCAAAGTCAGTCCTATAAATGTCTTTTAAAACCTTTGCTTTACCTTCCAAATAACACAAACTCTGTATTAATATAATACAAAATATGAATGCACAAAATAAAAGTGAGGAATTTTTTTTCTCAA